>NW_012106631.1:1975868-2038657 GCF_000951045.1 Mandrillus leucophaeus
TTATTTCTCTTTTAATTTATAGAAACTAATATAATGTAAAACAACATAGGCATGAAGCTAATGTTCTTAACAAATGCTCTTGATAAATATTGTGTTTTTTAAATATCATTGAATGATGCTTAGTATTGCATATACAAATACTGTTAAATGCCTAGAACAGATCATCTTGGGCCTAAAAAGAGTTTACATGTTTGTAAGTACGTATTTTTTTGGAAACAGTTCAATATAATTGTAGACTATATGTAAAAATAGGAGACATAGAAGCTATAGGGAAACTGTTGGATAAGAGACAGGTTTAGGAGTTAAGCCAGAAGTACAGGTGATAGTAGAAGCCATTAATAAGGAACAGGGTTACAGCATGTTTCAGTGATGTTAGCAGGCAGAGGGTACAATTTGCATGGCTGTTTGTGATAAGAAAAATCTATGTAATGGGCAACATTTTGAGATTCAGTTCTGAAGGTTATCAAAAACTAATTAATGATTTTGATGATAATATTTAGTTACCATTAAGCATATGACAAAGATTTTAAAGCAGTCATTACAAAAATGTTTTAATGAGCAATTATGAATGTGTGAAACAAATAAAAAAAGGAAAGCCTCATAAAAAAATAGAAAATATAAGAAAAAACCCTATGAAAATTTTAGACTTGAAAAATAAAGTAACCAAAATAAAAATCTCCAAAGATGGACTTAACAGCAGAATGGAGGTGACAGAAAGAAGTCCCAATGAACTGGAAGATAGAACAATAGAAACAATCCAACCTGAAGAGAGTGAAGTAGACTGAAAAAATGAACAGAGGCTTAGAGACTTGTAGGACTATAACCAAAGGTTGAATACTCCTGTCAGTGGAGTCCTGGAAAGCAGGGTGAAAGGTCAGGGATGAATAAGTGCTTGAAGAAATAATGGTTGAAAACTCCACAAATTTGGCCAGAGAAATAAATTGATAGATTAAAGAAGCAGAACAGACCCCAATTGGATAACCACCCATCCAAAACGAATGCACATCAGGACACTTGAACATCTGAAAGACAAAAAAAATTCATGAGGGGAGCAAAGAAAATGACACCTTATCTATTCTGTCTATATAAAACAATTTTTTTTTGAGACGGAGTTTTGCTTTTGTTGCCCAGGCTGGAGTGCAATGGCGTGATCTCGGCTCACTGCAACCTCTGCCTCCTGGGTTCAAGTGATTCCCCTGCCTCAGCCTCCTGAGTAGCTGGGATTACAGGCATGTGCCATTACGCCTAGCTAATTTTGTATTTTCAGTCGAGATGGGGTTTCACCATGTTGGCCAGGCTGGTCTTGAACTCCTGACCTCAGGTGATCCACCCTCCTCAGCCTCCCAAAGTGCTGGGATTACAGGCATGAGCACTGCGCCTGGCCCTGTCTGTATAAAACAATTTGAATGACAGTGGATTTCTCATCAGAAGACATGGAGGCCAAAGGGAAGTGGCATCATATTTTTCAAATGTTTATCCTACAACCAGCCAAAATATTCTTCAGGAATTAAGGGGAAATCGATCAAGACATTCTTGCTTTTTTTTTTTTTTTTTTTCGGATAGGATTTCTGTTGCCCAGGCTGGAGTGCAGTGGCATGATCTCAGTTTGCTGCAACCTCTGCCTCCCAGGTTCAAGCAATCCTCCCGCCTCAGCCTCCTAGTATCTGGGACAACAGGTATGTGCCACCACATCCAGCTAATTTTTTGTATTTTGTTGTTGTTGTTGAGACAGGGTTTCACCATGTTACCCAGTCCAGTCTCGAACTCCTGGACTCAAGTGATCAGCCCGCCTCAGCCTCCCAAAGTGGTGGGATTACAGTTATGAGCTACTGTGCCTGTCCTCAGGACATTATTATATGAGGAAAATGAGGAAAAGCTGTGGCTGGCACACCTATTCTAAAATAATAGCTTAAAAGAAGTTCTCTAAACAGAGACAAAATGATAAAGGAAAAAAAATCTTGGAACAAGAATAACTTGGCAAACAAAATATGACTAAATAAAATAAGCTTTCCATGTCATCTTGAGTTACTGCATTAAGTTTGAGGTTTAAACCATAATGATAACAGTCTGATGTGTTTTTAACTGTATGTAGAGGAAATATCTAAAACAATTATATTGCAAATGGGGAAGGATAAAGAGGCATAAAAGTTTCCATATTTTATTTGAAATAGTTAAAATAACAGTAGTATAGTGTGACCAGTTATGTATATATAGTGTAGAACCTAGCACAACACCCAATCTACTCAATCCCTTACAGAAAACAGAAGAGGAGGAAACAATTTCCATTTTGTTTTATGAAGTTAGCCTGATACCCAAAACAGGCAAAGAAAGAATACAGCCAATATCACTCTTGAATATAGATGCAGAAGTCCTTAACAGAATATTAGAAAAAAGAATTCAGCTCTTCCTTCCTGTAGGAGACAGCTTTTTAAAATACTCAGCTATTTGTAAAAAGAATGACGTACCATGACCAAGTGGATTATGTCAGAGACGCAAGGTTGTCTCAACTATTGAAAATCAATCAGTATAATCAATCATATTAACAGGGAAAATAAGAAAAATCACATAATCATGTAAATTAATACCAAAAAAATATTTGACAAGCTTCAACACCAATTCATCACTCTCAGAAAAGTTGGAGAGGAAACTATTTCAACTTGATAAAAAGCATTTACAAGAAACCTCTATAGCTGGGGATGGTGGCTCACGCCTACAATCCCAGCACTTTGGGAGGTAGAGACAGGCGGATCACCTAAGGTCAGGAGTTTGAGACCAGCCTGGCCAAAATGGTGAAACCACGTCTCTACCGAAAATACAAAAATTAGCCAGGCAAGGTGGCATGCACATGTAGTCCCAGCTACTCGGGAGGCTGAGGCAGGAGAATCTCTTGAACCCGGAAGTTGGAGGTTTCAGTGAGCCAAGATCACATCACTGTACTCCAACCTGGGTAACAGAGCAGGATTCTGTCTCAAAAAATAAAATAAAATAGCCGGGCACGGTGGCTCACGCCTGTAATCCCAGCAATTTGGGAGGCCAAGGCAGGTGGATCATGAGGTCAGGAGTTTGAGAACAGCCTGGCCAACAATGGTGAAACCCCGTCTCTACTAAAAATACAAAAAATTAGCCAGGTGTGGTGGTGGGTGCCTGTAATACCAGCTACTTGGGAGGCTGAGGCAGGAGAATCGCTTGAATCCAGGAAATGGAGGTTGCAGTGAGCCGAGACTGCGCCACTGCACTCCAGCATGGGCAACAGAGTGATTCTCTGTCTCAAAAAATAAACAAATAAAAGTAAAAAATAAAATAAAATAAACCTTATATATAATATTATATTTAATGGTGAAAGACTAAATGCTTTTCTCCTAAGATCAGGAACAAAGCAAGGATGTGTGTTCTCACCGCTCTTCTTCAACATATTGCTGCAACTCCTAGCCAGTGTAATAAATCAAAACCAGGAAATAAAAGGCAACAGATCAGATAGGAAGAAATAAAAGAGTTCCTTTTGCAGACTGCATGGTTGTTTACATAAAAAATTCAAAAGAATTTACAAAAAAACTGAATACAATTGTACTTCCACATGCTAGCAACAAACACGATCACTAAGATTAAAAATACAATACGATTTACATTTACTCAAAAAAAACAAAAGTGAAGAGGCCGAGCGCAGTGGCTCAGGCCTGCAATCTCAGCACTTTTGGAGGCCAAGGCAGGCAGATTACCTGAGATCAGGAGTTCGAGACCAGCCTGGACAACATGGTGAAACCCCATTTCTACTAAAAATACAAAAATTAACCAGGAATGGTGGTGGGTGCCTGTAATCCCAGCTACTTGGATGGCTGAGGCAGGAGAATCGCTTGAACCTGGGAAGCGGAGGTTGCAGTGAGTCAAGATTGTGCCATTGTACTCCAGCCAGAGTGAGACTCCATCTCAAAAAAATATTTTTTAAGTGAAGAAATATTTAGGTGTAAATTTAATATAACATGTACAGGACTTATATGCCAAAAGCTATAGCATGCTAATGAAATAAAAAGAGATCTAAATAAATGTAGAAAATTGTTAATGTATTGAAAAATTAAGCATAGTAAAGATATCAGTTGACCCCAAATTGATACACAGGTTTAATCAAATTCCTATGAAAACCTCAGCAAGACTTTTTACAGATATAGACAAGATTATTCTGAAATGTATACAGAAAGGCAAGAAACAAAAATAGCTACAACAATTTTGAAAAAGAAGAATAAAGTAATCCGATTTCAAGACTGGTTATATAGCTACAGTAATCAAGACTATGTAGTATTGGCAGAGAGATAAACACTTAGATCAATGGAATAGAACAAAAAAATCCAGAAGTAGACCCACATAAATATGCTCAAGTGATCTTTGACTAAGGTGCGAAAGCAATTCGATGAAGGAAAGATAGCCTTTTTAACAAATGATGCTGGAGCAATTGGACATCTGTATTTCCATAGACAAAAAAAAGAAAAAAGAAAGAAATTCTATGTAATCTCATACCTTCAACAAAAATTAACTCAAAAATGGAGCATAGACTTAAATGGAAAACTAAAAAACTTTTAGGAGAAAATCAAAGAAAATCATTGGGCTCCAGGGCTAGTCAAAATGTCCTTAGACTTGACACCAAACTTGTGATCCACAAAAGCAAAAATTTATAAATTGGATCTCATCAAAATTAAAAACTTTGCTATTTGAAAGACCTTGTTAAGAAGATGAAAAATGGAAGAATATATTTGCGAACCATGTATTTGACAAAAGATTAGCATCTAGAATATATTTAAACATTTCTCAAAGTTCAACAGTCAGAAAAAAAATCAACCCAATTAGGAAATGGACAAAATGTATCAAGAGACACTTTACTGAAGAGGATACACAGATGACAAATAAGCACATAATAAAATGTTCAACATCATAGCTACCAGGAAAGTGCAAGTTAAAACCACAATGAGATATCACTACATACACACCAGAATGGCTAAGAGATAATGACCCACCAAATGTTGGCAAGGAAATAGAGAAATAGAATCACTTATATGTTATTGGTGGAAACGTAAAAGGGTACAGCTACTCTGGAAAAGATTTTGGCAGTTTTTGAAAAAGCTAAATACACAACTACTGTGTGACCCAGCAACTATACACCTGGGCATTTTCCCCAGAGAAATGATTATGTATATTAATACAAAAACTTTTACATGAATGTTTATAGACACTTTATTTGTTATAGGCAGAACTGGAAACAATGCAGATGTTCTTCAATGGGTGAATGGCTGTCTAAAGTGTGTTGCATCCATGCCATGAAATACCACTCAGTAATAAAGAGGAACAAACTAATGATATGCGCATCAAGCCAGATGAATCTACAAAGAATTATGCTGAGTAAAAAAGTCAATCCCCAAAATGTTACATACTGTAATTTTCCACTACTATAACATTCTTGACATGACAAAATTATAGAAATGGAGAACAGAATAGTGATTGTCAGGAATTAAGGAAATCGTAGCAGGAGAGGGAAGTTGGTGGGGTTATGAAAGGGTCACATGATAATAATAATGTCCTCTAACTTGATGTATCACTGTTCAATATCCTGGTTATGACATTATACTTTAGTTGTGCAAGATGTACATTAGGAGAAACTGGGTAAAGCGCACATGAGATTTCTCTGCATTAGTTTTTACAACTGCTGGTGAATCTATAAATATCTCAAAAATTTTTAAAGTTTTTAAAAGGCTTAATGAAAAAAACCCAATTCCTTGACTTCATGGAGCTTATAATCTAGTTGGGAGGGGAGATACGGATTATTTTTTAAAGTACAGAAGTGTGTAACTCAAACAGTAACCTCATCTAGTTATGAGGGAAGGCTTTCCTGACTTTTGAGTGACATTTACCATCAGTTATAAAAGATAGGCGTTGACTAAGTGAGGGAGAGTGGGTTGTTGCAGGTCTTCCAGAACTGAGGGAAGAGAATACGTAAGACCCAGGATTGGGAAGGAGCATGACACATTGGAGTGATGGAAAGAGGGCTGAATGGCTGAAGCAGTGAACCAGAAGCAATAAGGTGGTGTCAGATGAGGCTGGACTGTTAGGCTAAATCAAGCAGGGGATTGTAGGCAGCTCTAGGATTTTGGCCTTTTAAACAGTGAAAGAAACTGAGAAGTTATGAGATAAGATCTCGCTCTGTCGCCCAGGCTGGAGTGCAGTGGCATGATCAGGGCTCACTGCAGCCTCAAATTCCCGGGCTCTCCTGCCTTAGCCACCCAAGCAGCTGGGACTACCTGTAGCAATCCCATCTGAGCCTCCCAAAGTGTTAGGATTAGAGGTGTGACTCACTGCACCCAGCAAAATGGAGAAGTTTTAAGCAGGAGAGAAACTTGTGCAGAATATTACTTTGAAAAGATCAGTCTGACTGCACTATGGAGAGTGGATTAGGGAGGGAAAGCAAGTTCATTAAGGAAACTAGGGTCCAGGTCTCAAGTGATGAAACCGGGATTTTGCTAAAGCAGTAAAAATTGAAAAAAAAAAAAAATGGATGCATTAAAATGGTATTTAGGAGGTAGAGTTCACAGGACTTGGCATTGGATTGGTGTTGGAAAGAGGTTTTCAAGACCATCCATGGTCTTGATGGTGGTAGTGCCATTCCCTGAGATAAACATTCAAGTTTTACACAAAAGACCATGGGTTTGGCTTTTTAAATTTGATTTTGAAGTACCTTTGAGATATCCAAGTCAAATAGATATGTCAAATAGGTAATTGGGTACATAAATTTGTACCACACAGAATGATCTGGGCTGGCGGTATGAATTGAGAGACATTATAGGCAATGTGCATGGATGACAACATATAAGGAAAGAGTGTAGGGCAAGACCAGATCATAAGATAAAGCCTTGGGGGACAATTTTATTATTATTATTCCTATTTTTATAGAGACAGGGTCTTGCTATGTTGCCCAGGCTGGTCTCAAACTCCTGGGTTCAAGCAATCTTCCTGCCTTAGCCTCCCAAAGTGTTAGAATTATAGGTGTGAGTCACTGCACCTGGCTATGAGAACAATTTTTAGTGGCTAGGTAGAGGAGGATGAGTCAAGAAAAGACACGGTCATATGATTAGAGGGGTAAGCAGGAACCCAAGAGTACATTGCCAGAGAAACTGAAGGCTTCAAAGAGAGTGTTCAAGAACTCATGCTGAGAAGTTACAAAAGGTTAGAACGGAAAATGTATTGAATTTAGCCTCATGGTGGTTGTATTAGTCTGTTCTTGCTTTGCTATAAACAAATACTGAAGACTGGGTAATTTATAAGAAAAGATGTTTAATTGGCTCATAGTTCTGCAGGCTGTATAGGAAGTATAGTGGTATTTGCTTCTGGGAAGGCCCCAGGAAGCTTTTTACTCATAGTGGAAGGCAGAACAGGAACAGGTGCTTCACATGGTGAAAGCAGGAACCAGAGAGTGAGGCAGGACATGCCACACACTTTTAAACAACCATATCTCGTGAGAACTCACTATCTCAAAGACAGTACCAGGAGGGATAATGCTAAACCATTCACGAGAAATCCATCCCCACGATCCAATCACTTCCCATCAGACCCCACCTCCAATACCGTGGATTACATTTCAGTATAAGATTTGGGTGGGGACACAGATCCAAAACATATCAGATGGTCTTTGGTGACTTTGGAAAGACTTGTTTGGCAGATTAATGGGGGAAGAAGCCAAATTAGTTTATCAAAGGCTATGTCATATGCTGATGACAGATAAGGCCATTAGGCTAAAATTCAGTTGTTGAATATATTATATATATGTCACTGGGTAAATAAGTCAATGTATTACATGAGGTAGGTAAAATTATTCACACTATTCGGATTTTTAAAACTGAGTCTTAGAGATGTTAATGTCACATAACTATTAAGTATTTAAAGTCAAGATTTGCACCTGTACTCAACAACATGCTGATTCTCTAAACAACGGCATTATCAAGCAAGGAAAGATTCATGTTTTCCTTTTTTTGTTTTTTGTAGAGATAGGGTCTCACTCAATCACCCAGGATGGAGTGCAGTGCTGTGATCATAGCTCACTGCAGCCTCAAACTTCCTGGGCTCAAGCTATCCTCCTACCTTAGCCTCCCAAGTAGCTGGGACTACAGGCATGCATCACCATGCCTGGCAAAATTTTTAATTTTCATTTCTTGGGTCCCCCTAAGTTGCCCTGGCTGATCTCAAACTCCTGGCCTGAAGTGATCCTCTTGCCTCAGCCTTCTGAGTGGCTAAGATTACAGGCTGGGGCCACCATGCCCAGTGTGTTTCTTTGTTTTTTTCCTTCTCATTTTTCACATAAGCTGAGACAGAATGAATGACTTTTGAACACTCTAGAATTTAGGCTCATGGCTTTTCTGGTTTAATATATACCCCTAGCCATCATCCCTCCTCTCTTTCTGCCCTCCCTACCCTAGCAAATTATTTCAAGGCAAATCCCAGACATAGCTCTTCCTAAAATCTATAGCATTTTTTATTCAAAGTTGTCAATTTTGCCTGCTATAAATTTCTACTTTTAAACATCTGATCAAACTACCTGATAGTTCAAATAGAAGAGCAGGAAATAAAATTACACCTGAAAGTTATGTAAGTTTTAGTTTTTCACTTCCTACAGGTGAAAGGAATCATTTAATTGATTCAACAACAACAGTTGAATGAAGTACACTGATGTTTCTTTTGAAGTTTAGCTACTTCCTGTCTGCCAGTTGTTTATTATAATAAAATGATCATAAAAACTTCATGTATTTTCACATGTAACGTTTTATTTTTAACTTTATAAAGACGTGGCTTTGGTCATGATTGTTTATAGAGGTCAGATAACGCAAATAACAACGAGCGAATTTGTACTTTTTTTTTTTTGAGACAGAGTTTCGCTCTTGTTGCCCAGACTGGAGTACAATTGCGTGATCTTGGCTCACTGTAACCTCCACCTGCTGGGTTCAAGCGATTCTCTTGCCTCAGCCTCCCGAGTAGCTGGGATTACAGGCGCCCGCCACCGCACCCAGCTAGTTTTTGTACTTTTTTAGTAGAAACGGGCTTTCATGTTGTCTGGGCTGGTCTCAAACTCCTGACCTCAGGTGATCCACCCACTTCGGCCTCCCAAATTTCTGGGATTACAGGCATGAGCCACTGTGCCCGGCCAAATTTGTATTTTTTTAAAGATGATGTCTGATTCTTTTAAAGGTGATTTGTTTGAAGATGAGTTCTCACTGTGTGGCCCAGATTGAGTTTAAACTCCTGAGCTCAAGCAATCCTCCTGCTTCAGCCTCCCAAAGTGCTGGGATCACAGGCATGAGTCACCATGCCCAGCCAGATCTCTACATCGTAAACATCACAAAGGGCCTTTGGAGATCACTTGTCCTTGGTACCCATGAAGTCATGGTTCCTCTGTGTGCTTTATGAGACATCACTAAGTGAATGGTAGCCCATGCTACACCAGGTGCTGAAGGCTGAGATGGTGACAGCATGAGTGATAAGATGTTCTCTCCCCTTGCTCTTTCTGAAGATGACAAACTCCATCTTTTTTCTGAAGTCTTACTAAAGGTGGAAATCTTTTTTCTTCCCTTCATTTAAAAAACGTATTTGTTTTTGTTTTATAGAATAGACTGAGAGTGGGCTTTTAAGATTAAGAAGTTGATTTTATATTTATATACAAACACTGCATAGTTAGACATTTATAAGTAGGTTGATGAATATTCAGTATATGATAGATACACAAGCAGTTTGGGTGTGAATATATTAAACTTATTGAAAAAATTTTTTAATGTGAGATTTTACATATTTCTGACTTTTTCAAAATTTGAGTTTAGAAGAAAGTTGAAATACAGCCCAGAGCAAATTTTCAGGTTGAGCTCTCTGTAGCCCTAGGTACTCCAAACCAAGTGTTTCAAGAGTCACTTGGAGTTGTGATAGTTGGCAGTTTAGGGGGCAAGAACACTTGTACTCTATCTGTTCCTCCCCTCCCAACTGGGCAGTTGTATTTATTAAGCATCTGCACCATCCTTTGTTGAAGAAAGGGCTCCCCACCTAAGTTTGATAATCAATAGTCTACAAAAATAGCACTTTGATGAAATCTGATGCCCTGGGAGGGAGGAATTCAGAACAGAAATAGGAAACAGGTTCCATTTGACAGTTTATATAATATGTTCAGAATAGAAGGTAGAGAAACAAGTATTGTAATCAAGATAATATTCATGTACAGAGGAATATAGTGAACCTGCAATATTTCTAAAATTTCAGTTTAACAAGAAATAAAAAAAGTACAAATGTTTCTCATTCAAGGTAATCCACATTTTGAAGATCTCATTTTACACAAAAAAGAGTAATTAGAACTATAAATAGGTCTTTATTTTATAATAAGCACTAATATAATTAATGTGCAGTTATGATTTTTAAAATTGGCAAACATGCAAAATTGCATTAAATAAGTTATGTCAGATAATTATCCTTTGTTTAATGTTTATTTACAGCTTGTAATTAATGTTTAATCATTTTGTTATCGGTGGTGGGAATCCGAGTTACACAGCATCAGAACATGTTATCAGCGGCAAATCCATACGGGTCTGCAACAACAATTCTTGTGTCCTCAGGAAAGAATCCGACTAAGGGGTGTAAGGCAGAAGAAGAGATCAAGGCAAATTTTAGAGTGGGAGTGAAGGTTTATTGAAAAACTTTAGAGGAGGAATGAAAAGAAAGTAAAGTACACTTGGAAGAGGGCCAAGTGGCCATCTTAGAGGACAAGTGCCCCATTTGACCTTGGACGTAGGGTTTTACATCTTGGCATACTTCCGGCACCTTGCGTCCCTTTTCCCTTGATTCTTTCCTTGGAGAGGGAGGCCTGTTAGCACTTTGGAGGTGAGCGTGCGCAGTGTGTTTACTGGAGTTGTACGCATGCTCACCAGAGGTGTTCTTCCCTTACCAGCTGAATGTCCTTAGGAGGTCATGTACCAGTTAAACTCCTCGATTTTGCCTCTTAATATGCATGCCTGAGCCCACTCTCCCATCTCCTTAGATCTTATCCGGAAGCTGCTGATCACCAGTTTTAGGTGTTTCTATCTGTTGGGAAACTGCCTTTTCCTGGCACTGGCTGCAACCAATTATTTCAGAGAGACAGTTTAACAACCGCTTGACATTCCCGGTTGGGGTAGGGGTCACCATCTCTTGCTCTGTTTATGCCTAAATAGCTACATACTGTAACCATTCATTTTTCAAGATACATTTAATTGAAAAGTAATGGAAATACAAAATAGGAAAAGTTATGGTCCCTGGCCTCAAGAAAATCCATCTAGTGGGGCTGAAAAGAAAACTTACAAGTATCTTACAGCAAAGTGAGGTGAAGAGAGAAGATGATTCAGAGTTGGCATGGCTGGGGCAGGTTTCATGACAGAAAGAGACTTGAGCTGCTACTTGAAAGAAACACAAGACTTTGCAAATTGGGGTGGAAAGCTAAGGGATGCTAGTCTGAAGGTTGATGTGAGCAAGAAATACAATGTGAGGAGCTGTTCACAAGAGAATGAGGGTTTCCAACAGGGAATAACGAGATAATTGACTGGAGCAAATTTTAGGATGAGGAGGTGAAGGAAATTTTCTTTTTTGGGGGGGCCAGGGAACAGGGTCCTGCTCTGTGGCCTAGGCTGGAGTTCAGTAGCAGGATCATGGCTCACTGCAGCATGGAACTCCTGGGCTCAAGCGATCCTCCCGCCTCAGCCTCCTGAGTAGCTGGGACTACAAGGTACATGCCACCACACCCTGGGATTTTACTTTTGAAACCAAGGTTCTCAGTTATCCCAAGGTGAAAGTAGGGTAACAATGTGTATTGCCTTTAGGGGTTCCTATGGAAGTCTCTCAAAGAGATGCTTCTACCCTCCCACCATGAGATATTTTGATTTTTTTCCTCCTTTGCTGTCCAGGTGACAATGTATATGGTATAATAAAGGATGTTACTAGATGACATGTGCTGCACACCTGAGCCTTGTGGAGGCTGAAGAAAAGGAGGCTTCTGTAGAAAATAGGAACTCAGTGAGTGTTTTCAGACAGCTAGGTAATGTGTATGAAGAAAAAACTTTGGGCCAGGCGCAGTGGCTCATGCCTGTAATTCCAACACTTTGGGAGGCCAAAGCTGGAGGATCACTTGAGGTCAGGAGTT
Source organism: Mandrillus leucophaeus (assembly GCF_000951045.1). Lineage (NCBI taxonomy): Eukaryota > Metazoa > Chordata > Mammalia > Primates > Cercopithecidae > Mandrillus > Mandrillus leucophaeus. The sequence continues at coordinate 1,988,047 of NW_012106631.1, forward strand.
TGAGACCAGCCTGGCCAACATGGCAAAACCCTATCTCTATTAAAAATGCAAAAATTAGCCTGGCATGGTGGTGTGCGCCTGTAATCTCAGCTACTCAGGAGCCTGAGGCAGGAGAATTGCTTGAACACAGGAGGCAGATGTTGCAGTAACCTGAGATCGCTTCACTGCACTCCAGTCTGGATGGCAGAATGAGACTCCGTCTCAAAAAACAACAACAACAAAAAGAAAGTTTTGGCTACTGGTGTGTTAGGTGGGAGAAACTGAAGGCAGGGAGATGTGAAGAGTTGACTGCAATTGTATAGGAATTGAAGAGGCAGAAAGAATATCTGAATGTTTGATGGTAGAGAAGGTGTATGTCATAAAAACCGAAGTGGAGCAGACACTGTACTAAGAATAACCACCTTTCAAAGCAGGTATTGTTTCTATTTTACAAACAATAAAATCTAGAAATCAAATACAAATCCAAGTATATGGGTTTTAGTGAGAGAGTTGGGCTCTGAATTGAGGTCCGTCTGACTCTAAATTCTGCTAACACACTATAAATTTAATTTTGAGTTTCTAAGAGATGAACAGAAAAAGGGACAAAAGATGAGCTTGCTTTTGAGGTTTGATGTATGGGTAGGTTGTCCAGCAAGCATCTGGAAAAGTGGCATTTGACTTTAGAGATGTTGGGCATAGATTATTAACAATTATTTGAACAGGGTGACAATGATAAGGATTCCAAGGAAGACCACTAAGAGTTGAAAAAGAAAGGAGAGAGCAAAGGCTTGAACAACAATAATATTCCCAGGTTAGAAAAAAATGGGATCAATTATTGAAAAACCAGAAAAGGAGTAAAGTTATGAGAAATAGGAAGTGTAGCATCACCAAAAATAAAGAAAACACTTGCACTTAGGAAAAGATTGTCAAAGCTGTTGGATACTGCAGATGTCAAGGAGGCAGGTCTAATTTGCCAATTAGAAAAAAAAAATAGTTGGGGTCAGTAGTTTTATTTCAGAAGAGCATTACACAGGAGCCAATCTGTAATTAATTAAAAATCAAAATAGTAAAGATAGGGAAACAGATAATTTACTAAAATCTATAGACATTTCTTTTGAGATCATGAAAAAATGAAATGAGAGAGAAATTAGCACATGGTAGGTAGGTGGAAGAGCAAGGCCTAGGGAGGGTTTCAATACTGGGCTTCTTTATAGCTTGGTAAGGAAAAGAGCCCATCAAAAGGGTAAAATATTGAAATGCAGCTAAAGAAAGGAAAATAAATTTATTAATGGAAAAAATTTTTAATTAAAAAAATAAAGAAAATAGGGCCGGGTACAGTGGCTCATGCCTGTAATCCCAGGTCTTTGGGAGGGTGAGGCGAGTGGATCATGAGGTCAGGAGATCGAGACCATCCTGGCCAACATGGTGAAACCCTGTCTCTACCAAAATTACAAAAAAAGAGTTAGCCGGGCGTGGTGGCAGGCGGCTGTAGTCCCAGCTACTCCGGAGGCTGAGGCAGGGGAATCGCTTGAACCCCGGAGGTGGAGGTTGCAGTGAGCTGAGATTGCAACACTGCACTACAGCCTGGTGACAGAGCAAGACTACATCTCAATAAATAAATAAATAAATAAACAAACAAATAAATAAACAAAATAGCAGTAACACCTGTAATCAACCACAAAAATTGTATAATATAAGTTAAAGGCCATTTCTCCAATTTACAAACCTTTTACTACTTTATTTCTACTGTTAATAGTTTGGTGCAAATCTTTTTCTTTTTCTGAGACAGAGTCTCGCTCTGTCGCCATGCTGGAGTACAGTGGCACGGTCTTGGCTCACTGCAACCTCCACCTCCTGGGTTCAAGCGATTCTCCTGCTTCAGCCTCCCAAGCAGCTGGGATTATATCACCATGCCTGGCTAATTTTTGTATTTTTAGTGGAGATGGGGTTTCACCATGTTGGCCAGGCTGGTCTTGAACTCCTGATCTTGTGATCTGCCCGTCTTGGCCTCCCAAAGTGCTAGGATTACAGGTGTGAGCCACAGAGCCTGGCCAGTGCAAATCTTTTTCAACATCTTCCTTTATTTAAAGAAGCATCACTCTTTTCTCTCTCTCTCTCTCTCTTTCTCTGTATCTGTTCCTAAATAAACCTGTTATTAAATAAAAATAAAATGGTGCCACATATGTATGCATATATATTTATGTTTTCAAATTACTTTTTTTCATTGTATCTATCACAGAGATCTTTCTAGGTTAATATTTACACTCATATCAAATCCATCTAATTTATTTTAGCTGGTGTATAGTGTTCTTTTGCTTGGCTAGATCATAATTTTTATAGAAATTTCTTTTTTAAAAATTTATTTTTTATTTTGTAGCGAAGTGGGTTCTTACTATGTCTCAAACTCCTGGGCTCAAGCGATCCACCCCTCAGCCTCCCAAAGTGCTGGGATTGCAGGTGTGAGCCACCACATCTAGCCTCAATGTGTGTAGAAATTTCTTCATTGATGAACCTTTCTTGGTAGCTTAATTCTAAAAAGTGGATTGCTCTGTATTGTGGGCTAACTAGTCCCCAAAGATATCCATACACTAAGCTTTAGAACCTGTGAATGTTACCTTATATGGCAAAAGATATTTTGAAGATGTGATTATTAACTTAATCACCTCTACTGGATATTGAAATAGTAAGATTATCCTGGATCACCTGGGCGAGTCCTAAATGTAATCACAAGGCTATGTGATGGCAGAAGCTGAACAAAGCAGTGTCAGACAGACCAAAGATGCTTCATCTTTGGCTTTGAAAAGGCAGGAAGGTGACAAAAGCTAGGAAATATAAGTAGCTTCCAGAAGCTTGAAAAAGCAAGGTAATAGATTCTCCCCTGGAGCCTCCAGAAGAAAATAGTCCTTCTTATTGATTTTAGCCCCATAATACTCATTTTGGATTTCTGGCCTCCAGAATTATAAGAGATACATTTGTGCTGATTTAGGTTACCGAGCCTGTGGTACTCCAATATGACTTTATCTGACCTTTATTACATCTGCAAAGACCCAATTTCCAAATAAGGTCATATTCATAAGTATGAGGTTTAGGACATGAACATAAATTTTTGGGGGACACAATTCAATTTACACACCCATTTTCAAAAAGTCAATTCGATCTGTGAGTGGTTTTAAAATTTGATTTCTGGGAACCTACCATTTAATTCTGGAATTGTTACTGCCTCATTCCAAAGACAAAATTCTTACTGGATTTGAGATTTTGGAAGTCGTAGAAGAAATAGCTGAGCATGGGTGGATATTTTGGAAATAATCCTCATGGTATGGAGCTGAGAACACCCCAGTTATACATATGTAGCACATTATTGTATAAAGTTAGTAACTGAGCAAAACTAAACAACATATTTTTACACACACATATGCAGAATATGTATATGTGATCTACGTATGACTATGCCCTAAAGAAAAGCAGCAAAGTGAGGGGAGATGGATGGCAGGGATGGCACAGGCAGGAGCACGAAACATTCCGCGGTGTGGAGGGTTTGTGGGTGCGTATAATTATCCTCCATTATCTACATGTGTACTTATGCGTTCGTTAGCTATATTTTTGTATGTATTAATATGCAACAAAACATCGTATGAGTTATGCTTTAATGTAAAATTGTCTACATAACACAAAATTTAAAAGAAATGGCATACAGATAGTGGAAAACATATTTTGAGAAAAAAGCGTCATGCACTAAGTCCAGAAATTTACATTGGAAAGAGGCACCAATTGTTTTCATCAAGCTGACTTTCCCAGGTGTTACTCGGAAAAGCTGACCGGTGATAGGGCACTGGGTCAACTCACGCTAATTATGAAACCGTGAGTAAAATAATCTGTGCTTCTATGTAACTCAAGTGCCAACAAATCAGGAAGCTCACAGAGGGACGAAAAGCATTCCCAGAACCACACGCTGGTTCGCCACCTTCCCGGTGGAAAAACCCTTTTTTCGTAAATTCTTAGCGCAAAAACTTTGCCCTATTCCAAAATGGCTCCGGCGCCCACAACTTAAGCACAGCGCAGGTCCGGAAGTTACGCAACCCCAAGAGATAGCACGCCCTTACCCGTAGGGAGCGTTTCCGCCATTTTTGAAAATTGGTAAGGTCCTGGTTTTAAGTGTAGTTGCCGACGCAATGGCAGCCTTTGCCGTGGAACCTCAGGGGCCCGCGTTAGGTGAGTGAAATACTGCTTTTCCTTGTTGGCACTGCCATCCCTGCTTTGGGCCTGGAGGCGGGCAGGACTGAAGGGCAGTCGTCAGGCTCTCGTCTGCTGGTTTCAGTCGCGGAGAGGGAACCATTGGGTGCCCCCAAGTTCCTAGTCAGTCCCCTACTCAACGCATCGCCTCCATACTGCTACAGAGGTGGCGCCGGGAAGCTGTGGGCCTGGGAGGGTGAAGGAAAGGCCGTCGGACGGTGACTGAGCTGTGTTTGTGCTCCCACACGCCAGCTACGCCAGACTGGCCCATACCTTAACCTCCTTCTAATACCCGAGACGCGCTGCTAGTTGCTGGATTCCCCGGTTCCCCGGAAGCCTCCCTGGGAGGAACTGACCGCGGTACACGTGGGTGGGCGGTGCCCTGAAGTGTGTGGGTGCAGTCCACTGCTTCTTGATCACCTGTGCTTCTAGTTCCTGTTTTGACTCCTCCTCTCTCCCGGGCTTTGCAAAAGGAATCTTGTTATTAATGGAAGCTTGAATCGTGCAACGTTTAATCAACCAGGTGGTTGGTAATCATTGAGATATTGGCCTTAATAGCAAGCTAGGAGTTCGCACGATATTTCCCGCCTTTATTTGGGGAAAGTGACTCTTAAGTATTGTAGGAGGTATTTTTCTCTAATAGGTCACGATCTGAATTTTTTAAAGATTCACTCCCATTATTTATTGCGGAGCCTCATTGAAATATGTCGTATTTGAAAAAAATCTACCAATGTAACAGCACGCGGATTCCTTTTTTTTTTCCTGCTGAGTTTTGCGACTTGTGAGAACCGTCGAAAATTTTAGAACGGAAAATAAACCGTCTTACTGTCATAGAGACTTACCTGAAAGTTAGGTTATAACTTTCTGAGCTTGGAAAAGAGAGCAAGTGTGATATATATATATAGTGTAGAAAGAGTCTTTTTAGATTTGAAGGGTATATAATGCTTGCCATGTTTGGTGTAAAATAAGTTCCTTTTGAGAATAGAGTAACTTGAACTGCTTTAGTATGTCATAAAAAAACTAAATGCATAATGTCAATAATGCAGATACTCTGCATTAAAATTTATGTACAAATGTCGTCTTGGTATTTATTTTTAATATATTTTAGAGATCAGAAAACTCTTCATTTCCAGTTCCAAATTTTTCTATTGAACAAAAACATTTTGGAGTGCATATTTATTGGGGTTACAAATGTGAGTAAACCAATCCCTGTATATTGCCTTGCCAGAAATCTGACATTAGCCAGTATTAATGTGCAAGTTCACATTTTGCAGATATTCCAGGTGCCCACTGGTGTAGTAAAACTAAGGGTTGACTTCAACAAACTGTACTAGCTGAGTACGAATCTTTTAGGAGCACAGAATATGAAATGGAATTGAGGACATGCAGCATTTTTTCCTTAAGTTTGCTTTAAGTGAAATTTAGTCTGAAGGGTGGTTAGTGACAGTCCTGATTAAGTGCCCATTGTGCCCTCCTTGCTGTCTGGTGCTTTCTTTTTTCTTTTCATTCCTTCTTCCCTCTCTCCCTCCTCCCTCCCTCCGTTCCTCTTTTTTGACACAGGGTCTCGCCCTGTCCCCCGGGCTGGGCTGGAGTGCAGTTGTGCAATCTCAGCCCACTGCAACTTCCGCCTCCGCCTCCGGGCTCAAACAATCCTCCCACCTCAGCCTCCCAGTGGCGTGTGCCGCCACTCCCAGCTACTTTTTGTATTTTTGGTGGAGGCAAGGTTTCGCCCTTTTGTCCAGACTGGTCTGGAACTGAGCTTAAGCGATCCGCCCCCCTCGGCCTCCCAAAATCCTGGGATTACAGGCTTGAGGCTTCTACTGTGTCTATATGTATCCAGATATATCACAACTTTTCTTAAGCCAATTCTTACTTTATTTTGCTATAATTTTTTTTTTTCTTTTAGTGAGGAGAGTGAATGTAGTGGATGTTACCAAAAACTTTGCATTTAATATGGTATTCTAAATATCTGTTAGGAATATGCCTTTGTTTAGACTTTTGGTTTGATTTTAGTGGATATTCTTAGGAAATATTTCTGTAGTCCCATGTAACATAGTAACTAGCACTTTTTAAAGTAATTACAATGTAATTAGAGTTTTTTACACCTTGTTTTAGCATCTGCTTTATCCATTTATTGAATTTTTTTTTTTTGTCTTTTATACACTTGTATTGTTAATATCTAGGCCTAGTATAATGGGAAATAAGAGGAAGAGTAAAGAGAGTTGGCAGCTTTTAGATATCAAGAAACAGATTTTTAAGGCTGTCTGGAAGTTAAGTAATAGTTAATAAAAAACATACAAATAACATAGCAAACATTTGACCCTTCTGGGTGCCATGAGTCACACTCAGGCTTGTCAGCTAGTTGAAAATTATTTTCATAAGCAGAGATTGCAAATTCTACATTTATACTTTCACTACTCAGTTTTTGCTATTATGAAATACTTGTAGAAAATAATAATTCGTATTTACTGAGCACTTAACTGTGTATCAGGTACCAGGTCAAGCTGTACTTGCTATAATTCTAACAAAAGCTCTGTTTCCCTTTTGCTGAAAGACCTTGAACGCACATCTTTGACTCCATAGCCCGTCGTTTTCCTTATTCTGCTATTTTGCTATGAAAATAGAATTATATAGCTCACTCATCTTCATAAGGGAAATAATATCTATAGACTGTGAGGATTTTGTATCAACAATTGTGAGAGGTTTCAGTTCTCTAAGTTGGCTTTATATTAGGGGAATATTTAGAGATGATTCTTTAATTTTTTTTTTTTTTTTTTTAAAAAGGATGAGCTCTCACTGTGTTTCCCAGGCTGGTCTTGAATTCCTGAGCTCTCGTGATCCGCCCGTCTCGGCCTCCCAAAGTGCTGGGATTACAGGCTTGAGCCACCGCGCCCGGCCCAAAAATAAGTTTTCAATTCTTTTCAACATGCTTCTGAGTTAGGGTGCTAGTTATCACTGTTATTTTGTAAGTGCTCTAATATATGCATGGTTACAGTTTTATCACAATAATGATGCACTTTTTATGGGGAAGAAAAAGAAACAATTTAGCAAGCTAAACGGGTTGTGTTTGATATTCTAAGACTTTGTAGAAGTAGTGCAGCCTGTCCTTGTTTTCGGTTGTTACATAGTCCAAACTGATTCGGAAATGGAAAGAAGTTATTAGTGTGATTTTTAAATCCCTGAAATAATGTAAACAAAAATAGCTGTCACGGATTAATATTGTGCTGCCAGGCATGGTGGCTTCATGCCTTTAATCTCAGCACTTTGGGAGGCCAAGGCTGGTGGATCACCTGAGCTCAGGAGCTCCAGACCAGCCTGGGCAGCATGGTGAAACCCCATTTCTACAAAAAAATACAAAAATTAGCTGGGCGTGGTAGTGCAGGCCTGTCGACTCAGCTACTGAGAGGCTGAGGAGGGAGGATTGCTTGAGTCTAGGAGGTAGAGGTTGCAGTGAACTGAGATTGCGCCACTGCACTCCAGCCTGGTGACAGAGCGAGACTCTGACTCTCAAAAAAAAAAAAAAAAAAAAAAGAATACAAGATAACTTTACATTTTTCTAGAAATAATTTTTGTTGGCTTTTAAAATAATAAATTCAACTATAATTCTATTATATCTAAAAGTTTTGATTAAACTTTCAAAATTATGGTAGATTCTTGCATGTATTTGTCAGATATTGTAACAGAAAAGTCTTTAATTTATTTTTTGATTCATGTAGGATCTGAACCAATGATGCTGGGTTCACCCACATCTCCAAAGCCAGGAGTTAATGCCCAGTTCTTACCTGGATTTTTAATGGGGGATTTGCCAGCTCCGGTGACTCCCCAACCTCGATCAATTAGTGGCCCTTCGGTAGGAGTAATGGAAATGAGATCACCTTTACTTGCAGGTAGGTGAATTGCTTAAAATAATTTTATAGACGTGCTGCATACAGGGATGTCCAATCTTTTGGCTTCCCTGGACCACATGAGAAGAAGAATTGACTTGGGCCACACATAAAATACAGTAACTCTAACAATAGCTGATGAGCTACAAAAAAAAAAAAAAAAAAAAAAAATTGCAAAAAAAAGTCTTATAATATTTTAAGAAAATTTAGCAATTTGTGTTGGGCCACATTCAAGGCCATCCTGGGCTTCATGTGGTATTCAAGCCACGGGTGGGACAAGCTTATGCTAGAATTTTAAAAAGTGTAATGGTGCAGCATTCACCCTCGTCAATACGTTCATTAATTTAAAAAAAATTAAGCAATGTGTCTATTATAAAGCAAAGCTTTTATTTTAGGGCTCTTGGAATAGAGATGTAAGCAGTATAAGCTATAATTTCTAGAGCCACTAAAATGTATTCTACTTTTTATTCATTCTAAGATGCCATTGAATTGGCTTTTAAGTACCACTAGCAAAAATAACCCTAAATATGACATAATGCTAAGATGCCATTTTTTGTAAAATTTCTGTTTTGGAGATGTCAGAGTGTGGTGGGGGGAGAGTGCCTCATAGAGTTGATGAAATACCATCATTTAGCTTCAACTGAATTAATTTAAAGTAATTCATCTTAAGATACAAGCAGAGGAAATGATTGGTCAAAAGAAATGTAACTTGAAGATGTAGATGTGAATTCTGCCTTTAGTCTTAGTGAATTGAGATTGTCACATATAGCATGTTTGAGGAAAGGACTGACTTTGCAAACCAGGGGGAGGTTTTATACATAGAATTTGTGATTGTCAGGGCAAAGTATTGTAAGTGCAGCCTGTATTTATTGCAGAACTCCTTTAGCAAAGAAATATTTTGAAAAATGACTTCAAAGTTTTAACTGAGTAGTGAGAATTAGCTACGGAAGTGGTTGAATTCTAATTGTGAGCTAATATCCTTTAGTAGTTGTTCAAATGAAAACTCTTTTTACCTTAATTGCCCTTTAAAGTATTTTTGCTTTAAAATGGTTTATTATTATTTAGGATTTATCCAGGAGAATTATAAATTATATTTGAAATAATTCATTTAACATTAAACATTAAATTTCAAATGTGTTTTATTATGGTAGCCAACATGTATTGATTGCTTATGAGCCTGGCAGTATGCTAATCCTTATTTTGTCAATCTTAAAGGGTAGGTAACAGTATCCCCATTTTTAAAAAGAGGAAACTGAGGCTAAATGCAACAAATAATTTGCTGAAGCTCACTTGCTAGTGAGAGAGCGCTATAAACCTCAGGTTAGTCTTATTCCATAGACTGTGCTCTAAATAGCTCAAGCTATACTGTCCAAGCCCAGACATTAGTCTTACCAATGGCCTGGGCTGCATCACTCTTTGGCATTGCATGTTCTCTGATCGAAAAAGACATCTTTATGTCACAGAAGTTGTTCCTTTTATTACATCTTTATTATGTACTTAAATATATTTCTACTGTGAGAAACATGAATGGGATGTACTTAATCTAGATAGTCAGACTCTACATTAGGGAATTATATTTATTCAGGAATCTACAGACTAGAGTTGTTTAGTACCTACTTTCAAGTGAGAAATGGGATCAAGTTTTGTATTTAAATGTTAAGCATTTTGTAGAGAGAGCAAAAGTTACATGTGTTTTCTGAAAACTAAGATTTTCATTAACTACTTACTCGGAATCCTTTTGTTCAAAGTGCAGTCTGTGGATCAGCAGCATTGGCATCACCTGGGAGCTTGTTAGAACTGTATAATCTCAGGCTTCACCCTACACCTTCTGAATCAGAGCCTGAATTTTAACAAGGTCCCCAGGTGACTCTTCAGCTTATTAAAGTTTGAAAAGAACTAGGAGACAAGATTTTAAGTCAATATTTCAAAAATATAAATTTTTTAAAATCTTACCAAAAAGATAGAAGAATCCTTTCTTTTCTCACTTTTTTTTTTTTTGTACACTGTAGGTGGGTCACCACCACAACCAGTTTTACCAGCTCATAAAGATAAAAGTGGTGCTCCACCAGTTAGAAGTATATATGATGACATTTCTAGCCCAGGACTTGGATCAACACCTTTAACTTCAAGAAGACAGGTAATATAAATACCATTTTGATCCACAGTGAACAACATCATGGTTTTATGTGACTGTTCAGTGAGAGTCAATACTTTGAAATGTTTCCCTGAGGTCTATTTTAATATAACTGTGTTGCACAGAATAAGCATTAAACACATTTATCGTACAATCTACTTAAATTGTTGATGATGAACTGTACTTAACAGCGTAGAACTCTAGATTTTCTCTCATAGGTAATTCTCAGTTTTTATAGGTATGCCTTATCCACCTGCTCATACCTCCAATCTACTTAATATACATGTAGAATGTGATTATGGTTTAAATCTTTCTGATTGTTTAAGAAGTTTAATATTTAAAAATTATGTGAAAGAATAAATGAAAATTTAGAGTTTCATCTAGATCTAGGGCACTTGTCAGCTGAGAAGTAGTATGGACTTCTCTTTATTTTCTTCTGTTTTTTAAGGTCCCAACAGGGTCCTGCTCTGTTGCCCAGGCTAGAGTGCAGTGATGCAGTCATAACTCTGCAGCCTTGAACTCCTGGGTTCAAACAATCCTTCTGCCTCAACTGTCCTATTGGGATATAGGCACGTGCTGCTATGCCTGGCTAATTGTGTTATTTTTTGTAGAGATGAGGTCTTGCTGGCTTCAAGTGATCCTTGCACCTTGACCTCTCAAAGCGCTAGATTATAAGTGTAAACCACTGTGCCTGGCCAACTTTTCTTTTAAGTGGAAAATTTAGTAGCTTCATAGACACAAGTGTTGTTTCCTATTATTATTATGCTTAGTAGGACAATCATAAACGTTTATCAGTTAAGTTGATAAGTTCTTTATATAAACATATGTCTGCTGTTTGCTTTAGATATATGTTTTATGCTTTTCCCTAAATCGTATTTAGTGAAGTTAAGAGTTCAAGAATATTAGAAAGCTTTTTTCAGTAGATTCGTGCTATCTATAGGCTTGATATATCTGGCATACTAGGCTTACTTGTCAAGTAAAGCAAAATTCATTCACTGTGGTAAACAGATTACTGTTTCTTCCCAGCACTTCTAGACCTGCCTTTGTGTCTAACAGGAGCCACTAGCTAAGTGTGGCTATTGATACTAGAGATATAACTCTTCTCAATTGAGATATACTTTAAGTATAAAATACACACCAGAGTTTGAAGACTTAGAAAGAATGTAAGGTATCTTATTTTTTATGTTGATTACATATTGAAATGAGAATGTTTTGGATGTGTTGGGCTAAATAAACCATTACTAAATTTCACCTGTTTGTACTTTTTAAATGTACCTACTAGAAATGGTAAAATTACATGTATGGCATTTGTTGTTCCTAATGGACAGATATTCTGGTCTGGGATGGTTTTCTAAAGGTTGGTAAGTAAAGCTTATGTTTAGTTTGGTATGAAGGCTGGGCGTGTTGGTGCACGCCTGTAATCCCAGCACTTTGGGAGGCTGAGGTGGGCGGATTGCTTGATTTTTATGTATTTTTATCATTTTTATTATTATTATTTTTTGAGACAGGGTCTTGCTGTATCACCCAGACTAGAGTGCAGTGGAATGCTCATGCCCCACTGTAGCCTTGACCTCCTGGGCTCAAGTGATCCTCCCACCTCTGCTCCTTCGTAGCAGGGACTACACACGTGCACCACCATGTGTAGCTAATTTTTGTATTTTTTGTAGAGATGGGATTTGTCCTGTTGCCCAGGCTGGTCTTGAACTCCTGAGCTCAAGTAATCCACCTTCCTTGGCCTCCCAAAGTGCTGGGATTACAAGCGTGAGCCCCTGTGCTGGGCTTTGGGCAGATCACTTGAGCCCATGAGTTTGAGATCAGCCTGGGCTACATGGCGAAACTCTGTGTCTACTAAACATACAAAAAAAAAAAAAAAATTGACTGGGTGTGGTGGTGTGTACCTATAGTCCCAGCTACTCAGAAAGCTGAGGTGGGATGATTACTTGAGCCTGGGAAGCTCAGGCTACAATGGGCTGTGATTGTGTTACTGCACTCAACCTGCGTGACAGAGTGAGATCCTGTCTCAAAAATAAATAAAATAATAAAAATTTAAAAATTGTTTGTTACAAGAACCACTGGCTTCTAAATTTGTGCAAGTTTTCATTACTTCTCTGATGATATAGGCAAAGACTTGCAGATATTGCTGTATTCAAAATGCTTGAAAGACTCATGGGTCATAATTTATAGAGAATGTTTTTGATTTGAAAGTTGGTAAGAATATCATTGCTAGATTAGAGCCCAAATTAGTTATGCCCCCTGGAATTTGCTCAACCTTTTTCTAATCATGAAAGAATTGGCATTAATAATTGAAGAATACATTTTATATCTCTCCCAACATTCTCTCAGCATTTAGTTCTGGTTGCTAGATGAAGCTATTTGAGATTTCCTTAGTTTAATTAGAATCTGTTTTTAAAAATATTGAGTTCTAGGTAGAGTCTGTTCTCATTTATTGATTGAATATCGTCTTTGTTTTAGAAGGATTTTTAACTGTTTTAATCCTTAATTGTATTTAAAGGGACTAAAATGGATAATTTACCAGTTTTGGAACGTTCTACCGGTAGTGGTAGGGATATGCTGTCTATTATTGTTTAGACTGATTTGAATCTAGAGTATTTCATGGTTTCTAAGTATCTGTTGAAAATCATATTCTGTCACCCTTCTGTTTTTCTGTATGAACTTGGTCATTTTAAAAATTACCATTATCTCTGTTATTTCAAATATTGCACTTTAGAAACTAAAAACAAATAGTTACCATGTCACCTTTTATAGAAGATAATGTCTTTTTTTTTTTTAAACATGACTTTTCTTATTTTAACAAATACTAAGGGGTCTAGTATATTTTAGGTTAATACTATTTAACTTACGGAAAAAAAGAGTGCCTTTGTACTTTGATCTAATTAGAGGCATCTCTAGCACCTGATAAAAGTTCAGTTATCTGTTGAATGAAGCCTTTTAACGCTTACTGTATTTGTGTTTTGCATTTTTACCATAACACTTTCTTCTGTTTTTGCGTAGCCAAACATTTCAGTAATGCAGAGTCCTCTTGTTGGAGTAACATCTACTCCTGGAACAGGTAAGTGATTTTTTCTTTCTTTCTTTCTTTCTTTTTTTTTTTTTTTTTAAGACAGGGTCTGGCTCTGCTACCTATGCTGGAGTGCAGTGGTGTAATCATGGAGTAAACAACTCTAATACCAAAGATTTCTCTGTTCGTCGAATGAAGATATGTTTGTTGGTAATTGCCAAAATTTTTTGTTTTATATTTCAAACCTGGGGATTTTCCGAAATCTCTATAACTTCTTTCAGGAAGGAAATACTTTGTATATTGATTATTTTCTGAATCAAATCACCCCAAAGGCATGATGGGTGAATATTCAGAATGTCTTTTTAAGAAATTGTATACTTAATAGATGTTTGAAGTGTCTCCTTAGTTATTAAAATTTGTCAACAAAAAAGCCGTTGCAATTGGGATGAAAAGGAATAGTTAAGACACTGAATAACAAAGGTGTTTTGAGAGATGTTAATGCATAGTTATAAATCTAAATGCTGTTGAATAGAAGCAACCACTGATTATATACCTAGTTTTTCTTTAAGATTAATGGCTTTTTAATCATCATCATTATCCTTAGCACAGTTCTTCATATGTAGTCATATGTGTATAATCCCATCAAATGTTTATTCGGCAAATATTTGAGCACCTAACTGTACTCTGGGAAATAGCAGACGAAATAGATACTCCCTGCCTTTATGGAACTTACATTTCTTTGCAGAATTTACATTTATAAACAAAACAAGTAAATTATAAAGTTTGTTAGAAGGTATTGCATTTTGTGGAAGAAAAAGATTAAGCAGCAAAGTGGGGAAAGGGGTGGGGACTTAGAGATTTAAATAGGGTAATGTATTAGTTTTCTATTGCTGCCATAACAAACTACCGCAAACATAAAAGTGGCTTAAACAATACAAATTCATTATCTTTCATTTCTGGAGGTCAGAAGTTTGAAATGGGTCTTGGTGGGCTAAAATCTAGACATTGGTAGGGCTGTGTTCATTTATGGAGGTTCTAGACAATAATCTTTTTTTTTTTGAGATGGAGTCTTGCTCTGTCACCCAGGTTAGAGTGCAGTGGCACGATCTCGGCTCACTGCAACCTCTGCCTCCTGGGTTCAAGCGATTCTCCTGCCTCAGCTTCCTGAGTAGCTGGGATTATAGGCACCCACCACTGTTCCCGCTAATTTTTTTTTTTTTTTTTGTATTTTTAGTAGAGACGGGGTTTCACCATATTGGCTAGGCTGGTCTCGAACTCCTGACCTTGTGATCCACCCGCCTCGGCCTCCCAAAATGCTGGGATTACAGGCCTGAGCCACCGCATCTGGCCAGCAATAATCTATTTTCTTGCCTTTTCCATTTCTGGAGGCTGCTTATGTTTCTTGTTTGTGGTTCCCTTCCTCCCTCTTCACAGTCAGCAACTTTGTAACTCTCTGACGGTTCTTCTGTAGTCACATCTTCCTCTCTCTTTTAAAGACCCCTGTGAATACATTGGGCCCTTCTAGGTAATGTAGGATAATCTCGTATTTTAAGGTCAGTTGATTAGCAGCCTTAATTTCACCTGCAACCTTAATTCCCCTTTGCCATGTAATGTAACATTCACAGGTTCCAGGGATTAGATCATGGACATCATTTGGGGACCTACCCAGATTATTCCACCTACCACTGATAGTTACGGGACAAGTAAACTTTACTCAAAAGTCTGTAAGTGAGGGAAGTAGGGAATAGTATTCTAGATGGAGGTAACAGCAGACACAAAGGTCCTGAGGTGGGAGTGTGTCTGGGGTGTTCAAGGAAGAATAAGGGGACAGTGTGACTGAAATGGAGTAAGTGAGGGGGAGAATAGTAGAAAATGAGGTCAGAGAGGAGAGGTAATGGGGGCAGATGTATTACAGGGCCTTGTAGGTTATTGTCACACTTGGTCTTTACCCAGAAAAGGTGGAAGACAATAAGGATGAGACTGTTGCTGGATACAACTAGTTTGGGAGTAAAAATTAGCCTAGAAGCAAGGAGACAAGTTAGGAGGCTACTTGTAGCAATCTAGGTGAGAGATGATAGTGATAGAAAAAGAAGGCAGGCAAGAAGGAAAAGAATACAGTAACAGAAAGATGGAACATTAGAAACAATAGCAAGACAGTAGATTTTAAACTAAGAAATCTGGCATGTGCCTGTAGTTCCAGCTACTCAGAAGGTTGAGGCAGGAGGATTGCTGGAGCCCAGGAATTCGAGGTTGCAGTGAGCTGATTTTGTCACTGCACTCCAGCCTGGGTGACAGAGCAAGACCCTAGCTCTAAAAAAAAAGTAAATAAAATTAAAAAAAAAAAAAGCAAAACTAACCAAATTAACAATTATGTAAAATGTATTAAACACTCTGGTTAAGGCAGATGTTGTCAGAATAAATAACAAAGGAACACCCAATACAAATTGGATCCTTTGAATCCTGCAAGTCTGAATTTCTTCAGGCAGTCTGTGAGCACTCATTGGCCATGTCTTTAAAGTCTACATTTCTAGTAACAGGTTGTTCAAGGAAACTTAGTCATTTTCTATCACGATGCTCAGAATTCTTGTCCCAACAATCTGTACTAGTTTGCTGTAGTTGCCATAAGAAGTTACTACAAACTTAGTAGTTTAAAACAACACATGTATTATCTTCTAGTTTCTAGAGATCAGATATCTGGGTCGTTGCTTAGAGCTCAGGTGTCAACAGGGCTGTGTTTCTCTCTGGAGGCTTTGGGTGTGAATCTGTTTCCAGGCTCTTTCAGGTTGTTGGCAGAATTTAGTTCCGTGTGGTTATAGGAATGAATGAGGTCCCTTTCCTTGCTGACTGTTACCTTAAAGTTCTTAACTTCTAGAGGCTGCCCTCACTCCTTGGCTCATGGCTCTCCATCTTCCATCTTCAGATATCAAACATCTAGAATGTCACCCTAATCTTTTCAACTACATAACTGAGGTTGAATGTCTAGGAAAATTAGTTCTGAACAGCCTTAAGCTGATCAAACTGTAACAAATAGGTGGATGATGATGCTTTGTTACACACAGAAATAGTGACTATTCAGTTATTTGAGTCATGCCAGGTACCACTGGTTCACGTCTGTAATCCTGAGGCAAGCAGATCACTTGAGTCCAGGAGTTTTGAGACCAGCCCGGGCAACATAGTGAGATGCCTGTCTGTACAAAAAAATTAAAAAATAAGCCTGGCATGGTGGCACACACCTGTAGTCCCAACTACCTCGGAGGCTGGGGTTAAGAAGATCACTTGAGCCTGGGAAGTCGAGGCTGTAGTGAGCAGTGATCACACCACTGCATTCCAACCAGGGTGACAAGAGTGAGACCTTGTTTCAAATAAATAAAATAATTGAGTCAGTAAGTGATCCCAGGGACATTGAAAATCCAAAAACAGGGCTGGGCGTGGCATGATGGCACATGCCTATAATTCCAGTACTATGGGAGGTCAAGGTGGGAAGACTGTTTGAGCCTGGGAGTTTAAGGCTGCAGGCAGCTATGATTGCACCACTGCACTCCAGCCTGGGTGACAGTGAGACCTCAAAAAAAAAAAAAAAAGCAAAAACACATAATGTTAAGTAATGTTTTACATTTTAGCCTCTCTCTTAGTTGACTGAAAAGCATACATTTTAATTTTCTTAACTGTTGTGAAGTGGAAAAGCACAGGATTAATGTTAATATCTTTTTGTTAACTTATTTTTTTTCTAATATAGTGACTTCTGCGAGGTTTTGTAATTGTGGAAACTATATGTGAAAATACAAGAGCTGTGATAGGAAAAGTAGTTATCATGAATTGGCCACTGGGAGCCACTGCTGCTTCTACTTTGAGTTTAAGGAATTTGCATGTAGAAAGTCTTAATAGGACATAAGTTAACAAGAATATTTTTGAAAAGATGACAAGGTGTGGAGACCTATCATCCATGGCCAATGATAGGCAAGAAATAGGAAAAGGGAATTGATAAGAAAATTGAGGGGAAAACCTAGGTTTTTTCATTTAGAGCTTTTTTTTTTTTTTTTTTTTTTTAGCTCCTGTATTTATTGTTAAGTGAAGTTTTTTTGGATGATTAGTAAATCTTAGCCTTCTGAGATTGGCAACTTTTATAAAGAGATGTCATGGGATGTAATGGCATGACTGCCATTTTATGCTTAGGGTTTTTTTGCATCCAATAAGGAGATTGGTGGGTTTTTTTTTTTTGTTGTTAAACATTCTGTAACTGATGTTAAGATCTTTTCTAGAATATTATTTCTGGTGCAGGAAAACGTTGGTCATAAGTCAAAATAGGAAATCTGGATTAAAGAATATAAGAAACTCTTAGTCATGGTATATTACTGCCCCTGGTAAAGGACATTGAATGTGTTTGCTCTGCTTGCTCCATCCTCATCCCTCAATATTTTTTTCTGCTGCTATTGAAGTTTTCTTCTGCTTTTCTTCTTCCATTA
Organism: Mandrillus leucophaeus; assembly: GCF_000951045.1. Taxonomy (NCBI): domain Eukaryota; kingdom Metazoa; phylum Chordata; class Mammalia; order Primates; family Cercopithecidae; genus Mandrillus; species Mandrillus leucophaeus. Next base: position 2,005,759 of record NW_012106631.1, read on the forward strand.
TATTTTTTATTAATTTTTTTCTTGAGAAGTTCTTTCACTTATATATTAGCTCTCTTCCAAAATGGTAGGTCACTAGTTAATTAACTAGAATCGTTATTTGTGTTAGCATATTGTTAAGGGGTTAAGTGTGATATTAAGTGATAATAGCATTTTATGGCTGCTTTTGTTGATGGAAGGACCTCAGAGTTTTGATAGTGTTCCTGGAAGTAGGGGCCAAAAGTGACTCTTTGTTTTCTGGTTTGGGTTAGGTACTCCTAACATGTGCTCCTTTTAAAGTTCTCTCTGCTTGACTCTCTTCTGTCTTTATTACTTGATTATGAACTCCTTCAGGACAGAGACTTCCTGTGTCTTCAGTGTTTACCCATCTCAGAGCTGGGTACAAAGGGCCTAACATTAATCCTGTGCTTTTCCACTTGACAACATTAAGAAAATTAAAATGTATGCTTTTCAGTCAACTAATAGAGCTGCTAAAATGTAAAACATTACTTAACGTTATGTTTTTGCATTTCTTTATTTTTTTTGAGAAAAGATCTCACTGTCACCCAGGCTGGAGTGCAGTGGTGCAATCATAGGTCCCTGCAGCCTTTAACTCCCAGGCTCAAGCAGTCCTCCCACCTTGACCTCCCATAGTACTGGAATTTTAGGCGTGTGCCACCATGCCATACCCAGCCCTTTGTACATGTTTGTTGACTGAATATATTGATGGATATAAGCTGTAGAGAGTCGAATGGTGGCCTCCATACAATATGTCCACATCCTAATCACTGGAACCTGTGACTGTTAACTTATATATGATTGCATTAAGGATTTTCAGAGGGGAGACTCTGAAGGAGAGTGTAAAGAGTTAGGGAGGGAAGGGGAGGGAATCCTGGATTGCTTGGATGGCTCCTAAACCCAGTCACAAGGGTCCTTGTAGGTACGAGGTGGAAAGAAATTTGAAATAGAAGAGGAAGAGAAACATAGAGGAGAGAGAAGGTGATGTTCATAAGGGGGCAGAGGTTAGAGTGTTGTTTCCAAAGCATGCCGTAAGTCACCAGAAGATGGAGGAAGCAAGCAGTGGATCCTTCCTTAGAGTCTCCAGCAGGCATGCCACCTTGCCAACAACATAATTTGGGACTTCGGGCCTCCAGAACTTGTGAGAGAATAAATTTCTGTTTTAATCTATCCAGTTTGTGGTAATTTGTTACAGCAGCCACAGGTAACTAATATATGTAAATATTGTTTCAAGACAATGACGTTCCAACACCAGTATCTACTACCAAATAAGAGGATTGGAGTATTTGCATCCAACTTGGCAAGGCATTTTTCTTTAATAATACCAAACAAACACTATCCTTATTCTAGACTATGTAGGTTCTTATTGCTGCTGAACCATATTATCACAAATTAATGGCTTAAAACAACACGAATGTATTGTGTTACAGTTGGGGAGATCAGAAGTCTGAAGTAGGCCTCAGTGGACTAAAATCAAGATGTTAGCAGGACTGCATTCCTTTCTGGAGGCTCTAGAGGATAATTTTTTTTTTCTTTTCCAACTTCTGGAGGCTGCCCACATTCTTTGACTTGTGTGCCCCTACCATCTTCAGAGCCAGCAGTGTTTCTACATCATTCTTTTCCTTTCCTCTTCCCTCTTTAAGACCTTGTTGGTTATATTGGGCCTTTTTGGATAATCTAGGATAATCTTATTTTTGATAGTCACCAAAATTTTATTTACTCTCATGTCAGATTAGGCTACCATTGAGTGGTTTCTAGTTACGGTGGTGGCAATATTTATGTTTTAGTCAAAATAATAAATTCAGATAGTTTTAGAAAATTAAATAGAGCTTACTGTAATCCCAGCACTTTGGGAGGCCAAGGCGGGTGGATCACCTGAGGTCAGGAGTTGAAGATCAGCTTGGCCAACATAGTGAAACCCCATCTCTACTAAAACTACAAAAAATTAGCCAGGCATGGTGGTGGGTGCCTGTAATCCCAGCCACTCAGGAGGCTGAGGCCGGAGAATCGCTTGAACTGGGGAGGTGGAAGTGGCAGTGAACCAAGATTGCACCACTGAACTCCAGCCTGGGCAACAAGAGCAAAACTCTATCTCAAAAAAAAGAAAAAAAAAAAAAAAAAAAAAGAAAATTAAATAGAACTTAAATACTTACAACAAAATGCAATAATCTTTAACCTTATTTTGAACTAGCCAGTCCAGATCTTAGAGCTGTTCTTTTTGGAATTTACTTTCATGTCCAAATGAGATGCTAAATTAGTTTACTCTTGCTGTTATAACAAATTACCACAAATGTAGTGACTTAAAACACTTTACATTCATTCTCTTAGAGTTTTGGAAGTCAGAAATCCAAAATCAGTTTCAGTGGGCTAAAGTCAAGGTGTTGATAGGATTACCTCTGGAGATTCTATGGACAATCAGCTTCCTTGTTTTTTTTAAGCATCTAGTTGGATTCTTGTTTATGCCTTTTTCCTCCATCTTCAAAGCATGTCATTCCAATCCCTGCTTCCATAATCACATAACCTTCTCCGAAGTAAAATCTCCTTCTACTTCCCTCTTGTAAGGATACTTGTGGTTACATGTAGGGCCCACCTGGATAATCTCCCCATCTTGGGATCTGTAATCGCATCTGCAAGATCCCTTTTGCCACATAGATAGCATTCGCAGATTTCAGGGATTAGGATTTTGTTATCTTGGAGGGTTATTATTTAGCCAGCCACATATCATCATATTGCTAAATCTTAATTTTCAGTTTTTAATTTTGCTGTATTTCTCTTAAAGTAATTGAAGATACTATATTTTCCCCTCATATTATCTGAATATAGTTATATCTAATTTTATTCCTTTGTCAGTGTTTGTATTGTGACTATGTAAATACTGCTCAGTGCTGAACCAATTAATATTATTCTTTCTGTAAAAGTCTTGATTCTCCAATATCTAATAATTGTATTTTTTTTCTATGTGCCATTTGTTCCCTTTATTTTAAGCAAACATTCTGTTGCTATGGTATACACCTATTTTAGTACACTCATTTTTCAAGCACATTTTTCTTTGTTTTAAACTGAGAATTTCTCTCTCTTAGCCTCTGTCTTGATTTCTTGTTTTGGCATGGTGTATGACTGTCATCCTAGGACTTGCAAGTTTCTAGCATCGAGTTCTTTTTCCTAGAAAGCATCCCTTCCTCTTTATGTCCTGGTTTTGGTGAAGAATATATTTGAGTAGCTTTCTAAAAAAGCTTGCTTAGGAAGCAAAAATCTAAGACCTCATGTCAGAAATGCTTTATTTTCAGTCTTCACACTTGACTGATAGCGTAGGTTGGTAGGTTGGAATTTTGGAGGCATCATTCCATTGTCTTCTGCCTTCCAGTGTTCTGTGGAAGCCATTTGTGGTGATGATTCCTGAGTATTTCTGTGTGACCTGTTTTCCAAAATTTATGGTATCTCTATGGTTGGTATTCTCAGTTTCACAAATGTGACTAGGTGTAGAGCTTTTTAAATTGTTTTTCTGGGGAATTGATGGATCCTTGGCATCAAGAAGCTTATATTCTTCAGTTCTGAGAAACTTCCCTGTATTATTTGCTTGACAATTGCTTTCTCTCTGCTTTCTGTGTTCCCTTTTTTGGAATTATTTCTGTTTGTGTGTTGCATTACTGCAGAGATTTCTAATTATTTCTTCCCTTTTATGTTATCATTTATATCTGTATGCTACTTTCTGAGAGATTTTCTCAAATTTTGTGTGCGTGTGTGTGTGTGTGTGTGTGTGTGTGTGTGTGTGTTTTGGCTTTTTTTTTTGTTTTGAGATGGAGTTGCCCAGGCTGGAGTGCAGTGATGCAATCTCTGCTCACTGCAACCTGCCTCCCAGATTCAAGTGATTCTCCTGCCTCAGCCTCCCAAGTAGCTGGGACTACAGATGGTGCGCCACCATTCCGGGCTGATTTTTTGTATTTTTAGTGGAGACAGGGTTTCACCATGTTGGCCAGGCTGGTCTCGAACTCCTGACCTCAAGTGATCCACCTTCATCAGCCTCCCAAAGTGCTGGGACTACAGGTGTGAGCCACCGTGCCCCACCATCTCAATCAGTTTTTTATTTTCTCTGTCATTTTAATTCCGGGAACATTTTTGTTGTTATTCTTTGAATATACTTAGAAATACAGCATTCTGTTCTTTCATAGGTAAAATGTCCTAGCAGTGAGGTTAATAGCAGTCTTTTTTATTCCTGCTTTTACTGTCTCGTCTCTTCTAGTTATTGTTTTTTTTGTTTTTTGTTTTTTGTTTTTTTTTTTTTTAACTCCTCTGTCATTGCTGGTGAGCAAATATTTATCAAATGAGGCACTAGAAAGCTACTTGGAATAACTGTGTGTATAGGGTTCAGTATTGGCAGCAGGGTAGAATTGATGGAGAGAAGCTGTTTTGTATCTTACTGGGCTTCACCTTTAAGTGTTCGCAAAGAAGAATCTTTTAATAGCCTTATTGCCTAAGCTGGTGTTCTGAATCTAGGCAGGGGCAAGTCTCCTTTTCAGTGTGCAGATTTTCACTTAATCTCATTACAATTGTCTTCTGCTGTCAGACTCATTGAGTTTTGAGCTGCTTAGGTTCCTTTTCTCCAGAGACAAACTCTTTGGTCTTTGAGGGTGGATTGGGAAAGTGACAGTTATCTGGCTGCCTGGGATAAGGAGAGGCCTGGCCTCTAAGCCCTTATTATATACTTTACGCTAGTTTTCCTTAAGTTCAGCCAGGAGTTTTCCACAGTATCATTGTCCCCAAAACCTGATACTTTTTTAGAGTGTCTGTCATTAGGTGTTTGCAAGGGATTACAAGTGAATACAGGGTTCAGTTCACTATGCTTGATTGGACATTGTACCCACTGTTCAGTACGCTTTTTGGGTACAATGTGTGTGCCATACTACAAAGTCTGATTAAATAGTCCTTATAAGATTATCCTTACTTCAGATACTAGCTGTTAAGTTTGGAACGATCACTTTAGACCAACTGTCTATAAAGTAAGAGATTCCCAAGGCTGCTTGTAATGTTTGGTAGTTTACTAGAAAGACTCACAACCCCACTGAAAGTGCTGTACTCATGGTTACAGTTTTATTACAGCAAAAAGAAACAAAGTAGAGCCAGCCAAAGGAAGAGACATAGGGCGAAGTTGGAAAGGGTTCCAAATGTGAAGGGAGATGTGTTATCCTCCCATTGTCAATGTATAGCAATATACATGGAGTACTACCAACTAGGGAAGCTCACTGGAGCGTCTATGTTCACAGTTTTTATTGGAGTTTCATTACGTGGGCATGATTGAATTATCAATCAAATGGTTGAGTTCAATCTCCAGTCTTCCTCCTCTCATTGAGCAGAGACCAAATCCCTTAGTACATTTTGTGCTACTTTGTTTCATGATAAGAAGTTAACACTGCCAGAAACCTCTTTTTTTCTAAGTTTCATTTGGCTTATATCTGTTTAAAATTTACTTATCTTTTTATCTCTTTTGTTTTCATTTAGGTTAGTGATCTATTTTGAAATAATTGAATCTTTCTTTAATTGAAGACATTGTCATAAAGGGTAATAAGGTCTTTTGCCCTGTGCTTTAATCCAGTTTTAGGAAGAATGTTTGGATAGTGATTTACTCAGGGAGACACATTGCACTCCGATTTGATGTGGTTTGATAGGCACACTTTATTTTCATCTTATAAAGCATGGCATGTGGGCACCAGAAGTCTGATTGAAAGGAAGTAAAATCAGTGGAGCAATTAAACATTAACTAGGTGGGGGGCAATTATGCTAAAGTTATGTAAATAGTTTTAGATTATGTATAAGTAATTATGTTACTCAGAGTAGTTGACAGGGGAAAAATTAGATTGCTTATTCGTTTGAGACTTATTTTTGATTTTATTTTTAAAGGTTGTAATGGTTGTCATAATTTGAACCTTCATTTAATTTCTTGCTTGAAAGTTATTACATGATGTAGCATAACTAAATTTTATCTTAATGGTAATACATATAGACCATAGAAAATTTGGATTGGCTTCAGATTAAATGCCTTTTACTGTCTTTGGTTTGTTAATGGAATCTTTGTAGTAACTAAAATTAGTTAAGAGTATCTTTTGTATAAATATATGCTTTTGCTTACTTAGTAAAGCAATAGTTGGTAACTTAGTTGATAAGCAGATTCTTAAAAATATATCTCTTGTCAAAGTGGGATGTTTCATTTTAAATTAGCCTTATTCTAGAAATATATTGAATAGGTTGAGTATCCCTTATCAGAACTGCTTCGGACCAGAAGAGTTTCAGATTTTGGAATATTTGCATTATACTTATCAGTTGAGCGTTGAAAATCTGAAATTTCCTTTGAGTGTTATGCTCGTGCTCCAAAAGTTACAGGTTTTGGAACATTTTGGATTTTGTATTTACAGATTTTGGATACTCAGCCTATACCTATTAAATGCTTCTGTGACGATGAGGGAAATAAATTGTTAAATATATTATAGGATGATGTACTTTAGTATTCCTGCACATCTACCCCGTACATTTGTACAAATAAAAAAAAAAACTGTCCCGTATAGTTGAAGATTACCTGAAAGAAAATTTTTAAAAAGGTTTAACAAATATTACTTAGTTATTATGTTTGTAATGAACCTGTAACACAAGACTTAGGTGTTACTCCAAAAATAAAATGCGACAATAGACAAGAACTTAAAAAAGTTAACTGTTGTTAGTAATATATAACTTCAATTACAGCACAAATGTTAATTTATAAAGTCAAATCTAAAAGACTTCTAGGAATGATGTCCATGTCTTGCCTCCAAATGATATCAAAACAAAACTACAGCCTGGACAGGATCAAAAGAGTTGTCAAGTAAAAGCTATAATGCAATAATATCATTCTAACTGAAGAGAAAAAAATATAATCACTTAAGAATTTCAAAAGTCTGCTGGGCATGGTAGCTCACGCTTGTAATTCCAGCACTTTGGGAGACCAAGGCGGGCAGATCACCTGCCGTGAGGAGTTTGAGACCAGCCTGGCCAACCTGGTGAAACCTCGTCTCTACTAAAAATACAAAAATTAACTGGCTGTGGTGGCGCACACCTGTAATCCCAGCTACTCCAGAAGCAGAGATAGGAGAAACCCTTGAACCCAGGAGGCGGAGGTTGCAGTGGGCTATGATTGCACCACTACACTCCAGCCTGGGCAACAGAGCAAGACTCTGTTTCAAAAAAAAAAAGTGTTTCAAAAATCTTACCTCTTTAGGGTTGCTAAACAATTTGAGTTCCTAGACTGCTTTGAATTCAAAGTTAGAAACTAGAACTAATCTAATTTAACCTATTAATGTAAACTTTCCTCTAGGAAAAATATGTTTCAGATCACCTCACATCTATTAAGCTTATTAAATAATCTATTTTATCCAGAACGCTATTCTATACCTTACTAGACAACAAGATGTTCAAATAGTAGTGCTATTTTGAATTCTACAAATCTCCAAACTGCTTTCTGCTGGGGCTGCACTAATTTACACTCCCACCAACAGCATATAAGGGTTCCCTCTGCAGCCTCACCAACATTCTTACATTCTTTTCTTTTTTTTTTTTTTTTTTTGAGACGGAGTCTCGCTTTGTTGCCCAAACTGGCATGCAGTGGCCGGATCTCAGCTCACTGCAAGCTCCGCCTTTCAGGTTCACGCCATTCTCCTGCCTCAGCCTCCTGAGTAGCTGGGACTACAGGCACCCGCCACCACGCCCGGCTAGTTTTTTTTTTTGTATTTTTTAGTAGAGATGGGATTTCACCATGTTAGCCAGGATGGTCTCGATGTCCTGACCTTGTGATCCGCCCGTCTCAGCCTCCCAAAGTGCTGGGATTACAGGCTTGAGCCACCACGCCCGGCCTACGTTCTTATTTTTTGATTTTTTTTTTTTTTTTTTTTGAGATGGAATCTCACTGTCACCCAGGCTGGAGTGAAGTGGCACGATCTTGGCTCACTGCAACCTCTGCTCCCTGGGTTCGAGTGATTTTCTTGCCTCAGTTTCCCAAGTAGCTGGGACTACAGGCGCCCGCCACCATGCCCAGCTAGTTTTTGTGTTTTTAGTAGAGATGGGGTTTCGCCATGTTGGCCAGGCTTGTCTCGAACTCTTGACCTCAGGCAATCCAAATGCCTTGGCCTCCCAAAGTGCTAGGATTACAGGTGTGAGCCACTGTGCTTGGCCTATTTTTTGACTTTTTAATAGTAACCGTTTTGATTGGTGTGAGATAGTATCACATTGTGGTTTTGATTTGCAGTCTCTCTGATTAGTGACATTGAACATTTTTTCATGTTTGTTGGTCACCTGCATGTCTTCTTCTGAGAAATGCCTGCTCATGTCCTTTGCCCATTTTTTAATGTGTTTTTTTCTTGTTAATTTAAGTTCCTTACAGATTCCTTTGTTGGATGCATACTTTGAACATATTTTCTCCTATTCTGTAGGTTGTCAGTTTATTCTTTTGATAGTTTCTTTTGTGTGCAGAAAGTCATTAGTTTAATGAGGTCCAACTTGTCAATCTTTGTTTTTGTAGTATTTGCTTTTGCAATATTAGTTATAAAGTCTTTGTCTAGGCCAATGTCCAGAAGAGGGTTTTCAAGCTTTTCTTTTAGAACTTTTATTTTGAGGTCTTACATTTAAGCCTTTAATACATCTTGAGTTAATTTTTTTATATGGTGAGAGGCAGGCTGCATATGGCTAGCTAGTTTTCCTTGCACCATCTATTGAATAAGGCATCCTTTATCCATTCTTTATTTTTGCCAACTTTGTTGAAGATCCATTGTTTGTAGGTGTGTGACTTTGTTTCTGGATTCTCCATTCTGTTTCATTGGTCTGTGTGCCTATTTTTGTACCAGTACCATACTGTTTTGGTTACTGTAGCCCCATAGTTTGAAGTCAGGTAATATGATGCTGCTGGCTTTGTTCTTTTTGCTTAGAATTACTTTGGCTATTTGGGCTCTTCTTGCTTCTCTGTGAATTTTAGAGTAGTTTTTTATAATTCTGTGAAAAATGATGTTGGTTATTTGATTGAAAATGTGTTGAATTCCTTTGGGCAATATGGTCATTTTAATGATATTGATTCTTCTAATCTATGAGCGTGGAATGTTGTTCCATTTGTGTCATCTGTGATTTCTTTCATCAGTGCTTTGGAGTTCTCCTTGTAGAGATTTTTCACCTCCTGGGGTAGATGTATTCCTAAGTATTTTAATTTTTTTTTTGTATGTGGCTATTGTAAATGGGATTACATTTTTGATTTAGTTCTCAGCTTGAATGTTATTGCCGTATATAAATGCTACTGATTTTTGTGAATACTTTTTAAAGTACTTGCTTATGAGTGAGCATGTGTGATGTTTGTCTTTCTGTGCCTGTGTTGTTTCACTTAAGATATTGACTTCCAATTCCATCCATGTTGCTACAAAATTGATTCCTTTCTTTTTAATGGCTGAATAATATTCCATTGTGTATGTATACCATATTTTCTTTATTCACTCACCCATTGATGGACCCTTAGTTGATTCCATATCTTTGCTATTGTGAATAGTGCTGTGATAAACTTACAAGTCCAGCGGTCTTTTTGGTGTATTATTTCTTTTCCTTTGGTTAGATACCCAGTAAGAGAGATTGTTGGATTGAATGGTAGTTCTATTTTTAGTTCTTTGAGAAATCTCCATACGGCTTTCTATAGAGGTTGTACTAATTTATGTTCTCACTATCAGTGTATGAGTTTTTTCTCTGCATCCTTGCCAACATCTCCTTGTTTTTTTTGTTTGACAATAGCCATTCTGACTAGGATAAGATGATAATGTAGTTTTGAATTGCATTTCTCTGATGATTAGTGATGTTGAGCATTTTTTCATATACCTCTTAGCCATTTGTATCTCTTTTGAAAAATGTCTATTCATGTTCTTTACCCACTTCTTTAATAAGTTATTTTTATCAAATATATATATACATTTTTTTTGAGATGGGGGTCTTACTCTGTCATTTATGTTGGAGTGCATTGGCGCAATTCGGCTCACTGCAACCTCCATGTCCCAGGCTCAAGTGATCCTTCCATCTCAGCGTCTCAAATAGCTGGGACCACAGGCGCACACCACTACGCCCAGCTAATTTTTTGTATTTTTAGTAGAGATAGGATTTCACCATGTTGCCCAAGCTGATCTTGAGCTCCTAAGCTCAAGCAATCCTCCTGCCTTGGCCTCCCAAAGCGCTGGGATTACAGCCATGAGCCATGGTGCAAAGTCAAGCTTTTTATCACAGTAGCTTTTCCCCCCACATTCTATAGATAGTCTTTTTGGTTTCTTGAGAACATTGAGAAATCCAGGTGACTGTAAACACTTTGGAATGAGTTAGGATGGTTTTCAGCTCATTTGGGAATTAAGGATAAATGACAAGCCAGGAGATATATACAATAGTTAGAATGTGTTAAGTAGCCTCCAGAAAATCAGTAAAAATGGAGCGTGACTCGTGTGCATTGACCTGTAGAACAGTGGTTCTCAAACGTCTTAGTTTTATAGTTTTTACCTTGTTTATACTCTTAACAGTTAAAGAGCTTTTGTTTATATAGCTTATAGCTATCAATATTTACTGCATTCAAAATTAAAACAGAAAATTTTAAAACTTAAGTATTAACTGATTTAAAAATAATAAAGTTATTTCATATAAACAACCCTTTTTGAAGTGAACAGTAACTATTTTCTAAAGATAAAAAAATTTTGTGGAAAGAGTGACTTTGTTTTTGTTTTAAAAATCTTTTTAGTGTCTGGCTTAATAAAATACCTCTGAATTCTCATGAATCTGCTTCTCTGTTCAACCTGAGTCCATTAAATCACATAATCACATGAAGTTGCCTCTGGAAAACTCCATTGTACACTCATAAGAGACTGAGAAAAAGGCAAATGAAACTTCATGTTTTTGTGAAAATAATTTTGAGTTGGCTGATCTCATGAGAGGGTCTTGGGGGAGCCAAGGGTCTCCAGACCACGCTTGTAGTACCGCCATAAGAAATAAACATGTTAACTAGATTACTGCCTCAGAGCTCATGCTTTGGATTCCTATTGCCTGGATTGGAATTCCAACTTCCCTACTGTTATTTAATATTATCATTTTCCTAATTTGTTAAATGGACTAATTGGACCGATTTTATAGGATTGTTAGGATTAAATGTAATTACACTCGTAAAGTATAATAATCACTTAATAAAATGCTACCTATTTTTTTTTTTTGAGACAGAGTCTGTCTATCACCCAGGCTGGAACGCAGTGATGCTATCTCAGCTCACTGCAGCCTCCGCCTCCTGGGTTCAAGCGATTCTCCTGCCTCAGCCTCGCGAGGAGCTGGGATTACAGGCATGTGCCACCACACCTGGCTAATTTTTGTATTTTTTAGTAGAGATGGGGTTTTACCATGTTAACCAAGCCAGTCACGAACTCCTGACGTCATGATCTGCTCGCCTAGGCCTCCCAAAGTGTTGGGATGACAGGCGTGAGCCACTGGCCTGGCCCTTAAAATGCTACCTTTTACTATCAAAGTTTTAGTCCCGTTATGTCACGCTTGCTCAGAATTTTCTGTTGGTTTCCTACCTCACTTAGAGCTTTGGCTTTTACAGTGGCTTTATAAGGTTTTTCTTCATGATCTGGCATATTGCTGCCTCTCTGCTTTCATTTCCTTGTTCTCATCTCACATCCCCCCCACTCACTGTGCAAATAGTGGCCTTCTTGTGTTCATCTAAAACCAGTCATGTCTTTCCTCAGGGCCTTGGTTTTATTATTTTCTCCACAGAATGTTCACTTCTTCAAATATTGTTTTGCTTCCCTTGTCCTTCAGGTTTTTGCTTTAACGCACCTGAGTGAAATCCTTTTTCATTTAACCCATCCACACAAATTGGCCCTGTCTCCCTTCTCTGCTTTATTTTTTTTTCCCTATAGTATTTTTAGTTTTGTAGCACACTAAGTATTTACTTATATGTCTCTCTTTCTCTAGAATGTAGGCTCCAGTAGGGATGGATTTTTTGTTTTTATTTGTCTAATGTGTTTACTGCTATACCTTCAATACCTAGGTTGATGCTTGGTGCATATTTAAGTGCTGACAAAATATTTTTTGAATGAGTAAATCATGATTGCTACTGTGAAGATGAAAGGGAAATAGTCTCTGTTTCTCACAAATGTATAACCTTAATTGGACAGTGCTTCTGAGATAAAATGAATTTGTAAAGTGTTTATTTAGCATGGCATGTTGGATACATGGAAGTACTCATTAATTGGTGGCTGTTACTGAAGAATAAGAAATAAAAGGATAAGACATTTTAAGTAGAAATGACCTGAATAAAAGGAAATTGCATTCACATTTTAAGGGGTAGGGTAGATATTGTTTAGTGCATACTGGCAAAGTAAGATTGCAACTGTATAGCCAAGGCTGAGGCATTCGGATTTTGTTCTGTGGGTAATACATTTTTACATGTTCTTAAGGCAGAAGTGCTGTGATGAAAGTGGTAGGTTTGGAAGATGAAACCATCAGAAGTCTTTGAGGTTGCCTGGGATATCCTTCTGGTGTCGGCTTAACCAGACATGCTTAATAAAGCATTTAGATAATTTATCATACATAATAAAACATTGGCAAAATTATAAACTATGCCCAATTATTACTTCCTCTAATTGTGTGGTAGCATGAAATTGCTATTTGACCACAGTTGTATGTTTTGAACTATTTATGTAATTGCCAACTTTATTAGACTTTATCATTTAAAACTAAGATTTTTGATTTAGAATCAATCAAGGTGTTTATACTGGTAACTAACTTGCTAAATATCTTAATACAGGCCAAAGTATGTTTAGTCCAGCAAGTATCGGTCAGCCACGAAAGACGACATTATCTCCTGCCCAGTTGGATCCTTTTTATACTCAAGGAGATTCTTTGACTTCAGAAGATCACCTCGATGACTCTTGGGTGACTGTGTTTGGGTAAGGTTTTTAGATCATTTGCCTTTTAAAAACCCCACCGAATATAATCAAACATACAGAAAAATGGAAAGAAGCGCATAGCAAACACCCATATTACTACTGCCTAGATTCTGTGGTTAACAGTTTGCTACATTTGCTTTATCTATCATTCATCCATCTATCAATTCATTCTTTTTGTTGGTACATTTCATAATAAGTTGTAGACAACAATGCATATTACCCTGACACTTGAGCATGCATGTCATTAACTAGAGTTTGATATTTGTTTGTAGTTTTTTAAATCATTTGTCTGTTTATTTCTTCCCAGCTTATTTTCTCTTAAGCATATTTGCTAGATGGAATACAGTTGTCCCTTTAGACTTAGGGACTCCTTCCCCTTTTTCTAGTGACTAGTTCTCTATATCTAGTGGAATTCACCAGTTTTGAACTAACAGAATGAACGTTTACACACACACACACACACACACACACATATCACAGGGTTGATACTTTCTAGTCACAAAGTATTGAATATTAATAGAAACAGAGTATGACGCTCCTCGTTACATTTTTGAATAGATTTTTAGGTCCAAAATATACTTTAAAATACCTTTCTTTAAAAAAAATTTTTATTTCCGTAGGTTTTTGGGGAACAGGTGGTATTTGGTTACATGAGTAAGTCCTTTACATGATTTGTGAGACTTTGGTGCACCCATCTCCTGAGCAGTATACACTGACCCCAATTTATAGTCTTTTATCCCTCAGCCTCTTCCCGCCATTTTCCCCTGAGTCCCCAAAGTCCATTTCATCATTCTTATGCCTTTGCATCCGTATAGCTTAGCTCCCACTTATGAGTGAGAACATACGATGTTTGCTTTTTCCATTCCCGAGTTACTTCACTTAGAATAAGTGAGTTACTTCACTTAGAATAATAGTCTCCAGTTCCATCCAGGTTGCTGCAAATGCCATTAATTAATTCCTTTTTATGGCTGAGTAGTATTCCATTTTGTGTGTGTGTGTGTGTGTGTGTGTGTGTGTGTGTGTGTGTGTATGTATATCACTGTAAAACACCTTAGAGATCATATTGTATAATGTTTTATTTTACAGGTGAGGAAACAGGTGTAGGCAGCTTAAGTGATTTATTCAGCAGTTTATATCTAGTTATTATTAGCAAAGCTCCAGCAAAAACTTAGGTCTTTTGATATTCAAGCTAATATTTATACTGTACAATATAAGGTTTGTTTCTGAAAGTATGATCTGCCATACTGTATTAGTCCATTTTCATGCTGATAAAGACATACCCCAGACTGGAAAGAAAAAGAGGTTTAATTGGACTTATGTTTCCATGGCTGGAGAGTCCTCAGAATCATGGTGGGAGGTGAAAGACATTCTTACATGGCAGTGTCAAGAGAAAATGAGGAAGAAGCAAAAGCGGAAGCACCTGCTAAACCCATCAGATCTCGTGAGAATTATTCACTATCATGAGAATAGCACAGGAAAGATTGGCCCCCATGAATCAATTACCTCTCCCTGGATTCCTCCCACAATACATGGGAATTCTGGGAGATATACTTTGAGTTGAGATTTGGGTGGAGACACAGCCAAACCATTTCATTTCATCCCTGGCCCCTCTAAATCTCATGTCCTCACATTTCAAAACCAATCATGGCTTCCCGATACATCCCCCAAAGTCTTAACTCATTTCAGCATTAACCCAAAAGTCCACAGTCCCGAGTCTCATCTGAGCTAAGGCAAGTCCCTTCCACCTATGAGCCTGTAAAATCAAAAGCAAGCTGGTTACTTCCTGGATACAATGGGAGTATAGGAATTGGGTAAATACAGCCATTCCAAATGGGAGAAATTGGCCAAAACAAAGGGGTTGTAGGCCCCATGCAAGTTAAAAATCCAGCGGGGCAGTCAAATTTTAAAGCTCCAAAATGATCTCCTTTGACTTCCTGGTCTCACATCCAGGTCACGCTGATGCAAGAGGTGGGTTTCCATGGTCTTAGGCAGCTCCACCCCTATGACTTTGCAGGGTACAGGCTCCCTCCCGGCTGCTTTCCCATGCTGGCACTGAGTGTGTGGGTTTTCCAGGCACACAGTGCAAACTGTCAGTGGATCTACCATTCTGGGGTCTGGAGGATGGTGGCCCTTTTCTCACAGCCCCACTAGGCAGTGCCCCAGTAGGGACCTTGTGTGGGAGCTTTGACCCCACAATTCCCTTCCACACTGCCCTAGCAGAGGTTCTCCATGAGGGCCCCACCCCTGCAGCACAGTTTTGCCTGGGCATCCAGGTATTTCCATACATCTTCTGAAATCTAGGTGAAGGTTCCCAAACCTCAATTCTTGATTCTGTGCACCCACAGACTCAACACCATGTGGAAGCTGTCAAGGTTTAGGGCTTCCACCCTCTGAAGCCACAGCCCAGGCTCTACATTGGCCCCTTTCAGCCATGGCTGGAGAGGCTGGGACACAGGGCACCAAGTCCCTAGGCTGCACACAGCACAGGGATCCTGGGCCCAGACCACGAAACCGCTTTTTCCTCCTGGGCCTCCAGGCCTGTGATGGGATTAGCTGTCTTGAAGGGCTCTGACATGCCCTAGAGACATTTTCCCCATGCTCTTGGGCCTTAACATTAGGCTTCTTTATACTTATGCAGATTTCTACAGCTGGCTTGAATTTCTCCTCAGAAAATGAGTTTTCCTTTTCTCCTGCCTTGTCGGGCTGCAAATTTTCTGAACTTTTATGCTGTTTCCCCTTTAAAATGGAATGCTTTTAATAGCACCCAAATCACCTTTTGAATGCTTTGCTGCTTAGAAATTTCTTCCGCCAGATACCTTAAATCATCTCTCTCAAGTTCAAAGCTCCACAAATCTCTAGGGCAGGGGCAAAATGCCATCAGTCTCTTTGCTAAAACATAGCAAGAGTCACCTTTGCTCCAGTCCCCAACAAGTTCCTCATCTCCATCTGAGACCACCTCAGCATGGACCTTATTGTTCATATCAGTATCAGCATTTTTGTAAAAGCCGTTCAACAAGTCTCTAGGAGGTTCCAAACTTCCCACATTTTCCTGTCTTCTTCTGAGCTCTCCAGACTGTTCCAACCTCTGCCTATTACCCAGTTCCAACGTCGCTTCACATTTTTGGGTATCTTTTCAGCAATGCCCTACTCTACTGGTAGCAATTACTGTGTTAGTCCATTTTTATGCTGCTGATAAAGACATACTTGAGACAGGGAAGAAAAAGAGGTTTCATTGGACTTACGGTTCCACATGGCTGGGGAGGCCTCAGAATCATGGCGGGAGGCAACTTACATGGTGATGTCAAGAGAAAATGAAGAAGCAGAAACAGAAGCCCCAGATAAACCCATCAGATCTTGAGACTTACTCACTATCATGAGAACAGTATGGGAAAGACCGGCCCTCCCAATTCAGTTACCTCCCCCGGGTCCGTCCCACAACGCATGGGAATTCTGGGAGATGCAATTCAAGTTGAGATTTGGGTGGAGACACAGCTGAACTGTATCACATGCTGATACTGGAATGTATCTATCTATTATATTTTTTGGGGGGATTAAAAAACATAAAAGTAACACATGAGCTCCTTGAAGGAAGAAAGGTGCACAATAAATGTTTAGTGTATTCAATTTATTTAAAATTAAAAAGTTCAAAAGGTGTGTGAAAATGAACAATGAAGTCTTCCCTTTTGCTTTTCTCCCCAGCTAGTTTTCCTCCTCTTTAAGGCAGTGATTGCCACCTGTTTTTTGTGTATGTTTCCAGAGAGATTTTCTGTGTTATTGATTTCTATTTAGGTAAAAAGCAGGGTCATTGCATTTTGTTGTTCTCTAGAAAGCCCATACTCAGTCCTATATCCATAGCAATTGGGCTGGCGTGTTTTTTTTTTTTTCTTCTTCTTCTTTTACATTTTTATATTCTCTCATAAAATGGCTTTTTGCTTTGTTTTGTTTTTGTTTTTGATTTTTTTTTTTTTGAGACAGTCTCTGTCATCTAGGCTGGAGTGCAGTGGCTTGATCATAGCTCACTGCAGTCTCCAATTCCTGGCCTCAAGAAATCCTTCTGCCTCAGCCTTATGAGTAGTTGGGATAACAGTAATGAGCCAGCTTGGCTGCATGTTTTTGAAAATAGATACGCACTCTTAAATCTGTTTTTCAGGCTCAATAGTAGTGGTTTAACTTTTAAGATTTCCAGTAATTAGATAAATTACTTGAAGCACTCCTAGTATGTTTTCAAATTTCAGATATTAAGTTTCCCAGCTATTTATTTTTTTACTTTCAGGTTTTAACAACCCTCTGTGACTTTAATTTCAAGAACTGAAGCATTCTCCTTTAAGGGATAAAGTATTTTATTTTGATCATTTATGGGGAAGTACCTCTGAAAGATGCACTATATATGTTCTTTGGTAGTTTAACTTTTTCCTACTGACTTAGGGTTATGAAATATCATTCATTGTTTTGGGTGATTCTACTGTAGAGTATTAGAATGTAAGTTTCTACTCAAAGTGGTCCAAGAGTTTAGAATTATGTTTTATTTCTTAAGTACTTCCCTCACTTGCAGCCGTTCTTTCTTCTTTTCATTTTTGTTTTATCTCCGCCCTGTAGGCACCCAACCTATTTGTTGTTTTTCTTTGTGGTTAGAAATTTCATGTCCATATTTTATACAAATGAATTTTCAGTTCTGATTGCATGAATATGTTACTCATACAGATTTAATTAATTAATTAATTTATTTATTTTGAGAAAAAGTCTTACTCTGTCACTCTGGCTGGAGTGCAGTGGCATGATCTCGGCTCACTGCCACCTTTCCCTCCCAGGTTCAAGCGATTCTTCTGCCTCAGCCTCCTGAGTAGCTGGGACTACAGGTGCCGCCACCATGCCCAGCTAATTTTTAGTAGAGGCGGGGTTTCATCAGGTTGGCCAGGCTGGTCTCGAACTCCTTACCTCAAGTGATCCACCTGCCTCGGCCTCCCAAAGTGGTGGTATTATAGGCGTGAGTTGTCGTGCCCGGCCTCACATAGATTTTTAATGTGTTTGGTTTCTGATTTATTTTTGAGACTCAGATTTTTTTTTTGTCTTTAGGGTTCTAAATCAGTCTTCAGATAACTGAAGTTAGAGGTTAGAGAGCCTCCAGATAGCCATTTCTATTCTGTTGGTAGTGGTTATTGTTCTCAAATTGAAAATAGCTTTATTGTTAGGACTATAAAATAATAATGTGTCATTGTAAAATATTCAAACCATACAGAACTTTATAAAGAAGAAAGTAAAAATTACTTAGAATTTTCTCATGCAGAGATATGGCTAATCAAATTTTGGTAACTGTCCTTTTAAGTGATTCTATACCATAGATATTGATGCTGAATTTTATCTTTGTTATAAGACTTAATTTCAGAATTTTTAAGTGATGCTCAATGTATAATGATTTGCTTATAATGTAAAATTCTTTATCTTTTCGTAACTGTAGTATACCTAAATGTATTACGTATTAACGTACATATATTGAAATAAATTATATATAGAACTGCAACTTTATAGTTTTTTTCTAAGACCTGGATAATGGCAATGAGAGTAGCATTTTTAGAGATTTCAGAGGTAGAATTTGAGGGTGGAGAAGAATGGCAGAATAAGACTAACTTTAAGGTATTTGCTTTTGAGTGACTGGTCGTTGACAGAATTAGCCCATATCGAGGAAAACAGGATGATCAGCACTCTCCTGTTAACGTTCTAGACAGTTGGGGGGAATGTATCTTGAAACATTATCTTGTAGTAATTTGCATTCACATTGATAGTAGAAGCTGACTGTTTTCTTTGGACAACTGTTTTTTTCAGGTTTCCTCAAGCATCTGCGTCCTACATATTATTACAATTTGCACAGTATGGGAATATCTTAAAACATGTGGTAAGGCTTAATTTTTTTTCAGTTCAGAGTTTTGACTAAAGAGGGGTAAGCTGTGAATTGAGAGAAACTTTGCTTCTGAATTTTGTGGATTTTTTTTTTTAAACTTAATTTTTTTTAAAAGTTTTGATATCGTATATCCTTTGAAGTCTGGAAGGCTGGAAGTTGCATAGTTTTTGATAAAAAGAGATAAAATGAGTTTGAAAATCCACCTCTTCTCACCCCCTTCCTTAAACAGTTTACAGTCTTAAAAAAGATAGATTATACCAAGTATTATATTACTGTTTTCCAATTTTGAGCTTCTTTTATTGGGGATAAAGGAAGTAGGAGGTTCCTGAGCTTTTAGAGTTTTTAGAGCTTTATAGTTCTAAAATTTAAAAAATTATCTTACCTTGTGCTACAAGTTATAAGTAACAAATCTTTTTTTGTTACTAGAGATTGACTTAATTAACTCCTATACAAAATCAAATTGAGTAGTTTTAAATAATTTTATGGCAAGTGTTGCTATGATCTCTTTACAATAAACATATTTTGAGAAGTATTTTACTTTCAGAGAATATGTACATATTGATTGTAGAGAATTGAGAGATTGTTGAAGCTGTTTTAAATATGATTTTTGTTGAACTTCACAGCTTTTTACAAGGCATCAAATATGAAATGGAAGTAAATTTATCTTCACGTTTCTATTTTGTAGTAGAATTCATTAGATGTAGATTTTATATATTTTCTATTTTAAGAGAATTTCATTCTTTGCAGATGTCTAATACAGGAAATTGGATGCATATTCGTTACCAATCTAAACTGCAGGCTCGGAAAGCCTTAAGCAAAGATGGGAGGATTTTTGGAGAATCCATCATGATTGGTGTAAAACCATGTATTGACAAAGTAAGTTATTGGTGATGTAAGGAAAGTAGCTTAATCTGTATGAAGAACACAAACCAAGGATTGAAATTGGTGGTTGTGTCACTTGGTTTCACTGTGTCTCTTTTTCGTAGTTTGTAACATGTGATGATACTTACAGTACTCTTTGTGGTAAGCCGAAGGTATTTAATCATAGACTTTAGAATTTAGAGATAATCTGTCCTCACTTCTTCATTTTTCAGATAAAGGAAAGAAACCGAGAGGACTTAAGTAACTTGTCCAGAGTTGTTACAGATGAGGCCTAGGTTTTAGGTCTCTTGACTACTAATTCATTCTCTTTCTTGTGCAAAGCGATACCAGATTCTTTAAAGTACTTAAATGGAATGATACTATTTCAGAATGAATTAGTTCATATGAATGTTAACTGATAGTTAACTTTTAAATGCCAAAGGTTTTTGTTTCAAAATATTTCTATTTCAAACTATTTTAAAATTATTCTATATATACTCATTAAATAGTACAGAGTACAATTTAAACTGTTTTTTGTGGCTTGTTAAATCATTGTGAACATTCTTTAAGTATATGTGAACTTGTACTACATACCAGGCATTGTGCTTGGTGCCAGTATACACGCATTAATGAACAAAGCAAGACGTGGTTCCTATTCTTAGAATCTGTTATAGCAGTGTAGTTATATAGTTATAATACTGTGTTGTAACAAATGTTTGCAGAGGCCAGAGAATATTTGGGGTTACTGAGCATTAAAAATCTTTGGATTTTGATTCTTTTCCAGGTTTCCCTAAGAACTTTTTTTGTCCTTGATGATTTTTCATAGTGTTTTAGGAAATTCTTATTTCTGTGGTCTATAGTTGTATTGAGATTGTTTGAGGTCACTGAAGTGAGATTTCTGGCTGAGCATTCAATCTCAAATGCTACCTAAGGAGCAAATGTTTTCTCAAGCTTAAAATTATTTGGAAGTAGAGCAAATAAAGTATTTCATCCTTATCTTTTAATTAAATTTTCTTTCTAAGTAGACTGTAATACTGGATGATATGTATTACTTTTATAAACAAAGGAGTTGTTTCTTTGTTTCTCTAGAGTGTTATGGAAAGCAGTGACAGATGTGCTTTATCATCTCCATCTTTAGCCTTTACACCACCAATCAAAACTCTAGGTACACCAACACAACCTGGAAGTACTCCTAGGATTTCTACCATGAGACCTCTTGCTACAGCATACAAAGCCTCTACTAGTGATTATCAGGTATTTTAAGGATTAGATAAAAAAAAGATGTACCTTAGCGGCTGAGTGCATAGCATGTTTAACTTTTTCATTGTATTGATTTGTATGCTATTAAATGTTTCTTGATGAGGCTATTACCTTGATGAAACCTTTACACTTTAAAAATTTTCTTTTTTAAAGTTAGCATCTTGGCCAATTGGAAAGTTATCATGAATTAAAGAACAATTTATTTGCCATTCCTTAAAATTTTTTGAGAGTTGTTTTAGCTTTTTCTAAGTTATATTTGCATACATACAAAATGTATCCCATGTACATCTTTGACATGAGGGCGCATTAAAGCTCTGTTAAATTGGTGACTAAATTGATGGTATCCAAAGTGCAGAACCTTAGGTTGGAGTAGCTTTGGTTATTGAAATGAAGACATTGACCAACTCCCATTCAGACAGAAAAAAATTTCTCATTTCAAAAAAGCTTAAAGAAGTTAATTATGTTCTTTGAAGAATGGTAGAAGTATTATGACCTCATT
Source organism: Mandrillus leucophaeus (assembly GCF_000951045.1). Classification (NCBI taxonomy): domain Eukaryota; kingdom Metazoa; phylum Chordata; class Mammalia; order Primates; family Cercopithecidae; genus Mandrillus; species Mandrillus leucophaeus. The sequence continues at coordinate 2,027,234 of NW_012106631.1, forward strand.
CAGTATATTATTGTCTCCTACTGAGTAGCCAAGTGTTTGAACTTAACCAGCTGCAGAAACAGGTCCTGCAAACACAGTACGTGAAACACTTGTGCTTTAGTAGGGCAGATAGTGGTAGTTCAGTTTTTTGACTTCCTCTGAAATTTGGAGATCATTCTAGAACTGTTTCTTTAGTTTCTGTTACTGTTATTTTAAATTTCCCATTTTTTGCAGCTTTTGTTTTATTCAGTTTTCTTTCTTTTGTTTTGAGATGGAATCTCACTCTGTTGCCCAGGCTGGAGTGCAGTGGTGCGATCCCAGCTCACTGCAACCTCTGCCTCCTGGGTTCAGTTGATTCTTCTACCTCAGCCTCCTGAGTAGATTACAGGCACGTGCCACTATGCCCAGCTAATTTTTTGTATTTTTAGTAGAGATGGGGCCATGTTGGCCATAGTGGTCTCGAACTCCTGACCTCGAGTGATCTGCCCACCTTGACCTCCCAAAGTGCTGGGATTACAGACATGAGCCACTGCACACAGCTATTAAATTTTCTAATTTAAGAAACAGATACTATTTGCTTTTCCAAAGAAATGAAATTTTGGCATTCTTAAAAGCATAAGGATATTCTAAGTCCATATATTAATTTTAAAAATATACAATTCAGTGCTATACATGCATTTTGGTGTTTCTCTTTTAAATGAGCAATTCTAGAATTGACTATGACACTGAAGTAACAATAACTTAACAGCTTTGTGTGTGTATGTGTTTTTAATAGGTTATTTCTGACAGACAAACGCCAAAAAAAGATGAAAGTCTTGTATCCAAAGCAATGGAGTACATGTTTGGCTGGTAGTAGAAGACCAAGGAGGAGGTTGCTACACTAAAACCGAGTTAGCAGAGTGCTGCTGGTTCCTTCGGTTAGTTATATAACCGTTCCTGCAATATTGGATAGCTGTCTCATACTTCTTTTAGAAAGAAGCCTTTTTCATTAAGGATACAGCCTTTTCGTAGCTCGCACTTTAAAAGATGCTTGAGATACATTTTAAAGAAAACTAAAAATCCCTGTGAATAGGATTTTGTGCTTTCTGTAACAGTGCATGCTTCAGCACCGAAAACTCAGCATTGATTATTGTAAATTAAATAACTGAAATTGTGGTGAGACTTCTTAGTCTTCATGAGAACGTGGGGGTGAATTTCATGAAGGGGAACTGTAGTTATTTCTACTGACACAAAGATTATAATTAGCAATTTGAATTATGGTCTTTTAATTTAGATAGTATTTAATATTTTAATTATCCTTGTTTGTATATGTCCTGTCACAGAATGTCCTCTTGATGTATTCTAAAACGAGCATTCTTTTTAAAAACTTAGTACTAAAGTTTCTTGATAATAAACCTTGTCAATGATATGTGTATTAGTCTGTTTGCATTGCTATAAAGGAATACCTGAGGCTGGGTAATTTATTAAAAATAAAAGAGGTTTATTTGGCTCAGGGTTTATTTGACTTGTAGCTGTACAAGAAGCGTGATGCTTTACTCATGGAGGAAACTGAAGGACAGTGAGCATATCACATGGTGAAAGAGAGGAAGAGAGCAGGAAGAAAGAGGTTCTAGACACTTTTCAATAACCAGATCACACATGAACTCATTACTGCAGGGAGGGCAGCACGCCATTCATGAGGCATCTGCCCCCATGATCTAAACGTCTCACCCTAGTCCCCACTTCCAACATCGGTGATCATATTTCAACATGAGATTTGGTGGGGACAGATACCCAAATGATATCAATATGTATTGAACATTTTTTGAAAGTGCAGTTTATTATAAAAAGCTTTAAGTACTCTTTGAAAGAGAAAATATGTTATGAACCACTATATACCAGCTTTAATTACCGTTAAATTTTGCCATACTTGTTTCTTTTCTTCCCCTTTTATTTTGTTTAAAGCACATCTCAGATAAGATGTCATTTTACTCTAAATACTTGAGGATATATCAAAAAATATTTCTACTTGGAATTACAATGTCAGTATCCCACTGGACATAATTAGTATCTTTTTTTTTAGATAGAGTCTTGTTCTATCACCCAGACTGGAGTGCAGTGGTGCAATCTTGGCTTACTGAAGCCTCTACCTCCTGGGCTCAAGTGATTTTTGTGCCTCAGCTTCCCAATTAGTTGGGACTACAGGCGTGCGCCACCATGCCTGGCTAATTTTTGTATTTTTAGTAGAGACGGGATTTCGCCATGTTGACCAGGTTGATATGGAACTCCTGAACTCAAGTGATCCGCCTGCCATGACCTCCCAAAGTACTGGGAAGTATTACTAAGTAATACTGAGGAATGTACTGGCATGAATGAAAATGCATTTATAGAGTGTATTTTCATCTGAAAACTTTTACATTGAAGTCTTTTTCTTCCAATTTAGGATTATATTTATATCCTATTTCATTATGTGCAGAACTCAGTTATTCAATTTAGAACTGGCTACTAAATTCCATTTTACAAGTTCTGCATTTGTATTTGAATTAATACACATTTTATTAAAAGAGTTGTTTATTGAAGGGAGTGTTTTATTTATTTGCATAGGCCTTCATGGAGTGTGAAGTTTGCTTTTGGGCCAAAAATACTTGTTTGCTATATTTTATTATTTCTCCCAGTATCATATCCTACCCATCTTTGTATCTATCATTTAGTTTAAAAGATCCAGGAAAATTTCAGAAAGCAAGCTGTCTTATTTTTGAACACTATATAAAAACAACAAAAGTGGAATATCTGTGATGTTAGAAAAGTTACCCTGAACTAAGCCTCCTTTTAAAACCTCAGAGAAGCTGACTTCAAACAAAAATAAATGATATGAAACTGTAGTCAATGCAAGGTTGTTAAAGAGTATAAGGAAAAAAATAACATCCCTGTAGACATTGAAAGCACACCAGAAAGGCATGCCCATAAAATAGATAAAAGCTATAGAGTATACTTAAAATTGAGTTTTAAGATGTTTAGAAAATGATACAAGATATGAGAAAACAAAAATAAAATTGAAGAACTTGGGGAAATAGTAGTAATAGAGGAAAAAATCACCATAAATTAAGACTAGAATAAATGACAGCTGATGAACAACAACAGATAATACCCTAAGCGAAATGAATAATAAAAATGGAGGACTTTTAGAAATCAGAAAGAAAAGAGATAAAAAGGATTAGTAGGGATATGACAAACTTTAGAGACAGAAAAGAAAAAACGCAACATACAGAACAAAATCAAATGACTACTTTGAAAACAACCCTGCCTACCTGAGATTATACCGGAACAACAAATGGCAATATACAAACTGGGTTTGACTAGACAAAAACAGCAACTGACTTATAAGAGCAAGAGTTAAAACAGCAGCACTATGTCAGGAGGAAAAAGAATAGCCCCTTTAAGGTATCTGTAGAAAGAAAATGTTTGAGTGAAAGATTTTGTATCTACCAAAACTGATTAAGTATAAAAATAGCTCCTCAGACACTATCAACATGCAAGAATTCAGGGAACGTGTTTCCCTTGAGTGTGTCCTGAGGAATAGACTAGAAAATGCACCTTCAGCAAGCTAAATGCCTAGAAAGATGACATACAGTCTGGTGAGCATTTCATTTTATGTTACATCATGAGCAAAGTGCTGACCAGGTTTATTGCTTGAAGCTCAGGCCTCTAGGGAGCTTTTTCCTTATCTGCGCTTTTCAAGTCTACTCAGGCTAATATGGCAGGAGTCAGTCTTTGGTTTACAGTAAAATACCAAGCTGATTTATCTGTGAATCAAGCGTGGGGTTTTTTCCTCCTGTGTCACCTAATTGTAGTGGTGAACCCCAACGAAGCCATAAGCTGAGGGAAAGGTGCTGGTGTCTTGGAGGTAAGTTACATGGGCCACCTTTTCCTGAAAGTTGGAGCCCTGGGAACTGCTTGGGCACCATCCTGAATGTACCATGAGTTATTACTATGCTGGTCTATTCTTAGGGTTTGGTGGATCTGACAATACCCAGCTTGTGATGGATAGCTCTGGTCACATAGTTGATGTGCTCTGATGTGAGGAGCTACTCTTTAAATAGTGACTAGTTATCTGCTATGGAAAGACTGACTTAACTCCAGAAACCTAAAGGTCTGTGTTACAACTTATGCAACCAGGGCTTGCCAGAGACTCTACGTAGCATCCTTGTCTACCAGGAGTGTCTCTGGCATCATGGGATTTGCCAGGTCCTATGGCCTAAATGTCGAGTTATTTGTACTATAAGCCTGAACTTGCTCCCAAACGCCCTCACTCTGGGCCCCATTAAAATCTAAGCCACATAAGAAATGGGTCAAAGGAATTTTCCTGTCTACAATTTGTGTTGCTAAAATCCAGAAGCCTATAAAGTGCTGTATCTCTTTTTAATGGTAGGAGGATCAAGGTGAAATAATTTATCCATTAGTGAGGGGCAGTCCTAGCATGCTCCAGACCAGTGAACCCCTCATAACTTTACCAATGTGGTTGTCCTCTGAATTTTTGTGGTTTATCTCTAACCTTTTGGGATGCATGTAACTTAGGGCATCCAGAGTACTTGCAGTTATTAATTTTTTTTTGATGGAGTTTTGCTCTTGTTGTGTGGGCTGGAGTGCAATGGCAGGATCTTGGCTCACTGCAGCCTCTGCCTCCCAGGTTCAAGTGATTCTCTGAGTAGCTGGGATTACAGGCACCCACCACTATGCACAGCTAATTTTTGTATTTTTAGTAGAGACAGGGTTTCCCATGTTGGCCAGGCTGGTCTTCAATTCCTGACTTCAGATGATCCACCCGCCTCAGCCTCCTAAAGTGCTGGGATTATAGGCATGAGCCATTGGATACGGCCAGTTATTTCTTTAAAAAAAATACTTTTTCTTGTGGTACAATACATACTACATAAAAATTACCATCTTAACTTTTTTTTTTTTTTTTTGGAGACAGGGTCTCTCACCTGGGCTGGAGTGCAGTGGTGGAATCACAGCTCACTGCAGCCTCAACCTGCTGGGCTAAAGTGATCCTCCTACCTCAGCCTCCTGAGTAGCTGGGACTACAGGCATATACCACCATGCCTGGCTAATTTGTATTTTTTAGTAGAGTTTGCCACGTTGCCCAGGCTGGTGTTGAACTCCTGGGCTCAAGCTATCTGCCTACCTCAGCCTCCCAAAGTGCTGGGTTGCCGGTGAGAGCTACCGTGCCCATCTCATCTTAAAACAGTTTTTAAGAGATGTTCAGTGATATCAAATACATTCATAATATGCAACCATCATCACTATCCATTGCCATAATTCTTTTAATCTTGCAAAAATGAAACTATCCATTAAATAATACCCCTCCCCTTCTCCCAGGTCCTAGCAACCGCTATTCTTTCCAGCTCCAAACTTTTGACTATGCTTTCTCATATAAGTGGGATCTTGCAGTATTTGTATTTTTGTGACTTGCTTATTTCATTTAGCATAATATCTTCAAGATTGATATATGTTATAGCATATGTCAGAATTTCCTTTTTAAGGCTGAATAATATTCTCTCATATGTATATTACCATATTTGATCATCCATGTTTTGATTTGTTGTAGGGTACACAACAACTAGAACAGAGGGTAAGAACACAGATACATTAATGTCTAAGATCACATAGATATGTAGTAACAGCAATAGGATAAAAACTTTTTTTTTTTTTTAGAATGCAGTTTTGTTCAACTGTAACATTTTAAGATTTACGTGTTTAGTTTCTATTTTGGGTCCAAGAGTACATATGCAGTATTGCTACATATGTTAATTGTGATTACATTGTTAATTGTGATTACATTGTGTTACATATGTTAATTGTGATTACAGGGATTATTTTGTCACTTACATAATAAGCATGGTACATGATAGGTAGTTTTTCAGTCCTCTCCCTTCTCCCACCATCCAACTTCTGTTGTTCCCTTCTTTGTGTCCTTGTGTAGTCAATGTTTAGCTTCCACATTGAGTACACATGGAATGAGAACATGCAGTATTTGGTTTTCTGTTCCTGTGTTAGATTGCTTAGTATAATGGCCTGCCTCTCCATCCATGTTGCTGCAAGCGACATGATTTTGTTCTTTTTTATGGCTGTGTAGTATTCCATGGAGTATATATAGCATATTTTCTTTATCCAGTCTATTACTGTTGTTGGGTATTTACGTTGATTCCATGTCTTTGCTGTTCTGAATAGTGCTGTGATGAACATACGTGTGCATGTATTTTTATGGTAGGATGATTTATATTCCTCTGGGTATATACCCAACAGTGAGGCTGGGTTGAATGGTAATACTGTTTTCAGTTCTCTGAGGAATTGCCACACTGCTTTCCACAATGGCTGAACCAATTTACCTTCCTCCCATCAGTGTATAAGTGTTCTCTCTTCTCTGCAACCTTGCCAACATTTTTCTTGACTTTTAATAGCCATTCTGACTGGTGTGAGATGATATCTCATTGTGGTTTTGATTTGAATTTCTGTGACTAGTGATGTTGAACATTTTTTCATATGCTTGTTGGCTGTATATATGTCTTCTTTTGAAAGGTATCTGTTCATATCCTTTGCTGACTTTTTAATGGGGTTGTTTTTGCTTGTTAATTTAAGTTCCATATAGATTCTGGATATTAGACCTTTGTGGGATGTATAGTTTGCAAATATTTTCTTTAATTCTGTAGGTTGTCTGTTTAGTCTGTGTGATGGTTAATACTGAGGGTCAACTTGATTGAATTGAGGGATACAAAGTATTAATCCTGGATGTGTCTGTGAGTGTGTTGCCAAAAGAGATTAACATTTGAGTCAGTTGACTGGGAAAGGTAGATCCACCTTAATCTGGTGGGCATAATCTAATCAGCTGCCAGCAAATACAAAGCAGGCAGAAAAACATGAAAAGAGAGAGACGGGCCTAGCCTCACAGCCTACATCTTTCTCCCGTGCTGGATGCTTCCTGCCCTCGAACATCGGACTCCGTTTTTCAGTTTTGGGACTCACTGGCTCTCCTTGCTCCTCAGCTTGCAGACAGCCTATTGTGGGACCTTGTGATCTTGTAAGTTAATACTTAATATACTCATATATATATGTATATATATCTGTATATAGCTGTATTTCTAGGTATTTTATAACTTTCGTGGCTATTGTGAATGGTATTGCATTCTTTATTAGGCTTTTGGCGTGGACGGTCTTGGTGTTTAGAAATGCTACTGATTTTTGTACACTGATTTTTATATCCTGAAACTTTGCTGAAGTTGTATATCAGATTTAGGAGCTTATGGGCAGAGCTTATGGAGTTTTTTAGGTATAGAGTCATATTGTCTGCAAACAGAGATAGACTGACTTTCTCTCTACTTGGATGCCTTTTATTTCTTTCCCTTGACTGAGTGCTCTAGCCAGGGCTTCCAGTACTACATTGAATAGGAGTGGTGAGAGTGGGCATCCTTGTCATGATACGATTCTCAAGGGAAATGCTTTCAGCTTTTGCCCATTGAGTATGATGTTGGCTGTAGGTTTGTCATAGATGGCTCTTATTATTTTGAGGTGCTTTCCTTCAATGACTAGTTTGTTGGGAGTTTTTGTTGTGAAGGGATGTTGAATTTTATTGAAAGCCTTTTCTGCATCTATTGAAATAGTTTTTGTGCTTAGTTCTGGTTTATGCGGTGAATCATATTTACTGATTTGTATATGTTGAAGCAACCCTGTATCCCAGGGATAAACCCTGCTTGATTTTTATAGATTACCTTTTTACTATGCTGCTGGTTTTAGTTTGATAGTATTTTGTTGAGGATTTTTGCATCTATGCTCATCAAGGATATTGACCTGAAGTTTAGTTTTCTTTTCTTTCCTTTTCCTTTTCCCTTTCCTTTTCCCTTTTCCCTTTTTCCCCTTTCCCCTTAGCTTTCCCAGTCTCACTCTGTTGCCCAGGTTGGAGTGCAGTGTCACGATCTCAGCTCACTGCAACCTCCGCCTCCCGGGTTCATTCAATTCAAGCGATTCTTCTGCGTCAGCTTCCAGAGTAGCTGGGATTACAGGCGCACACCACCACACCCGGCTAATTTTCGTATTTTTAGTAGAGACAGGGTTTCACCATGTGGCCAGGCTGGTCTCGAACTCCTGACCTCAAGTGATCTGCCCACCTCAGCCTCCCACAGTGCTAAGTTTACAGACTTGAGCCACTGGGCCCAGCCAACTTCTCCTTCTTAACACTTCTTTAGCTGTGTGCTAGAGATTCTGATATGTTGTTTTATTCAAAGAATTTCTTTATTTCTATCTTAATTTCCTGTTTAAACAAAGGTTATTCAGAAGCAGGTTGTTTAATTTCCATTTAATTACATGATTCTGAGTGATTTTCTTAGTTTTCATTTCCATTTTTATTGTGTTGTGGTCCAAGACTGTGTTTGGTATGATTTCAATTTTTTTGAATTTGGTAAGGATTGTTTTATGACTGATTATGTGGTTGATTTTAGAGTGTGTGCCACGTGCAGATGAGAATATATGTTCTGTTGTTTTGGGGAAGAGAGTTCTGTTAGGCCCCTGGGTCAGATGTTGAGTTCATGTCCCGAATATCTTTGTTAGTTTTCTGCCTCAATGATCTGTCTAATATTGTCAGTGGGGTGTTGAAGTCTCCCACTATTATTGTGTGGTTATCTAGGTCTCTGCGTTGGTCTCTAAGAACTTGCTTTATGAATTTGGGTGCTCCTGTGTTGGGTGCATATATTAATATATTAGGATAGTTTGGTCTTCTTGTGGAACACTTTACCATTGTGTAATGCCCTTCTTTATCTTTTCTGATCATTGTTGGTCGCAAGTCTGTTTTGTCTGAAATTGGAATAGCAACCCCTGCTTTTTTCTGTTTGCTGTTTGTTTGTAGTTTTGTCTGAGTTATTTTGGAGACGCAATCTCAAGTTCTGAGATTCTTTCCTCATCTTGGTCAATTCTGCTGTTAATACTTGTGGTTATATTATAAAATTCTTGAAGTGAATTTTTGAGCTCTGTCAATTCAGTAGTTCTTTCTACTGAGAAGTAGAAAGGATCATTTTGTCTTTTATTAGCTTTATCATTTTATTGTAGTCCTTAGATTCCTTGGATTGGGTTTCAGCTTTCTCCTGAAAGTTGATGATCTTCATTGCTATTCATGTTCTAAATTCTATTTCTGACATTAAGCCATTTAAGCTTGGTTAAGAACCATTGCTGGAAAAAAAAACTAGCCGGGCGAGGTGGCGGGCGCCTGTAGTCCCAGCTACTCGGGAGGCTGAGGCAGGAGAATGGCGTGAACCCGGGAGGCGGAGCTTGCAGTGAGCTGAGATCCGGCCACTGCACTCCAGCCTGGGCGACAGAGCGAGACTCCATCTCAAAAAAAAAAAAAAAGAACCATTGCTGGGGAACTAGTGTGGTTGGAGATGAGAAGACATTCTGGATTTTTGAGTTACCAGAGTTTTTGTGTTGGTTTTTTCTCATCTGTGTGGGCTGATGTTCCTTCAATCTTTGAAGTTGCTGTCTTTTGAATGTTTTTTTCCCCCCTCTTTTACCTTCTTTGATGCCCTTTGTGGTTTCACTGTGGTATAAGGTGAGTTCAGTCAACTGGCCTTAATTCTAGTCTGCTCCTGGGTCTTGGAGGATTCCCCCCTCAATTACTGTCTCTGTGCCTGCTTTTCTTCTCTTTTCCTTTCTCTTCTCTTCTCTTCTCTTGTCTTCTCTTCTCTTCTCTTCTCTTCTCTTCTGTTTAAGGCATAGTCTTGTTCTGTTGCCCAGGCTGGAGTACAGTGGTACAATCTTGACTCACTGCAACCTCTGCCTCCCGGATTCAAGTGATTCTCCTGCCTTGGCCTCCTGAGTAGCTGGGACTACAGGTGCCTGCCACCATGCCTGACTAATTTTTGTATTTTTAGCAGAGACAGGGTTTCATCATGTTGGCCAGGCTGGTCTCGAACCTGTGGCTTCAAGTAATACGTCTGCCTTGGCCTCCCAAAGTGCTGGGATTACAGGCATGAGCCACTGCACCTGGCCCCTGCTTTTCTTTTGTTGGGTGTTCTTGTCCATGGAGCTCCCTCAGGCAGGTTTCACAGTTGTAGACAAGCCATATACTTGCTGGGTCAGCCATAATCTGCTCTCCGAGTGCTTCCTGGGGGGCCACAGGGTTGTGCCTGCCCAGGCATAAGCAGGACCCCTGGACTAGAAGCTTTAATGGGTATGGCCCTTCTTAAGAGAGTGGATGGAGTTGCCTGCCCTGCCATCCAGGCATTTCCAGGGCAACAGGAGGCTGTGCCCCTCAGCAAATTCAGGCAGAGGTAGGACCTCTGGACTGGAAGCTCTAGCAGGTGTGGTTCTCCTGGAGTCACCCACCCTGCCCTCTGGGTATTTTCCAGGACAACAGGGTGCTACAATCAGACAGAAGTGGGACAGCTAGGCTGGAAGCTCTAGCAGGCATTGCTTGCCTGGCTGCCAGCTGCAGGGGTGAGTGGGGTCATCCACCCTGTTATTCAGGTGTTTCCTGGGACAACAGGAGGCTGTGCCCACCAGCTAAGTCTACACAGAAGGGGACCACTGGGCTGGAATCTGTAGCAGGTATTGCCTACCTGGCTTCTAGTGGTGGGGTTGGGTGGGGTCACTCACCCTGTTATCCAGGTGCTTCCTGGGCAATAGGGGGCTGCAAACTCTGGCTGAGTTCACACGGAAGTGCGACCCCTGAGCTGGAAGCTCTGGCAAGCACTGCCCACCAGACTACTAGTAGTAGGGGTGAGTGGGGTGGGTGGGGTGAGTGGGGTCACCCACCCTGCTGTCTGGGTGTTTCCAGGACAAGAGGCTGCAGCCACTGGCTGAGTCCAGGCGGAAGTGGTTCCGCAGGGCTGGAGGCCAGCACCAAGCCTTGTCCAGCGAGGGGGTGTGCAGTAATGTTACTGCTCCCAGGCACCATGACTACAGCCTCTATTGGGTCTGTGGCACCAGTGCTGGTCTGCTCTGGGGCTCAAGGCTTGTCGAGGTCCCCTTGGACTTGAGTGTTGCCCCTACAAAATGTCCCAGTGTCTCTCCACCTCAGTCCTCAAAGTACAGTGAGGGAGGTGCAGGGGGGCCGGGAGGGTTCTCCTGTTCCAGTCTTGCACAGGTCCCTGTGGAGAGTGTGTGTCCCCCAGGGGGCTCTCACTTATTGATCTTTTTCTGTGTTGAAGAGATTCTCCTGCCTCCACCCTAAGCCCAGACAGGCTGGTGCCCAGCTTCGCTCCTCTCTGCTCTCTCTGCCCCCCTGCTGCCTTGATGCATCCTGATGTGGTTTCTCAGATGATTGGCCTGCAGGGTCAGTGTTCACTAGCCCTTTTGTTTCCTCTCCATGAGAATGGCATGCATGAGCTGCTTCTAGTCTTCCATCTTGACCCAACCCCCAAGGTAATTTGATTTTTAAACCACTTAAACTTAGGTGAACTGGATAAATATTTTTTTTTTTTTTTT
>NW_012106631.1:2038948-2043614 GCF_000951045.1 Mandrillus leucophaeus
AGGATGGTCTCGATCTCCTGACCTCGTGATCCGCCCGTCTCGGCCTCCCAAAGTGCTGGGATTACAGGCTTGAGCCACCGCGCCCAGCCCTGGATAAATATTTTACATGAATCTCCTGGGTTCCAATCACAGGTCCTTAATTAACTACTAATTAAAGAATATTTGAAAAGATTGTATTTTAAAAACATAAAGCCAAATAAAATATTTCTTTTTGGTCATATAAAAAAAGTATACTTAAAACTTTACAACGTGCAAAGGATGATCTCAGTGTAAATTACTGGACACATTTGGACACATTTGTTAACTGAATATTTAAATAGTGTCAAAGTGCTGACTTCTTCATATATTTTGTTTGTGCTAGCACTTATTGTCTAGGCTGAGGCACAGGGACATTCTTGGGACAAAAAAGCATCTCTGACTCAGAGGACACATATGCATCCTTTAGCTCCAAGATCTCCAAGTTTTGCCAACTGGGAGAAACATCAGGGCAATGTGTGCTGGGGTAGAGGCAAAGACACAGGGAAGGGACTCCAAACTTTTTTCTTTCTTTTTTATTGAGACGGAAGCTTGCTCTGTCACCCAGACTGGAGTGCAGTGGCACGATCTCGTCTCACTGCAGCTTCTGCCTCCTGGGTTCCAGTGATTGTCCTACCTCAGTCTCCCAGGTAGCTGGGATTACAGGCACATGCCACTACGCCTGGCTAAGTTTTGTATTTTTAGTAAAGACGGGGTTTCACCATGCTGGCCAGGCTGGTCTCAGGAGGGTTGGTGAAGAAGGTTTGTCTGGAGCCTTTGGGTCATGTCTTAAGTTATCAGGTTATTTCTTGGCTCATCAGTGGAAGATATTTTATAAATTTAAACCATCTATCTCTTCCTGGTTGGTTTTTTTTTTCATATGTAGTAAAGTCTTGCAGCAGGTTTTAAAGCACAATTTCAAGTGGCATTTAAATAGATTGTCTTTTTTTTTAATGTGTGATGGTATTTCGCTCTTGTTGCCCAGGCTGGAGTGCAATGGCGCAATCTTGGTTCACTGCAGCCTCCGCCTCCCGGGTTCAAGCGATTGTCCTGCATCCGCCTCCTGGGTAGCTGGGATTACAGGTGCCTGCCACCACGCCCAGCTAGTTTTTTGTATTTTTAGTAGAGATGCGGTTTTACCATGTTCGCCAGGCTGATCTTGAACTCCTGACCTCAGGTGATCCACCCGCCTTGGCCTCCCAAAGTGCTAGGATTACAGGCGTGAGCCACTGGGCCTGGGCGATTGTCTATTATTGAAAACAGCTTTCATGTACTCAATACTTAACATATCTAACTCAAACTTCAGATGTACCTCCATCTTGTGGTGACTTGTCAGAAGTGTTCAACATGAAAAAGTTTTACAGTAAAAATTTTTTTCCTTTTTTTCTTTTTTTTGTTTTTTTATACTTTAAGTTTTGGGATACATATGCAGTACCTGCAGGTTTGTTACATAGGTATACATGTGCCATGGTGGTTTGCTGCACCCATCAATCCATCATCTAGGTTTTAAGCCCTGCATGCATTAGGTATTTGTCCTCATGCTCTCCCTCCCCTTGTCCCCCTACTGACAGGCCCCAGTATGTGATGTTCTCCTCCCTGTGTCCATGTGTTCTCATTGTTCAACTCCCACTTATGAGTGAGAACATGCAGTGTTTGTTTTTCTGTTCTTGTGTTACTTTGCTGAGAATGATGGTTTCCAACTTCATCCATGTCCCTGCAAAGGACATGAACTCTTTTTTGTAGCTGCATAGTATTCTGAGGTATATATATATGCCACTTTTTCTTTACCCAGTCTATCATTGATGGACATTTGGATTGGTTCCAAGTCTTTGCTATTGTAAATAGTGCTGCAGTAAACATAAGTGTGCATGTGTCTGTATAGTAGAATGATTTATAATCCTCTGGGTTTGTACCCAGTAATGGAATTGCTGGGTCAAATGGTATTTTCTAGTTCTAGATTCTTGAGGAATTGCCACACTCTCTTCCACAATGGTTGAACTAATTTACACTCCCACCAGTGGTGTAAAAGTGTACCTATATCTCCACATCCTCTCCAGCATCTGTTGTTTCCTGACATTTTCATGATTGCCATTCTAACTGGCATGAGATGGTGTCTCGTTGTGATTTTGATTTGCATTTCTCTAATGACCAGTGATGATGAGCCTTTTTTTCATATGTTTGTTGGCCGCATAAATGTCTTCTTTTGAGAAGTGTCTATTCATATCCTTTGCCCACTTTTTGATGGGGTTTGTTTTTTTTCTTGTAAATCTGATTAAGTTTCTTGTCAATTCTGGATATTAGACCTTTGTTAGATGGATAGATGGAAAAAATTTTTTCTCATTCTGCAGGTTGCCTGTTCACTCTGATGTTAGTTTCTTTTGCTGTCCAGAAGCTCTTCAGTTTAATTACATCCCATTTGTCAATTTTGGCTTTTGTTGCCATTGCTTTTGGTGTTTTAGGCATGAAGTCTTTGCCCATGCCTGTGTCCTGAATGGTATTGCCTAGGTTTTCTTCTAGGCTTTTTATGGTTTTAGGTTTTACACTTACGTCTTTAATCCATCTTGAGTTAATTTTTGTATAAGGTGTAGGGAAGGGGATCCAGTTTCAGTTTCTTCATATGGCTAGCCAGTTTTCCCAACACCATTTATTAAATAGGGAATCCTTTCCATATTGCTTGTTTTTGTCAAGTTTGTCAAAGATCAGGTGGTTGTAGATGTGTGGCATTATTTCTGAGGCCTCCGTTCTGTTCCATTGGTCTATATATCTGTTTTGGTACCAGTACCATGCTGTTTTTGTTACTATAGCCTTGTAGTATAGTTTGAAGTCAAGTAGTGTGATGCCTCAAGTTTTGTTACTTTTTGCTTAGGATTGTCTTGGCTGTATGGGCTCTTTGTTTGTTTCCATATGAAATTTAAATTAGTTTTTTTCTAAATCTGTGCAGAAAGCCAATGGTAGCTTGATGGATATAGCACTGAATCTGTAAATTACTTTGGGCAGTATGGCCATTTTCATGATATTAATTCTTCCTATCCATGAGCATGGAATGTTTTTCCATTTGCTTGTGTCCTCTCTTATTTCCTTGAGCAGTGGTTTGTAGTTTTCCTTGAAGAGGTCCTTCACATGCCTTGTATGTTGTATTCCTAGGTATTTTATTTTCTTTGTAGCAATTGTGAGTGGGAGTTCACTCATGATTTGGCTGTTTGTCTATTATTGGTGTATAGGAATGCTTGTGATTTTTGCACATTGATTTTGTATCCTGAGACTTTGCTGAAGTTGCTTATCAGCTTAAGGAGTTTTTTGACTGAGATGATGGGGTTTTCTAAATATGCAATCATGTCATCTGCAAACTGAGACAATTTGACTTCCTCTCTTCCTATTTGAATACACTTTATTTATTTATCTTGCCTGATTGCCCTGGCCAGAACTTCCAATACTATGTTGAATAGGAGTGGTGAGAGAGGGCATCTTTGTCTCATGCCAGTTTCCAAAGGGCATGCTTCCAGCTTTTGCCCATTCAGTATGATATTGGCTATGGGTTTGTCATAAATAGCTCTTATTATTTTGAGATATGTTCCATGGATACCTAGTTTATTGAGTGTTTTTAGTATGATGGGGTGTTGAATTTTATTGAAGGCCTTTTCTGCATTTATTGAGATAGTCATGTAGTTTTTGTCATTGGTTCTGTTTGTGTGATGGATTACGTTTATTGATTTGCATATATTGAACCAGCCTTGCATCCCAGAGATGAAGCTGACTTGATCATGGTGGATAAGCTTTTTGATGTGTTGCTGGATTCAGTTTGCCGTATTTTATTGAGGATTCTCACATTGATGTTCATGAGGGATATTGGCCTGAAATTCTCTTTTTTTGTTGTGTCTCTGCCAGGTTTTGGTATCAGGATGATGCTGGCCTCATAAAATGAGTTGAGGAAGAGTCCTTGTTTTTCTGTTGTTTGGAATAGTTTCAGAAAGAATGGGACCAGCTCCTCTTTGTCCCTCTGGTAGAATTCAGCCGTGAATCCGTCTGGTCCTGGACTTTTTTTGGTTGGTAGGCTATTAATTACTGCCTCAATTTCAGAACTTGTTATTGGTCTATTCAGAGATTCGACTTCTTTCTCGTTTAGGCTTAGGGGGCTGTATGTGTCCAGGAATTTATCCATTTCTTCTAGATTTTCTAGTTTATTTGCATAGAGGTGATGGTAGTTTGTATTTATGTGGCATCAGTGGTGATATCCCTTTTATCATTTTTTTATTGTGTCTATTTGATTCTTCTCTCTTTTCTTCATTGTTAGGCTGGCTAGCTGTGTATCTACTTTGTTAATCTTTTCAAAAAACCAGCTCCTGGATTCATTGAATTTTTGAAGGATTTTTCATGTCTCTATCTCCTTCAATTCTGCTTTGATCTTAGTTATTTCTTGTCTTCTGCTAGCTTTTGAATTTGTTTGCTCTTGCTTCTCTAGTTCTTTTAATTGTGAAGTTAGGATGTCAGTTTTAGATCTTTTCTGCTTTCTGATGTGGGCATTTAGTGCTATAGATTTTCCTCTAAACACTGCTTTAGCTGTGTCAGAGATTCTGGTACATTATGTCTTTGTTCTCATTGGTTTCAAATAATTTCTTTATTTCTGCCTTAATTTTGTTATTTACCCAGTAGT
>NW_012106631.1:2044929-2063832 GCF_000951045.1 Mandrillus leucophaeus
GTTGTATTCCTAGGTATTTTATTTTCTTTGTAGCAATTGTGAGTGGGAGTTCACTCATGATTTGGCTGTTTGTCTATTATTGGTGTATAGGAATGCTTGTGATTTTTGCACATTGATTTTGTATCCTGAGACTTTGCTGAAGTTGCTTATCAGCTTAAGGAGTTTTTTGACTGAGATGATGGGGTTTTCTAAATATGCAATCATGTCATCTGCAAACTGAGACAATTTGACTTCCTCTCTTCCTATTTGAATACACTTTATTTATTTATCTTGCCTGATTGCCCTGGCCAGAACTTCCAATACTATGTTGAATAGGAGTGGTGAGAGAGGGCATCTTTGTCTCATGCCAGTTTCCAAAGGGCATGCTTCCAGCTTTTGCCCATTCAGTATGATATTGGCTATGGGTTTGTCATAAATAGCTCTTATTATTTTGAGATATGTTCCATGGATACCTAGTTTATTGAGTGTTTTTAGTATGATGGGGTGTTGAATTTTATTGAAGGCCTTTTCTGCATTTATTGAGATAGTCATGTAGTTTTTGTCATTGGTTCTGTTTGTGTGATGGATTACGTTTATTGATTTGCATATATTGAACCAGCCTTGCATCCCAGAGATGAAGCTGACTTGATCATGGTGGATAAGCTTTTTGATGTGTTGCTGGATTCAGTTTGCCGTATTTTATTGAGGATTCTCACATTGATGTTCATGAGGGATATTGGCCTGAAATTCTCTTTTTTTGTTGTGTCTCTGCCAGGTTTTGGTATCAGGATGATGCTGGCCTCATAAAATGAGTTGAGGAAGAGTCCTTGTTTTTCTGTTGTTTGGAATAGTTTCAGAAAGAATGGGACCAGCTCCTCTTTGTCCCTCTGGTAGAATTCAGCCGTGAATCCGTCTGGTCCTGGACTTTTTTTGGTTGGTAGGCTATTAATTACTGCCTCAATTTCAGAACTTGTTATTGGTCTATTCAGAGATTCGACTTCTTTCTCGTTTAGGCTTAGGGGGCTGTATGTGTCCAGGAATTTATCCATTTCTTCTAGATTTTCTAGTTTATTTGCATAGAGGTGATGGTAGTTTGTATTTATGTGGCATCAGTGGTGATATCCCTTTTATCATTTTTTTATTGTGTCTATTTGATTCTTCTCTCTTTTCTTCATTGTTAGGCTGGCTAGCTGTGTATCTACTTTGTTAATCTTTTCAAAAAACCAGCTCCTGGATTCATTGAATTTTTGAAGGATTTTTCATGTCTCTATCTCCTTCAATTCTGCTTTGATCTTAGTTATTTCTTGTCTTCTGCTAGCTTTTGAATTTGTTTGCTCTTGCTTCTCTAGTTCTTTTAATTGTGAAGTTAGGATGTCAGTTTTAGATCTTTTCTGCTTTCTGATGTGGGCATTTAGTGCTATAGATTTTCCTCTAAACACTGCTTTAGCTGTGTCAGAGATTCTGGTACATTATGTCTTTGTTCTCATTGGTTTCAAATAATTTCTTTATTTCTGCCTTAATTTTGTTATTTACCCAGTAGTTATTAAGGAGCAGGTTGTTCAGTTTCCATGTAGTTGTGCATTTTTGAGTGAGTTTCTTAATCCTGAGTTCTAATTTGATTGCACCAGTTTTTCCTTTCCATATTTAGTGCTTCCTTCAGGAGCTCTTATAAGGCAGGCCTGGTGGTGACAAAAGTCTCTCAGCATTTGCTTGTCTGTAAAGAATTTTATTTCTCCTTTGCTTATGAAGCTTAGTTTGGCTGGATATGAAATTCTGGTTTGAGAATTCTTTTCTAACAATGTTGAATATTGGCCCCACTCTTTTCAGGCTTCTAGGGTTTCTGCAGAGGGATCCACTGTTAGTCTGATGGGCTTCCCTTTGTAGGTAACCTGACCTTTCTCTCTGGCTGCCCTTAACATTTTCTCCTTTGTTTCAACCTTGGAGAATCTGACAATTATGTGTCTTGGGGTTGCTCTTCGTGAGGAGTATCTTAGTGGTGTTCTCTGTATTTCCTGAATTTGAATGTTGGCCTGTCTTGCTTGGTTGGGGAAGTTCTCCTGGATAATATCTTGAAGTGTGTTTTTTAACGTGGTTCCATTCTCTCTGTCACTTTCAGGTCCACCAGTCAATCATAGGTTTGGTCTTTTCTCATAGTCCCATATTTCTTGGAGTCTTCATTCATTCCTTTTCATTCTTTTTTCTCTAGTCTTATCTTCACACTTTATTTAGTTGATCTTCAATTTCTGATATCCTTTCTTTCACTTGATTGATTCCACTATTGATACTTGTGTATCCTTCACGAAGTTCTCCTGCTGTGGTTTTCAGCTCCATCAGGTCATTTATGTTCTTCTCTAAACTGCTTATTCTAGTTAGAAATTCCTCTAACCTCTTTTCAAGGATCTTAGCTTCCTTGCATTGGGTTAGAACATGCTCCTTTAGCTCAGAGGAGTTTATTATTACCCACCTTCTGAAGCCTACTTCTGCCAGTTCATCAAACTCACTGTCCAGTTTTGTGCCCTTGCTGGAGAGGGGTTGTGATCATTTGGAAGATAAGACACATTCTGGTTTTTGGAATTTTCAGCATTTTGCCCTGGTTTTTCCTCATCTTCGTGGATTTATCTACCTTTGGTCTTTGATGTTGATGACCTTTGGATGCGGTTTTTGTGTGGGTGTCCTTTTTGTTGATGTTACTGCTTTCTGTTTGTTGGTTTTCCTTTTAACAGTTGGTCCCCTCTTCTGCAGGTCTGCTAGAGTTTGCTGGGGGTCCACTCCAGATCTTGTTTGCCTGGATATTACCAGCAGAGGCTGCAGAACGGCAAAGATTGCTGCCTGATTCTTCCTCTGTAAGCTTCATCCTAGTGGGCATCCCCCTGATGCCAGCCAGACCTCTCCTGTATGAGGTGTCTGTTGACCTCTGCTGGGAGGTGTCTCCCAGTCAGGAGGCATGGGGGTCAGGGACCCACTTGAGGAGGCAGTCTGTCCCTTAGCAGAGCTGGAGTGCTGTGCTGGGAGATCCGCTGCTCACTTCAGAGTCAGCGGGTGGGAACGTTTCAGTGCTGAAGCTGTGCCCACAGCCTGCCTCTTCTCCCAGGTGCTCTGTCCCAGGGAGACGGGAGGTTTATCTATAAGTCCTTGACTGGGGCTGCTGCTGGCTTTCTTTCAGAGATGCCCTGCCTAGTGAGGAGGAATCTAAAGAGGAAGTCTGGCCACAGCCGCTTTTCTGTGCTGGGGTGAATTCCACACAGTTCAAACTTCCCGGTTGCTTCCTTAACACTGTGTGGGGAAAACCGCCTATGCAAACCTCAGTAATGGCAGACTCCCCAACCCCCACCAAGCTCAAGTGTCCCAGCTCAACTTCAGACTGCTGTGCTGGCAGCGACAATCTCAAGCCAGTGGTTCTTAACTTGCTTGGTTCCAGCAAGCTAAGAGTGGGAGTGGGACCTGCTGAGTGAGACCACTTGGCTCTCTGGCTTCAGCCCCCTTTACAGGGGTGTGAACGATTCTGTCTCGCTGGGGTTTCAGGTGCCACTGGGGTATGAAAAATAAACTCCTGCAGCTAGCTCAGTGTCTGCCCAAACAGGCACCCAGTTTTGTGCTTGAAACCCAGGGCCCTGGTGGTGTAGACACACAGGTAATCTTCTGGTCTGCAGTTTGTAAAAACTGTGGGAAAACTGTAATATCTGGGCTGGATAGCACAGTCCCTTGACTAGGTGAGGGAGGTCCCTGGACCCTTACACTTCCCAGGTGAGGTGTCGCCCCACCCTGCTTCTGCTCACCCTCCATGGGCTGCACCCACTGTTTAACCAGTCCCAGTGAGACGAACTGGGTACCTCAGTTGGAAATGCAGAAATCACCCGCCTTCTGTGTTGATGTCGCTGGGAGCTGCAGATGGGAGCTGTTGCTCTTCAGCCATCTTGCCCAGGAACTCCTAAAGTAAAATTTAAATACAAAAGCTGGAAAATCTGACATAAAAATCAGTTGCTGTATTTAAGATTTTAGGAAGATTGACAACTTTTCCTTTACATTTTTTTTCCTTTCCACCTTTCTTAAGGCTTGGTTTTAGTCCTATTATACATACTTACTTTTATCAGAAAGGATCAGAAATGTTTTTTGAGTGTAATGAACAGGCATAAATACTTTTTCAAAACATTTTTCTTAAAACATTTTTCTAAGAATACTTTTTCAAAGTTATTGATTGATTGATTGATTGGAGACAGAGTCTTGCTCTGTTGCCCAGGCTGGAGTGCAGTGGCGGGATCTCAGCTCACTGCAAGCTCCACCTCCTGAGTTCACACCATTCTCCTGCCTCAGCTTCCCGAGTAGCTGGTACTACAGGCACCTGCCACCACACCTGGCTAATTTTTTTTTTTTTGTATTTTTAGTAGAGATGGGGTTTCACCGTGTTAGGCAGGATGATCTCGATCTCCTGAGCTCGTGATCTGCCCACCTTGACCTTCCAAAGTGCTGGGATTACAGGCGTGAGCCACCACACCCGGCCTTCAAAGTTTTTTTTTTAAAGCCAGAATAAAAAGAATATTGGATTTTGGCATGGATTTATGTCATTGATTTAAAAACTGGAAATGAGTAAGAATAAGAGGATATAATTCAGTGTTTCAAGCAGCTCTACGGCAGTCTATAGGAGCTGCGAGAACAGCATAGGTTGTATATAACTCATTCCATCAGTCAATACTTGGAGAACTGCATTCAATAACCAATTCAAGTATTATAATATTTATTGAGCTCCTAATATGTGCAAGGCCTTGGGATACATCAGAGGAAGAAAGATAGTTACCCGCTCTTGCAGAGCTAACATTCTAGCAGAAAGAAACAGTAGGAAATGATTCTAGTAAATAAGGTATAGGGTAAGTTAAAGAGCAATAGGTGCTACGGGGAGAAAAGATAAGAAATGCTGGAGTATTAAAACAGGGCACTCATGGTAGGCTTTATTGAAAAGATGAGATTTGAGCAAAGATTTAAAGGGGATGAGGTTGTTAGCAGAATGGACTCTGGGGAAGAACATTCTAGGCAAAGTGAACATTAAGAACAAAGGCAGGAGTTTGCCTGGTGTGTTCAAGGAACAGCATGGAGGAGGCTAGAGTTCAGTGAGCAAGGGGAATAGTAGTAGGAAAAGAGATCAGAGGTAGTGGGAGCTTAGGTTGCATGGGATCTGCTAGACCTTTATAAAGACTGGCTTTTACTCTTTGTGGTAGGCAGAATAAAGATGTCAGCATTCTAATTCTCAGTACTTGTGAATATTGAGAACTAAAAATGAAATCCTAAGCCCCCCAGTTTACTGAACGAACCCGCTCTTGGCCAAGAGAACCACAGAGAAACCTTAAAAACTGAGTTCCTGGCCATGATGGGATGGGAGGTAGGACATTCTTCATTATGCCGCCTTCCTTTTGCAGTTTAGACACAACTGACCAGCATTAATAAAATAGAGATCATAAGATTAGTGGAATGGACTCTGTGGCAATAAGATACCAAAATGATAACACCTACGGCCATACTAGGCAAGGGTTAAATCATGCACCCCTACATTTAAAAAATAAGCCATGTCCTAACTGCCACAAGGTTTTTCTTTTTCTCTAGCAGCTAAACAAGCACTGGCCTGGAGATAAGCAAGATGAAACAATTGCATCTCATCCATTGCTAGACACTGACTAACCCCCTATTCCACAAGCCATAACTACAGCTTCGATTGGACAACAGACTGATTTCAGTAACTTTCTCTTGATAAGATGTCACCTGCCATGGACTGTTTCTGGCTGATTTACAGAGGCATTGAATGCCTTCATGCCCCTGCTTTACCTTTTGATGTACCGGCCTAATTGTAATACATTTAAATGTTAAGTCTTCATCCTAAAATGAACATGGGTTGTATGTAACATAATGTTTATTCAGTAAACCCCCTTTGTGCATCTAGCTACTCCTGCAAGCTGTTGAATATGTATGTTTAGACCACCCTTTCAGCATAAAGCTCCTGCACTAATCCCTCCTCCTTCGAAGTGCCCGCCTCTGAGTTTGACCAGAGGCTGCTTCTTAGCTTGCAGGTTGTAACTTCCATAAGAAATAAACTCTCCTTTTAAAATTTATAAATTGTGTGATTCTTAAGTTGTCAATGTGTTACATACATCACATGGCAAAGGGGACTGCGTGGATGTGATTAAGAGTCTAGACCTCAAGATGGGGAGAGTATCATAGATTATTCAGGTGGGTCCAATCTAATCATTCACATTAGCTTTTAAACATGATACCTCCTAACTTCCCTGTCAGAGATAGAGCCTCTAGAATCTGAGAATAGCCCTCAACTGACAGCCAGTAAGAGAATGGAGACATCCGTCCTACAACTGCAAGAAACTGCATCCTGCCAATAATCTGAATGAGCAAGAAATGGAGTCTCTCCTAGAACTTCCCAAAAGGAATGCAGCCCTGCTGAGTTCTTGACTTTGGCTTTGTGAGACTTTAAGCAGAGACTCATCTGAGTTCACCTGACTCTGACCTATGGGATCTGTAAAATAATAAATATGCATTTTTTTAAGCAACTAAATTTGTGGTGATTTGTAACGGTGGTCATAGAAAACTAATATGCTCTGAGTGAAACATTGGATGCTTCTGAGTAGAGGAGTAATCATGATATGACTAATGTCTTTTGTCATGTAAATTTCCATGACCTGTTAATGGTTCTCACAATCTCTCATTAAGGTTAAAATCCTTTCAGCTTTAGTAGTAGAGCTGAGTAATTTATATCCTTGATACCAGACACTGATTTTTGACAGTTCAAAAAGCCTTTTATACTAGACTTCAGCATTAATATGTATGTATTTTTTCCAGGAAATCCAGATTAATATGATCTGGAACAATTAAATAAATTTAAAGTTATTTAATTCATTTATGGAAAAATGACATATTTTTTTTTGGTAGCAAAGCCAAGCCTAAATTTTCTCTGAAGCCAGTCCTAACCCTCCATTTACCTTTTTTCTTTTTTCATCTTTCTTCCCACAAACTAAGTCCTTGTTAAAACTAACGTTGCTGAAAATTTAGTGAAGAATAAAAAGACATTGTCTCTAAGCCCATGTTTCAGTATTTTAAAAAAATATGGGTATGTTTTTCACAGCATTCCAATTTGGCTGCCTCAAGCAGTAACAGCACATGAGATTTATTAATTGATCATCAGTAAATAACTGTCTTCTAAATTTGTATGAAATAGTGGCTCAATAAGACCTACCTCCGGCCAGGCGCGGTGGCTCAAGCCTGTAATCCCAGCACTTTGGGAGGCCGAGGCAGGCGGATCACGAGGTCAGGAGATCAAGACCATCCTGGCTAACACGGTGAAACCCTGTCTCTACTAAAAATACAAGAAAAAATTAGCCGGGCGTGGTGGCGGGCGCCTGTAGTCCCAGCTACTCGGGAGGCTGAGTCAGGAGAATGGCGTGAACCCAGGGGACGGAGCTTGCAGTGAGCCGAGATCGCGCCACTGCACTCCAGCCTGGGGCACAGAGCAAGACTCCGTCTCAAAAAACAAAAAACAAAAAAACAAAACAAAACAAAAAAACCCTACCTCCATCCGAGGCAATCAATTTCAGCTTGGAACAATAGAACTGCTCCAATCAGTGATGGTTAAATTGTAGCTGTAGGAGAATATGACAAAGGAAAACTTTTGGGCCAACATGTAGAAAGATCAGAAATAGGATTTAGCAGTCACTTATAGAACGTTCTTAAAAAGAGGCTTCCTCAAGCCGGCTGTATTCAGTATAGTATGTATATTGATGGAAGCTAATCCTCTATTGTGCTTTTGTGTTTCAAAATAAGTTGACCTTACTGTATACTAGAAGACCACTAGCTTCAAAAATCACTCTTCAGTGATAGAACTATAATATATAAGCATTCTTAAGGAAAAACTCCCATTCCTCTGGTCTTTGTGCTAAAATGTTAGCTACAATAGATATGCTGCTTCCACTATCCTTTCTAAACTGGAAAAGCTGAAGTCTTCTCAGGAGAAATGTCTAGTCAAGCCCTTGGCGCATTTTTTTTTTGTTGTTGTTATTGGCTTATTAGTTTTTTTGCTTTGATCTGTATTAATTCCTTGTACATTCTGGGTATTAGCCACTTATCAGATATATTGTTTTCATATTTTCTCCCATTCTGTAGGTTGCCTTTTCACTCTGTCAATGTTTCTTTTGCTGTGCAGAAGATTTTTAGTTTGATATAGTCCTACTTATTTATTTTGCTTTTGGGGTCATATCCATAAAATCACAACCAAGACCAAAGTCAAGGAGTCCTGATCCTATGTTTTCTTCTAGGAGTTTTATAGTTTCAGGTCTTAGGTTTAAGTCTTTAATCTATTTTGAGTTGATTTTGTATATAGTGTAAGATAATGGTTCAATTTTATTCTTGTACGTGTGAATATTCAGTTTTCCTCACAACATTTGTTGAAAAAGACTATTATTGTTCCAACATGTATTCTTTGCATCCTTGCCAAAGGTCAGTGACCATATATGTGTAGGTTTACTTTGGGGTTTTCTATTTTTCCATTAGTCTATATGGCTGTCTTTATGCCAGTACCATGTACCATACTGTTTTGATTACTGTAGCTTCATAAAATATTTTGAAATCAGGAAATGTGATGCCTCTAGCTTCGTTCTTTGTCAGGATTGATTTGGTTCATAATCTTTTGTTCTATGTGAAGTATATAACCTTTTTCTATTTCTGTAAAACATGTCTTTGAAATTTTGAAGGGATTGAATTGAATATGTCAATTGCTTTGAGTAGTATAGACATCTGAACAATAGTAAGTCTTCCAATTCAGCAACACAAGATGTATGTACATTTGTTGTCTCTTGTTTAATTTCTTTAAGAATGTTTTGTAGTTTTCAGTATATAAATCTTTTACCTCTTTTTTTCCTAGATTTATTCCTATTTCAAAGTATTTTATTCTTTTCAGTACTTTTGTAAATGGGATTGCTTTCATAATTTCCTTTTCAGGTAGTTTGCTGTTAATGTATAGAAAGGCGACTTATTTTTGTATGTTGGTTTTGTATCCTGCAACTTAACTGAATTCATTTATTATTTAAAATATATATTTTTAAGTGTTTGTGATTTTCTATCTTTTTTATTTTAGAGATAGGATCTTGTTCTCTCACCTGAGCTGGAGTACAGTGGTGCAATCATAAGCTCACTGAAACCTTGAACTCTTGAGCTCAAGTGATCCTCCTGCCTCAACCTTTCAAGCAGCTGGGACCACAGGTATGTGCCACCGTATCTGGCTAATTTTAAAATTTTTCTTTTGTACAGGCAAGGTCTCACTATGTTGACAAGGCTGATTTTGAACTCTTAAACTCAAGTGATCCTTCCACCTTGGCCTCCCAAGTGCTGAGATTATAGATGTGGACCACTGTGCCCAGCCTCGGGTTTTCTATATAAGATCATGTTAGCAAACAGGGATATTTTTACTTCTTTCCAATTCAGATGCCTTTTATATTTCGTTTTGTTTTTGAATTGCTTTATCTAGGACTTTTAGTATTATGTTAAATAGAAGTGGTGAGAGTGGACTTTCTTGTTTTGTTCCTGATTTTAGAGGAAAAGCTTTCATTTTTTTCACAGTTGTGTATGATGTTAGCTGTGGGCTTTTCATGTACTGCCTTTATTGTGTTTAGGCATTTTTCTTTTATTTTTAGTTTGTTGAGAGTGTGTCTCTGAAACAGTGTTGAACTTAGTTAAATGCTTTTTCTGCATCTTTTGAGATGATCATATGATACAAATATTTTATTCTGTTGATGTGGTATATCATACTAATTGATTTTCATGTGTTGAGACCCTGTGTTTCTTCTAGTAGCTTTAAAATTGAAGTCTTATATGTTTTTAGTTGATTTTTATATATGGTGTGAGATAAGGGTCCAATTTCATTCTTCTGCTTGTGGTTATGCAGTTTCCCCAACACTATTTGTTGAAGAGACTGTCCTTTTCCATTATGTGTTCTTGGTCCTTTTGTCAAAAATCAGCTGATTGTTAATGTATTCCTAAGTTCTTTTTTTGATGCTCTTATAAATGGGATTGCTTTCCTGATTTCTTTTTCAGATAGTTCACTGTTAGTGTATAGAAATGCTACTGATGTTTGTATGTTGAATTTGTAATGTGCAACTTTACTGAACTTATCAGTTCTAGCAGTTTATTGGTGAAATCTTTAGAGATTTCTTAATATTAAATCATGTCATCAGCAGAGATGATTTCCCTCCTTTCCTATGTGGATGCCTTTTATTTCTTTTCCTTGCCTAATTGCTCTGGCTAGGACTTCCAGTACTTCGTTGAATAGAAGTTATGAGAATAGGTTTCCTTGTTTTGTGTCTGATCTTGGAGGAAAAACTTTCAACTTTTCGCTATTTAGTATGATGTTAGCAGTGGGCTTATTATATATGGCCTTTATTATGTTGAGGTATAGTCCTTCCATACTTTTTGTTTTTTGTGAGAGTTTTCAATATTAATGAATGTTGAACTTTGTCAAATGCTTTTTTTTTTTTTTTGTATGTATTGAAATGATCATGTGGTTTTTGTGCTTCATTCTGTTGATTTGATGTATCACATTTATTTGCATATGTTGAACCATCCTTGCATCCCTGATAGGATTTCCACTTGATAATACTGAATGATCTTTTTTATGTGCTTTTGAGGATTTGTGTGTCTGTTCATCAAGGATATTAGTGTATAGTTTTCTTTGCTGTGTCTTTGATTTGGTGTCAGGTAATGCTGGTCTCATGGAATGAGTTAGGGAGATTCCCTCATCTTCAATTTTTTGAAATAGTTTGAAGAGTATTGGTATTAATTTTTCTTTAATTCAGTAGTGAATCCACCTGGTCCTGGACTTTTCTTTGTTGAGAGACTTTCTATTACTGATTCAATCTTACTACTCATTATTGGTCTGTTCGGGTTTTCTATTTCTTCCTAATTAATGATTGGTAGGTTGTATGCTTCCAGAAATTTATCCATTTTCTTTAGATTTTTCAGTTTGTTAGCATATAGTTATTCTTAATAGTCTAGGATGATCTTCTGTATTTCTGTAGTATCAGTTGTAATGACTCCTTTTTCATTTCTGATTTTGTTTATGTGGATCTACTGTCTTCTTTTTTTGGTTAGTCTAATTCGTGATTTATCAATTTTACATAACTTTTCCAAAAACAAACTTTTCATTTCACAGATGCTTTGTATTGCTTTTTCAGTCTTCATTTTGTTTAGTTCAGATCTGATATTTATTATTTCTCTTTTGCTGCTGACTTCGGGATTGGCTTGTTTCTACTTTTCTGGTTCCTTGCAGTGCATTGTTATTTTAAAAAAATCTTTCTATTTTTTTTTGGTGTAGGCGTTTATTACTATAAACTTCCCTCTTGGCACTGTTTTTCTGTAAAATACAAGTTTTGGTATGCTATATTCTCTTTTTCAAAAAATTTCTGTTTCAAGAAATTTTAAATTTTTTATCTTAATTTCATCATTGACCCCATTGTTTCTCAGGAGCATGTTGTTTAATTTTCATGAATTTGGATAGCTTCCAAAGTCCCTTTTGGTATTGATTCCAGGTTTTATTCCACTGTGGTCTGAGAAGATACCTAATATGATTTTGACTTTCTAAAATTTGTTGAGGCTTATTTTTTGGCCAAACATATGGTCTGTTCTGGAGAATGTTTCATGTTCTGATTAGAAGAATATTTATTTTGCAGTTGTTGGAAAAAATGTTCTATAAATGTCTTTTCGGTTCATTTTGTCTAAAGTCCAGTTTAAATCCAATGTTAATTTGCTTATTTTCTATCTAAATGGTCTGTCTAATGCTGACAGTCCCCACTATTATTATATTGGAGTCTATCTCTTTAGATCTCATAATATTTTCTTTATGAATCTGGGTGGTGTGTGTGTTTGGTGGCAGCAGGTTGGGTGGACCTGACCTCAGATCCCATGAGGGGTGCTCAGGTGTGCCACTGGTAGTGGACTTGGCTGGGCGTTCCCCAGGGCTTTGGACTGTGTGCTCAGGTACTGGAATTGGGGGGTTGGAGCCAGGCTGGGCTGTGCTTTTAGAGCCCCAAGAGGTGCATATAGATGCTAGGGGTGGTATGCAGTGGTGGAATGGACCCCAGACCGCCAGTAGAATGCTCAATTGGAAGACACAGTGGCTGTGCTGTGCCCCTGCTACTGGGGAGCACAGAGTTGCTTTTCCTGGGAGCAGTCTTAGGCAGGCAGCTAGGAGACATGGGCTTGCTAGTGCAGCTGTGGCAGTTGCAAGCAGTGGAATTTGTCCTTGGGGGTGTGTGAGAATGCTTGGCAAACCCTCTGCAGTGGGGTAGGTTTGCTGCTGGTGACTCTCTCCTCACTCCAGTTGTAGGGTAGTATGCAGTCCAGTGTGGGGTAGGCTCTTAAAGTGGTGCTGTGCTGCCACTGCTTAGGATTCAGGGTTTTGTGGGATCCAGTGTGTGCTCTCTCTGGAGCAGTGCCTTCGTGCAGTTTCCAGGGAGCTTCAGGGCTAGTGAATGTTGAGGGGCTCTCCTGAGGCTAGGATTGTAGGGATCCTGTGTTGGGAATGAGGATTGCTGGGGCTCCCTCACTTATCTTTTTCCAACCTTGGGGAGTCTCTCCTGGTTCGTAGCCAATCTCAGTCTCCACCAAGCAGGTTGTCGCGCTTCCCTCTTTTTCCTTGCTTTAGGTGTTTCCTGTCACTTCTCTGTTGAATTCCAGTGTTCTTTCCTGGATGATCTATTTGAAGTGTGACTACTGACTAATTTGGTTCTTCTTAGCGGAGGAGGCGAGTAGATCCTCTAATCAGACATCTTGAAGCCTCTCCCGTTAGGTTGTTTGAGATATTTCTACTATTTTGGCGTAGATTTTTATTGCTATAAACTTTCCTCCCAGGACTGCTTTTGCTGCATTTTGTAAGCTTTGGTATGTTGTATTTCCATTTTTGCTTGTCTCAAGATATTTTTAAATTCCCTTTTAATTTCTTCTTCGACTCATTGGTAGTTAAGGAGTGTGCTGTTTAATTTTCACATACTTGTGAAGTTTTCCAAGATTCCTCCTGTTATTGTTATCTAGTTTCATGCCATTGTGGCTAGAAAAGATACTTGATATGATTTCAGTCTTTATACATTTGTTAAGACTTGTTCTGTGACCTAACTAATGATCTATCCTGGAGAATGTTCTATGTGGTGATGAGAAGAATATTTATTCTGCAGTGTTGGATAAAATGTTCTGTAAATGTCTGTTAGGTCCATTTGGTATAAATTGTAATTTAAGTCCAATATTTCCTTGTCCATCTCTTTCTTCAGATATTATAATATTTGCTTTATATATTTAGGTGCTTAATGTTGGATGTATATATATTTATAATTGTTATATCTTCTTGATGAATTGACCCTATAATGATCTTCTTTGTCTGTTTTATAGTTTTGATTTAAAGTCTATTTTGTCCACATTTTCTTTTGGTTTTTATTTATTTGTGTGAAATATCTTTTTTCCATCCCTTTAGTTTCAGTCTTTGTGAGTCCTTAAAGATGAAGTGAGTCACTTGTAGCCAACATATAGATGAATCTTGTTTTTTTATTCCTTCAGCCACTCTGTGTCTTTTGATTGGAGAATTTAATCCATATACATTCAAAGTAATTATTCATAGGTAAGGACTTACTCTCGCCATTTTGTTAATTGTTTTCTAGTTAATTTGTAGATCCTTTGTTTCTCTCTTCCTCTCTTGCTGTCATCCTTTGCGGTTTGATAATTTTCTGTAGTGGTATTATTACAAGTTAGACAGGCATGAGTGGGGTGGAAGAGTGCTCTCTCCCACCCACTAGGAATGGCAGGTGATGGCTTGACTGACAGTGATCACACTGACTCTCGAAAAATGATAATTTGGCAGCTGGCACTAGGAACAGACAATCTCCTAATGGTCCACAAGCTGTTAACATTAAAATGTTAATTGAATGCAGACACCAGGGAGAAGCAAAAAGGGCTTCCAATAAAATCTCAGATATTGGGCTAGTGAGCCTGGGCATATGCATTAAGAGACAAAATGGCAGAGTATGACCTTACAGGGGCACTCCACTGGAAAAGGGAAGAAAGCCTCAGATGAGCATGTGTACAACTTCCTGAACACACTGTTCATGCACACTTCCCAAGCATAAGGAGGGCATTGTACATGCAGGCCGCCCACCCTATGGGAAGAATCAAGGAAAAAGGTTGCAAGATGCCGGAGGTGGGCCAGCCTATAAACTCCTAGGATCAAAGTCAAACGCTGCGTTTGACCTTCTCAGTGCCTGCTTGGGTCTCTTCGAAGTGTACTTTCCTTTATTTCCTGCTCTAAAGCTTTTTAATAAACTTCCACTGCTGTTCTGAAGCTTGCATCAGTCTCTTTTTCTTTTTTCTTTTTTCTTTTTTGAGATGGAGTCTTGCTCTGTTGCCTAGGCTGGAGTGCAGTGGCATGGTCTCAGCTCACTGCAACCTCTACCTCCTGGGTGCAAGTGATTCTCCTGCTTCAGCCTCCTGAGTAGCTGGGATTACAGGCATGCACCACCATGCCCAGCTAATTTTTGTATTTTTTTTTTTTAGTAGAGATGGGGTTTCACCATGTTGGCCAGGCTGGTCTCAAACTCCTGACTTCGTGATCAACCCATCCCAGACTCCCAAAGTCCTGGGATTACAGGTGTGAGCCACCGTGCCCGGCCCTCAGTCTCTTTTTCCGTCTTATGCCCCTCATTCGAATTCTTTCCTGAGAAGGCAAGAATCGAGGCTGCTTCAGACCTGCACAGATTTTGCCACCAGTAACTAGGATAAGGATATCCACACTGGTAACAGTGTGGTTTGAATTCTTTATTTTTATCCTTTGTATATCTACTATAGGTTTTTGCTTTGTAGTTACCATTAGGCTTGCACAAAACATTTTGTGCTAATAACAGGCTGTTTTAAGCTGATAATGACTTAACTTTGATCACTTGCACAAACTCGACTCTTTTACTCCCCATTCTCAGTTTGTTTTGTTGACATGTTTTGTATATTTTATGGTTCGTGTCCCTTGACAAATTATTGTAGCTATAGTTGTTTTTAATAGATTTGTCTTTTTTTTTTTTTTTAAAGAAAGGCAGGAGGATCACTTGAGGCCAGGATGAAGAAAGCCTACTTAATATAGCAAGACCCTGTCTCTACAAAAAATAAAATAAAAAAAATTAGGCATGGTGGCACGTGCCTATAGTCACAGCTACTGGGAAGGCTGAGGCAGAGGATGGCTTGAACCCAGGAGTTCAAGGCTGCAGTGAGCCATAATCACACCACTGCACTCCAGCCTGAGTGACAGAGTGAGATCCTGTCAACAACAACAAAACATAAAGAAAAAGTAAGAAATAGTCTTAGGTGAAGGAATGAAAAGATAATGTCTTATGAAAAGGGAATGTTAAAATGAAAGCTTCCTAACTTGTTTCAATGTAGCTAGCTCCTGAAGAAGTTAAAAGTCCATCTTGGAGGGATTTTAGAAGTGGTAAATTAGGTCTAGCGTTCATAGGAAAAAGAAAAAAAAAAATACTGCTTGAAGATGAAGAAAACATGCACAGAATAGCCTATGCAAATAGACTCTAGTAATAACTCTAATGACTCAGACATCATGGAGAATCTCAGATTTAGGAACTTCTGGTCTGGCTCCTGATTTGAGAAGGTACAAGTTGTATTATAGACTGATTAGGTACAGAAGGGCCCAGAGCATCTGAGTAGGATGGTTCATGAGATACAGCCAAGGAGTAGAAGCAAAAGACTTTCAGACCAACTGGGGTGTGTGATAAATGAAGCTTAATTTTGAAATTTGAGATGCATTTTATTTGGCAGAATTCTTGGTAAGCTGGTCTCTTAAGAAAAGCAGTCGTCCTCAGGTGCAAAAACCTTATCCTAAGAGCCTGGTAAGAAGAGTAATAATTTGAAAATATATAGAGACTAATGAAGAAAACCTAACAATGCCATAGTGTGGTATTTTGGGAGGAGGGAGAAATGTCAAGAGGCATTTTAGGCAACTTTCTATATGATGTGTGCTATATACAACTTAGTCTGGCTGGGCACTGTGGCTCATGCCTGTAATCCCAGGACTTTGGGAGGCTGAGGCGGGTAGATCACTTGAGGTCAGGAGTTCGAGACCAGCTTGACCAACATGATGAAACCCTGTCTCTACTAAAAATACAAAAATTAGCCAGGTGTGGTGGCGGGTGCCTGTAATCCTAGCTACCTGGGAGTCTGAGGCAGGAGAATTGCTTGAACCTGGGAAGTGGAGGTTGCAAGAGCCAAGATCGTACCACCGCCCTCCAGCCGGGGCAACAAAGCTAGACTCCGTCTCAAACAAACAAACAAAAAAACAGCTTAGTCTGTGCTGTACTTGTCAGGAAAACTACAGTAAATATCTGTTTTTCAAGGCTTCTGTATTACCATTTTTTGACAAGGTTGATAAGGAGAAATAGACTATACAAAAGCCCACATATGTTTAGATTATGTGTGTATCTTCTCTTCCCTAGGGTTATCCAGTATATTTCCTTTTAAAGGAAACATCTTTCCCTCTAAACACTGAATATACACATCAAAAATTCTCTGAGATGTTGAAAATTATTTCCTCACATTTGGAGATAAGAATATAAAATATTAATTCACTTTTTTTAAAAAGAGTAAATCATTATTTCTTTTACAGTCACCTACTGCATAACATTTCACATCTAACCCCCTTTGTATGGCCGTACCGTATATCTTATTGAGATAAAATGCACTTTTTACACAAACCAAATAATTCTTTTAGTTTTCTAGATAACTGGCATCATAACACTTCTGTTGCTGTTTTTTAAAATTGGGATCTATTTTGTTATTACCCTATATTACTAGTGTAATAAAATAATATCATTTAATGTTCTCATATCCTTTAATTATAGACTGAGTAGTGTTGGAGGAAAGTCCCTGGGCCTAGTAGAGGGACAAGTTGTGGACTGCTAGACATGGCATATGACAAAGCTCTAAGCAGCCAACTAAATTGTTTGAAGTATAAAAGTGACACACACATCTTCATATTTACTTGGTGACTACAGTAAGTAGCATCTATAATTTTCAAAGACCACATAAAATCAATACCACAGAGAAGAACAAGACTAGTTATAGCCCCGAAAATCTAGCACAGTCCCAAGCCTCCCTTTGTATAACAAATATGTTATTATTTCTCCTTCATGATAGTAACATGGAATTCTCAGATAATTTAACCTACCTACATACAAAAATTTAGGAAAATAAATGCCCTAGTTGTAAAATGAAAAAGGAATAAAAATAAAACAATAAACACATTCCAGTGTTTAAATTCATGAGCACAATTACACTTGAAGACATAATGATGTGTATCTTTTTTTTTTTTGAGATGGAGTTTCTCTCTTGTTGCCTACACTGGAGTGCAATGGTGCCATCTTGGCTCACCACAACCTCCGCCTTCTGGTTTCAAGCGATTCCCCTGCCTCAGCCTCCCAAGTAGCTGGATTACAGGCATGTGCCACCACACCTGGCTAATTTTGTGTTTTTAGTAGAAACGGGGTTTCTCCACATTGGTCAGGCTGATCTCGAACTCCCTACCTTAGGTGATCCGCCTGCCTTGGCCTCCCAAAGTGCTGGGATTACAGGCGTGAGCCACCGTGCCTGGCCAAATGATGTGTATCTATACATAGAAAGCATGTTGAATGCAATAGCTAATAATGCATATTGTATTGTATTATACATTGAAGGAGCATGATGATGGTGACTTTTTTCCAAAATATTGAGAAACTCTTTGCTAAGCTCTGGGTAAAGCAAATACATTTTTTTCCTTGATTACATGGTACCACATATATGGTTACTGCATAAAGAATGCCAGACATACTTTGTATTTACATGTGAAGTGGAGTTAGGTTCCGGGCCCAAGTAATTATAAATAAGTTTTCACTTGCAGAAATCATGCACATTGCCATTTCATTCTTAAGGGTATAGTCCTAGTGATTGTAGTGCAGTGTATCTGGCATATCTGGCCCCCACCCTTTAAATGCCGCTGGTATTCCTCCCAATTATTTTGACAACTAAAAAAGTTTCCCACTATTTTCACCTTTGTTGAAAATATTGCTCTCCTACTTTTCCTTGATGTTTAACTGTTACAGTGTTAATAGAAAGAATAACACATCTATCACTAGAACATATGAAGTCCGCAACTAATAGGCTCCTGTTGGCTGTTTTAAGAAAAGCTTTTTTTTTTTTTTTTTACTTGTATTGTTAGCTATCTTTAGATCTCTAGATATTGCACCCTTCATATGCAACCAGATTCTAAAAACTTCTGATAAAAAATGCATCTCCTGGAAATGTTTGTGAAAAGGCTTGTAGACAACTAGTCAGTGTGGTAGGCAGAGCAATGGAACCTAAGAATATGTATATGTTATCTTAGCACAAGGGACTTTGCAGGTGTGATCAAACTAAGGATCTTGAGGTGGAGAGATGATTCTGGATTATCTGGATTACAGGCGTGAGCCACCGCCGCTGGCCCTCACGTTCTTTTGATTGTTGGTCTCCTTAACAATTTTTCTTTTCCTTTGACCCTCTGCTTTTCTCATTTTTTTTTTCTCCTTGAAGAAATGATCCATTCTTAGGGCTTTAAACATTTCTTTTTGTGTTGATGTTTAAATCTTTTATTATTAGTCTCTATTAATATTAAAAATAATTATTATTATTAGTCTCATATTCTCACTCATGACTCAGACTTCTAGTACTCCTAATGAACATTTGTGTCCATTGGGTGATCCTGCTGCCATCCTAAGCTACACATACTGGGAATGGAACTCAGTCATCTTTTCTTTGCAAATTAGTGTCTCTTACCAATTTCTTTCATTCTGTTCACCCAGTCTTCTAGGTTTGAAATTTTGGG
Organism: Mandrillus leucophaeus; assembly: GCF_000951045.1. Lineage (NCBI taxonomy): Eukaryota > Metazoa > Chordata > Mammalia > Primates > Cercopithecidae > Mandrillus > Mandrillus leucophaeus. Next base: position 2,063,819 of record NW_012106631.1, read on the forward strand.
GTTGTTTTTAGGAT
>NW_012106631.1:2068167-2070550 GCF_000951045.1 Mandrillus leucophaeus
TGTTTATATGCTAGGGCTTTCCCACAGGTCACTTTTAAATACAGCTTAAGTATTTTTAAAACCCATTATATGAGTTATATTAGGACAGTAGGGCACTGAAATGGAAATTCATTAGATCATTACTTAACTGTTAAATGTGTGTCAGCTTCTCTGTAGTTGAGCCATAAACTTCTTAGAGAACTGAAAGGAAATTTTAAAAAGCCTATCCCTTTCATCACCCAGCGTGGTAGTGGTTGTATTTAGTAAGTATTCACGGAATATCTGCTCAGATTAAATAGAATCCAGAACAGTGAAAGATGTACTTTTGTGGAGTAGGAATCACTGGTTCCAGAAAACAAGAAATTGTGAGCATCTGAGGACAAAGACTACCAGTTATTTTAATGTTTTTTAAGAGCATTTTGAAGAAGATGGGAACCTAATACAATTTTAATTATCATGTGTCTATCAATTGGTGATTAGAAAATGTTTTCCAAAGTTTTTGTGTGTTCAGCATGAAATAAAAACAAAATATTACTAGAAGAATTCTACTAATGTAACATAAAACTACAATGAAATATACCATTTTGGGATGTTATCGACTAAGTATCATTAAGTTTGTCCCACTATAGAATTTAATACTTGTTTGTCCTTGTAAAACATGAATATTACTATCTTACAATTTTATCTAACCTTCAATATATTTGTAGTTTAGGCCAAAAATATCTATGTTCTCATATCACAAAAAAACACTTAGCTCAAGTGAATTGACTTCCTCTATCATAATCAACTCTGTGTGATTAAGAAGTTACTAAACCTTGAAGAGGAACAATCAATAAAGTAAACATTTTTGATCCATTACATATAATGTTAACTCTCAAGCATGTCTGGTGAAGCTATGCTTTCATATAACGCTTTCAATGCATTATTAGACAAGAAGACAAGTTCTCAGTAAGGTTGTGGTATATGAGTATTAATAAGCATTGAAGGCGTAACAGCACTGGCTGTCAAATCTGTGTGTATTAATGTGAACTAATGAGCTTTTCCTCTCCCAAGAGGAAAACAGGTTATTACAGGTTAAACAATGATGAGCAAAACACAGGCAATGCCACTGTGATAGAAAGCCTTCAATTTAGAAAAGTGACCTTTAAAAGGAATTGCATAAATAACCTCAACATAATCACTTGGTATAACATTTTGCATTTAGAGTTTAGATAGCAGTAAAGCATGTTTATTGATTGGTTTGATTTTTCAAAATTGTACCCCTTGGGAAATCACTTCAGTGCAGAATTAAAGTGAAAAGACAATGATAACAACAAAACATGTATGACTAAAACTATCATAGAATGAAATACTGGTTTGAAAAAAAAAATCATCCTTTTAATGTCACACTATGGTGGAAAGTTAGGTATTTTCAATTCTCCAAATTATACAGAGAAAGTAGAAAGCACTGATTATGTTTATAGTTGTTGGTGTGGAAAGGATAATACCTTAGGACTATTAAGCTAATATATTTTCGTTTTTAGTAATCCCTAGTTCCAAGCTGATCCAAGGCTGTGTTTAGAATCATGCCAAGAGGACTCACATATTTGCTTTTATATTATAGCAAAGATATCCTTCTATGATTTAGGCTGAGCAGTTAGGCTTAGCACCCCAAAGAAGGAGGATTTGATACTCTGGAAGACCTTGACATAAGGAAAGTTAAAAAGCCTGTTCCTTCTGGTCTCAGAATATGTGAGAAAGAATTAATCAGACATAGGTTTCTGACTTCCCTTCTCCAGGCTGACAAGTTTGCAAGAAAGCCAAAAATAGAGTAGCTTTTGTTCAACTTTTTTTTGGACTGTTCATATGAGGCTGTCACTTCAGGTGGCTCTGTGTCAACATGTGAGGTAATACGTGGCGATGGCAGATGAAGGTGGCTACAAAGATGAATCTGAGGCAACATACCTGGCTCTGAGAGTCCAGCTGTGTTTGGAGGGGGTCTTGCTAGGAATTTGCCCAAAATGGTTTGCTGCAGTAGTGGGCGAGGCCATTCAATGGGAGTCACCTCTAAACCCCATTAGGATAGCTGCACAGGAAGCAAAATTTGACTAGGGGTTGAATCAGTGAGAGTTGGATGGGGTGGAGGTGAAGTGTCAGCAGCCCATTACTGAGCAAAGATAACAGACTTTATATTCCTTTGTAAAACAACGGCATATCTAAGGGTCGCACCAGCCACATCAGAGTGGAGACCAGCGCAAGGATAGCAGGCTACATGGAAGGGATAATCCCTTGAATTCTGTAAGCTTTCCTCTATACCCAGATGTCAGTTTGGGAGGAGGAGGGTGAAAAGTTCAACTCTGAAATCGAGCTAAACTTTGAGTTAACCAAATATTTTACATTACGAGGTTGTTTAAACTGGAGCTAT
>NW_012106631.1:2072185-2074557 GCF_000951045.1 Mandrillus leucophaeus
GCTTTCAATGCATTATTAGACAAGAAGACAAGTTCTCAGTAAGGTTGTGGTATATGAGTATTAATAAGCATTGAAGGCGTAACAGCACTGGCTGTCAAATCTGTGTGTATTAATGTGAACTAATGAGCTTTTCCTCTCCCAAGAGGAAAACAGGTTATTACAGGTTAAACAATGATGAGCAAAACACAGGCAATGCCACTGTGATAGAAAGCCTTCAATTTAGAAAAGTGACCTTTAAAAGGAATTGCATAAATAACCTCAACATAATCACTTGGTATAACATTTTGCATTTAGAGTTTAGATAGCAGTAAAGCATGTTTATTGATTGGTTTGATTTTTCAAAATTGTACCCCTTGGGAAATCACCTCAGTGCAGAATTAAAGTGAAAAGACAATGATAACAACAAAACATGTATGACTAAAACTATCATAGAATGAAATACTGGTTTGAAAAAAAAAATCATCCTTTTAATGTCACACTATGGTGGAAAGTTAGGTATTTTCAATTCTCCAAATTATACAGAGAAAGTAGAAAGCACTGATTATGTTTATAGTTGTTGGTGTGGAAAGGATAATACCTTAGGACTATTAAGCTAATATATTTTCGTTTTTAGTAATCCCTAGTTCCAAGCTGATCCAAGGCTGTGTTTAGAATCATGCCAAGAGGACTCACATATTTGCTTTTATATTATAGCAAAGATATCCTTCTATGATTTAGGCTGAGCAGTTAGGCTTAGCACCCCAAAGAAGGAGGATTTGATACTCTGGAAGACCTTGACATAAGGAAAGTTAAAAAGCCTGTTCCTTCTGGTCTCAGAATATGTGAGAAAGAATTAATCAGACATAGGTTTCTGACTTCCCTTCTCCAGGCTGACAAGTTTGCAAGAAAGCCAAAAATAGAGTAGCTTTTGTTCAACTTTTTTTTGGACTGTTCATATGAGGCTGTCACTTCAGGTGGCTCTGTGTCAACATGTGAGGTAATACGTGGCGATGGCAGATGAAGGTGGCTACAAAGATGAATCTGAGGCAACATACCTGGCTCTGAGAGTCCAGCTGTGTTTGGAGGGGGTCTTGCTAGGAATTTGCCCAAAATGGTTTGCTGCAGTAGTGGGCGAGGCCATTCAATGGGAGTCACCTCTAAACCCCATTAGGATAGCTGCACAGGAAGCAAAATTTGACTAGGGGTTGAATCAGTGAGAGTTGGATGGGGTGGAGGTGAAGTGTCAGCAGCCCATTACTGAGCAAAGATAACAGACTTTATATTCCTTTGTAAAACAACGGCATATCTAAGGGTCGCACCAGCCACATCAGAGTGGAGACCAGCGCAAGGATAGCAGGCTACATGGAAGGGATAATCCCTTGAATTCTGTAAGCTTTCCTCTATACCCAGATGTCAGTTTGGGAGGAGGAGGGTGAAAAGTTCAACTCTGAAATCGAGCTAAACTTTGAGTTAACCAAATATTTTACATTACGAGGTTGTTTAAACTGGAGCTATCAGTTGGCCATTTTGAGATAAGTCCTTGTCCTCTCACTTCCTTCCAAATAGGGTGGAATATTGAGAAGAATATTAAATGAGTTACAGAAAATAAAATAGGCTTTTTTTTTTTTTTGCACATTTCATTAATAGTGTAAATTTGAGAATTTGCTAGTGAATCTGCTGTACTTATCCCCACTCCCCAAGTCCTCACTCTCAGCTGAGCTGGTTTCCTTTTTCTCTAAGAAAACTGAGGTAATCTGAAGGGAATTTCCACAAATTTTCATCACTACATCTATTCGCTTACAAATTTCTGTGACCATATACTCTGTCTTCCCATCTGGAACATTAGAGGAGTTGTCTGATTCATCCAAAGGCAACTCTTCTACTAGGACCTTAGATCCTATCTCCTCTTACCTATTACAATGATTCTCACCTCTCTTTTGAGTAATCAATTTTTTTCTTGTTATTGATTATTCCATCATAAACACGGTTTATCTCTGACCATCGAAAACATGTTCTCTCAATGCAATTTCATTCTTCTTCATTCCCATATCTGCGTGTTCTTTATAGCAAAACTTCTCAAATACCTCCAGTATCATTCTTCAAGTTCTTTTAAAACTTACTACAATAGGTTTTCACCCCAATCATTCCACTGAAACTACTCTTATGAAGGTAACTAATGACCTCCATATTGCTAAATACGATGGATAATTCTTCATTTTCCTCTGTCTGGACCCACCATCAGCACTTGACCAGGTGATCGTTTTCCTTTTTTCTCTTCCTTGACTGGCTTCCACTTCCCAGTCTCTGTTATTGGCACCTCCTCATCTTTCCAACTTTTCAATATTGGAAGCTCTAAGGGTTCAGTCCTGGAATGTTGTCTCTATTCTGTCTAC
>NW_012106631.1:2074607-2076891 GCF_000951045.1 Mandrillus leucophaeus
TTCTTTATAGCAAAACTTCTCAAATACCTCCAGTATCATTCTTCAAGTTCTTTTAAAACTTACTACAATAGGTTTTCACCCCAATCATTCCACTGAAACTACTCTTATGAAGGTAACTAATGACCTCCATATTGCTAAATACGATGGATAATTCTTCATTTTCCTCTGTCTGGACCCACCATCAGCACTTGACCAGGTGATCGTTTTCCTTTTTTCTCTTCCTTGACTGGCTTCCACTTCCCAGTCTCTGTTATTGGCACCTCCTCATCTTTCCAACTTTTCAATATTGGAAGCTCTAAGGGTTCAGTCCTGGAATGTTGTCTCTATTCTGTCTACACTTACTCCTTTTGTGATCTCATTCAATTTCATGGTTTTTAATATTATTTCTATGTGGACATCTCCCAAATTTTTATATCCAACCTGAAAATAGGTCTTCTGAACTTTTACCTCCTATAGTGAATTGCCTACTCAGCAACTCCACTTGGATATCTAATACATATCTCAAATGTAACATGTACAAACAGAACCTTCCCCTTCTCAGCTGATGACAGCTACATCCTATGGTTGCTCAGGCCAAAGAGCCTTGGAATCGTCATTGATTCCTCCTTTTTTCTCACAATCTATATGAAAGCCATCAGCAAATCCCAGAGTCCAGCTCTGTCTCACTACCCCCACTACCACTGTCAGTTTTTAGTCTCTCTTTCATCTTTGTCTCCCTAGAGCCTATTCTTAGCTCAACCAGAGTGATGCTTTTGAATGTAAGTTATGTCACGTCTCTCCTCAGCTTAAAACCCTCAAATGGCTATCTCTGTCCCTCAGAGTAAAAACTAAAGTTTGTATCCTGATCTGTAAGTTCTTATGGTCTTCATGGCCCCTCTCCCCCACCTCTTTATCTCATCTTTTACTACTTCTCCTCATTCTTACTCTGCATAGCTGCACCAGTTTTCTGTCTTTCAAATACACTGGGTACATTCTGATCTCAAGGCTTTTGCCTTTGCTCGTCTTTCTGTCTGGAAAGCTCATCCCTAATTTCTGCATGATTCAAGCTCTCACAGTATTTGTTTTTATTTCTCAAATGACACATTCTCATTAGGACCTTCTTTGACTACCCTGTTTAAAATTACAGTCTCTACCCCTAATATGGCATTTCTTATCTCTTGTTCCTGCTTTGTTTTTCTCCATAGCTTTTATGACTTTCTGATATCCTGAACAAGTTATTGATTTTTTTAAATAATAAGTCTCTATTTTAATGTTGTGTAAATTACCAAGAAGTAGAGATTGACTGTAATTTGCCAAAGACAGAACATTCATTTCACAGCTACACAAGAACGAGGCTATGAGTGAAAAGGCACTCTAATAATTTGGGATAGTGCGAAGAAACATTGTTTGTATTTTGGACAATTTATAGAGAAAAATTTCCACGGGATGTAAGAATACTGTTGGTTTATATGGATATAAAGTGAAAAATGAAAGAACTCATGCAAAAATCTATGCTATCTTTATTCTCCCTAGGTTTATTAAATCTATATTTACTGCAAATTTTATAAGTGTATTCTCCTGTTATTGGAGACAATGAATGTTTTCAAAGAATTCCTATGCTCCAGTTTATGAAACCATACTCTGTCTAGACAAGGGCATAGGAGGTATTTCTAAATTCTAATAATAAACTCAGAAAAAGAAATAAAGCCATCTCATTTACAATAGCATAAAAAACTTAGAAATAAATTTAATCAAAGAAGTGAAAGATCTGTACACAGAAAACTATAAAACATTAATAAAAATGGAAGAAACATAAATAAATGGAAAGATATTCCATGTTCACGGATTGGAAGAATTAATATTGTTAAAATGTTCTTATTTACCCAAAGTGGTATATAGATACAATGCAATTCCTATCAAAATCCAATGACATTTTTCACAGAAATAGAAAAAAAAATTCTAAAATTCATATGGAACCACAAAAGACCCTGAACAGCCAAAGCAATCTTGAGTAAAAATAAATAAACAAATAAAGAGGGAGGCATCATATTACCTAATCTCAATATTGACTACAAAGCTATGGTAATCAAAACAGTATGGTAGTGGCGTAAAAACAAACACACAGAACAGTGGAGAATAGAGAGCCCAGAAATAAACCGAAACATATACAGTCAACTAATTTTTGACAATGGCACCAATGAGATGGCATGGGGAAAGTTTAGTCTCTTCAATAAATGGTGCTGGGAGAACTGAATATCCACAGGCAAAATAATAAAATCAGACCCTTATATTAAAGAATGCGAAA
>NW_012106631.1:2076941-2079058 GCF_000951045.1 Mandrillus leucophaeus
ATACACTGGGTACATTCTGATCTCAAGGCTTTTGCCTTTGCTCGTCTTTCTGTCTGGAAAGCTCATCCCTAATTTCTGCATGATTCAAGCTCTCACAGTATTTGTTTTTATTTCTCAAATGACACATTCTCATTAGGACCTTCTTTGACTACCCTGTTTAAAATTACAGTCTCTACCCCTAATATGGCATTTCTTATCTCTTGTTCCTGCTTTGTTTTTCTCCATAGCTTTTATGACTTTCTGATATCCTGAACAAGTTATTGATTTTTTTAAATAATAAGTCTCTATTTTAATGTTGTGTAAATTACCAAGAAGTAGAGATTGACTGTAATTTGCCAAAGACAGAACATTCATTTCACAGCTACACAAGAACGAGGCTATGAGTGAAAAGGCACTCTAATAATTTGGGATAGTGCGAAGAAACATTGTTTGTATTTTGGACAATTTATAGAGAAAAATTTCCACGGGATGTAAGAATACTGTTGGTTTATATGGATATAAAGTGAAAAATGAAAGAACTCATGCAAAAATCTATGCTATCTTTATTCTCCCTAGGTTTATTAAATCTATATTTACTGCAAATTTTATAAGTGTATTCTCCTGTTATTGGAGACAATGAATGTTTTCAAAGAATTCCTATGCTCCAGTTTATGAAACCATACTCTGTCTAGACAAGGGCATAGGAGGTATTTCTAAATTCTAATAATAAACTCAGAAAAAGAAATAAAGCCATCTCATTTACAATAGCATAAAAAACTTAGAAATAAATTTAATCAAAGAAGTGAAAGATCTGTACACAGAAAACTATAAAACATTAATAAAAATGGAAGAAACATAAATAAATGGAAAGATATTCCATGTTCACGGATTGGAAGAATTAATATTGTTAAAATGTTCTTATTTACCCAAAGTGGTATATAGATACAATGCAATTCCTATCAAAATCCAATGACATTTTTCACAGAAATAGAAAAAAAATTTCTAAAATTCATATGGAACCACAAAAGACCCTGAACAGCCAAAGCAATCTTGAGTAAAAATAAATAAACAAATAAAGAGGGAGGCATCATATTACCTAATCTCAATATTGACTACAAAGCTACGGTAATCAAAACAGTATGGTAGTGGCATAAAAACAAACACACAGAACAATGGAGAATAGAGAGCCCAGAAATAAACCGAAACATATACAGTCAACTAATTTTTGACAATGGCACCAATGAGATGGCATGGGGAAAGTTTAGTCTCTTCAATAAATGGTGCTGGGAGAACTGAATATCCACAGGCAAAATAATAAAATCAGACCCTTATATTAAGGAATGCGAAAAAACAAAAACAAAAAAACAAAAACCTCAAAATGGCTTAAAGACCTGCACATAAGACCCGAAACTGCAAAACCCCTACAAGAAAACATAGGTGCAGAGCTCCTTGACTTTGGCCTTGGCAATGATTTTTTGGTTGTAACTCCAAGAGTACATGCAATAGAAGCAAAAATAAGAGGGACCGCGTCAAACTAAAAAACTTCTGCACAGCAAAGGAAACAATCATCAAAATGAAAAGGCAGCCTACAGATTGGGAGAAAATATTTGCAAACCATGTATCTAATAAAGGGATAATATCCAAAATATATAAGGAACTCACACAACTCAATAGCAAAAAAATGAATAACTTGATTAAAAAATGGCAAAGAACCTGAATAAATTTTTCCAAAGGAGACATAAAAATGGCAACAGGTATATGAACCGGTTCTCAACATCACTAATCATCAAGAAAATTCAGATCAGAGTTGCAATGAGATATCACTTCACATCTGTTAGGATGGCTGTTATGAAAAAAACAAGAGGTAACAAGTGTTGGGGAAGGAGTGGAAAAAAGAGAACCTTTGTACACTGTTGGTGGGAATGTAGATTGGTGCAACCACTGTGGAAAACAGTATGGAGGTTTCCTACATCGTCCAAAACTAAATATAGAATTACCATATCTCCAAAATATGATAGAACTATTATAATTCCAAAAATTTAATCTAGAACTACAATAATCAAGCAATCCCACTTCTGGATATATACTCAAAGGAAATAAAATCTCTACTCCTGTAGCTAGCTGCTGTCTCATGTTAA
>NW_012106631.1:2079423-2087188 GCF_000951045.1 Mandrillus leucophaeus
AAAAAAAAAAAAAAAGAGAAAAAAGAAAAGAAAGGTAACTATATGAGATGATAATTTGCTAAACTGTAATAATCCATTTAGTATGTATGTGTGTGTACATATATATATACACACACACATATATATATAAAAACATGTTGTAGCCCTAGAATCTATGCAGTGAAATTAAAAAAAAAAACCTAAGATGTCTTTATTCTTCCCAATTAAATTTATATTTGCTGTAAATTTAAGTTTATTGTCCCATTCCAAGCGCTAGTGAAGGCTTTCAAAGAAGTCCTTTGTTCGATGTTATTAGCGATATCATACTGTATCTAGATCAAAGCATAGGAGGCACTGAAGATTGCAACTAAGACTAACAAAACCACAGGGGTTCTCAAAATTTAGTGTGGGTAAGAATCACTTGGAGTAGGTTGGGAGTTGAAGAAAACTTGTTAAAAATGCACATTTCCTGGCTGTAACATAAGGTATTCTGAACCAATAGATTTGGGGCCTAAGTTGGTAATCTGCAGTTTCAATATGCTCCTCTGGTGATCCTGAACAGGTGGTCCATCTCCCATCCTTTGGGAAACACTGCACCAATGTTTATTATCATAGAAGAAAATTACATAGAAGAAATCTAGAAGAAATTTCAACAGAATTTTAGAACATTGCAGAATTTAGGGGTCCAGATAGCTTTCTTATTTTTTTGCTGTTCAAATCTTATTTTTTGTAAGAAAAAACTGAATAGCTAGGGACATTGGTGACATCAGAAACCTAGATTTCACTTCCTTTATCATTGTTTATAAAATCCAAGTGATGGAGTCCTAAGAACAGACTAAGTTTATTTTACAAACACCGAAAGAATGTATTTGATAGGAAATTAGCACCTGATCAAAGTGAATATTGACATGCAGGGAGAAATTTCCTGAGAAGACTGTAAACCTGGCATTATGTTAGTTTACAAGAAAATGAAGCTGCATGAAGAGGATATTTATTAAATAGTGAAACGTTAGGTCTCTCTTTTGTTTGAATTATTTACAATAAACATAAAATACATTTTAAGTAAAATATGTCAATGAATATATAGATAAGAAAAAGGGCACAGGTTTTTTTCACGCATCTTGTAACCATTTAAAGGAGACCATTGTATTTAGTGCTTAACCAATACATGTTTTATTGTGTAAACCCAATATTTGGATATTAATATTTTTAAAAACTGATGAAGTCTTTATCAACTTTTACTGAACACCGTATTATCTACTTGACTGTTATATTGCTTTAAGAGTCCAGTCTTAACTCATCTGTGATCCTAAGTGAAGAATAAATAACATGAGAGCCTTAAAATTTCCTAGTGAATTAAATTCAGATTGAATCCAGATATCTAAAAATAAAAGTCAAAGTAACACTATCATAAACAGTCTATATTAGCTTTTCAATTAATTAATAAATTAATTAATTTTTTTAGAGATGGAGTCCACGTTATCCACGCTGGTCTTTGACTCCTGGGTTCAAGCAGTCTTCCCATCTCAGCCTCCCAAGTAGCTGGGACTGCAGACATGTACCACTATGCCTTGCTGACTAGAATCTGTATTAGATTTTTAAAAATAAACTTGTTTTTATTCTTTTTGGAATAATCTGAGATTTACAGAAATGTTTCAAAGGCAGTATAAAGTTTTCGTTTCCCTCATTTTTTTCTCTTTTTTTTCTTGATTTAATTGACAAATAACAGTATATTTATATGGTGCAATGTGATGTTTACTTATATGTATATGTTGCGGAATGACTCCTCTTATGTCCCTTGCCCAGTCTCCCCTAAAGTTAACATTGTATATCATCATAGTACATTTTTGAAAACTAAGAAAATAAGCTAGGCATGGTGGCTCACACCTGTAATCCCAGCACTTTGGGAGGACGAGGTGGGAGGATCGCTTGAGTCCAGGGGTTCAAGACCAGCCTGGGCAAAACAGGAGGACTATGTCTCTACAAAAAATACAAACATTAGCCGGTCATGGTGGCACGTGCCTGTAGTCCCAGCACCTCAGGAGGCTGAGGTGGGAGGATCACTTGAGCCCCAGAGGTTGAGGCTGCAGTGAATTGTGTTTGCTGGGGCAACAGAATGAGACCCTGTCTCAAAACAAATAACAAAAAACAACATTGGTGCATGGTTATTAATTAAGCCCCAGACTTTATTCGGATGTCACTGTTTTACTGCTAATGTCCTTTTGCTCTTCCAGGATCCAATCCACAATACTTTTGGTACATTGGCTGTATATATAGATGTAAAGGGCTGCCATAGGCTGTATGCTGTACTACTCTGGGGGTGCCATTTACATTGCTGTGCCAGGCACTGTTCATAGTGCTTTACATCTATTAACTTGTTTAGTCATCACGGCAGCTCTAAAAGGTAGGCAATATAATTATCCCTATTTTACAAGTAGGGGCATTGAGGACAAAGAGATTCAGTAACCTTAAAAGATCACATAGCTAATAAGTGGAGAAACTGAGATTCTAGTTACACAGCCTGTGCTCTTAGAGACATTTCAAATTGGTGAGCTTCCTATCCCAACTAATCAGCTATGAGAACACACTTCTTATTCTAAGGAACTGGCTGATTGACCTTAAGCAAGTCACTCAATCTCTCGGGACCTCTGTTTGCTCATCCATGAAACTGTAGAAGTGGATTACATAATCTATACAAGTTTCCTACCTTTAAAACAAATGTATAACATTGAAATATGTATCTTTAAATTTAATTTCCAGCTCAGAGACCTACTGCATTTTTGTACTCTTGCCAATCAACTTTTAAAAAATAAAATGTTCAGTAAAATCAGACTATTGAATATTAAAATGCCAATTGTATTTTTAAGGAGGATCTATATATCACATAGAGACACTTCTTTTTTTGCCTCGAGTTGTTAGCTTGTTGATTTTGAATTTTATATGATGCTTTTGAATACTACTCAATTTTACATATACCCTTTGTACGCCAATAAAACTAAACTAAATGTATGTCACTTCTTATGTAGGAATGCACAAGCAAATAAATACTATATAGCCACATATTTCAGTAGATTAAACCCAGCTGAAATTATCCCACATGCTGGCACTGTAATAGGCTATTGATCTCAGAGTGCATTTTCTGTTTCTTTATAATTGAATTTTGTTCCCAAATGAAAGAGCATGTTCATTTTCAGTTTGTGTTTAGTGAAATAAAAACTGCATCTGGGATCAGTTTCATCATGTGCCCAATGGAGGACTAAGTATGAAGTCCTCCATTATACTTCCATAGACCTAAGTATGGAATATTGTGACTATTTTAAAAAAAGGAAGCATGCCACCTTCTTGGAAGATATTGTTTTTCCCCAAAAGTGCTAAAGTTTAGATTTGAACTGCCATAAAAATTCTGCATGATTATATCCACAAATCAGGATATACACAAAACTATGGATTTTTCCCCCATGAATGATGATTAATGGAAGATATGCTGCAATTACACAAATTAACCCATCTCTAGAGACTAAAGGAAATTAAGATTGAAGGAAGTAGGGCAGAGGGCTTAAAAATAAAACAAAAAAGATCTTAAAATAGAAAATATTATGCCAAAACTAGAGGTGATTTTCTTTCTTATGCTAGACCTTCCTTTGATTCTTTTAATTACAATGAGATGGAAATTTTAGGACACCAAGGGAGACAGATTATTCAAAGGCTTTTGCATGCTCTTTATTCTCTTTCAAATACGATACTCCCCATAATAGTGTAATACCATTCATCACACTGCTTTCAGCCCTCTACCTGAAGGTGACAGTCTTCAGCTGTTCCAGAAGGTCCTGGATCCCAAAGTTCCTGTTACTCACTGCTGATTGGGCATAGATGAGAGCGTCTAATTTTCATTCAGCAGCCTGTTGTGGGTACAGGGTTACAGTTGCAATGAAGCAGGGCCTTTCTGATCCTTTTTATTATTCTTCTTTCATGGAGGAGAGAGATAAAGTGCCTGCAGTGAAATGCGTTGCAGTACGTTCACTCTATGACTCATTTTTCAAACCCAGGGAAGACTTCCCTGCATCTCTTGACGTAAGTCCTTGAAACAAAATGCAGCTGCATCCTTGTGCTGTGAAAGTTGTGTGTGGTGGTGGTGTTCACATTAGAGAAGGACACTGCTTCAAAGCACGGGGAGAATGTGAGCACAGCAAACACTTACGTGAGAGAAAAGACAAATTGACTTTCCAAATTCTTCCAATCAGAAGGCATGAATGCTGATCCCCACAGTGCCTAGTGTCATTTTCTTGTTTCACTTTGTGTCCAGCTTGAGATTTTGGGAGTACTCATGTGTTAGTAAGGTATCCTCAATGGTTGCACATGGCTGGTGAGAAATATTTTGCAATGGTGAGCAATTTATTTTATTTTAAAATGTGTGTGTATTTATGTATGTATGAACGTATGTATTATATTTATCTGCATGTATGTATTCTTAAATTTTTATTAAAAATTAAACATAATCTTAAATGTAATATGTTTTAAGCATAACACATTGGCAGCTAACACGTTAGCATTGAATATTAGAATTTTAGATAGTTTTATTTTTCTAAAGTATTTATTTTATTAAAATCTTTTTTTTTTTTTTAAAGAAATGGGAGTCACTTTATGTTGCCCAGGCTGGACTCTAACTCTTGGGCTAAAGCAATCCTCTTGCCTCAGTCTTCCAAGTAGTTCTGGGATTACAGGCACTGCTGTTTTTCTAAGTATTTAATAATATTAATTACATTTTCAAAAAGTTAGGCAGAAAATTGATTTTAAATAATTTTGATTTAAAAATTGATTCTGTTAATATGTGTGCCTTTTAATTTTAAGAAATAGTTTTGAATATTTTAGGAGAGAAACAAACTATTTGAAAACATGAGGCTGATGGTTAATATCCAGTGTCAACTTGGTTGGATTCAAGGATACAAAGTATTATTCCTGGGTGTGTCTGTGAGGGTGTTGAACATTTGAGTCAGTGGGCTGGGAGAGGCAGACACACCCTCAATCTGAGCGGGCACATCTAATCAGCTGCCAGCGGGCTATAATGAAGCAGGCAGAAGAAGTTGGAAGGACTAGACTTGCTGAGTCTTTCGGCTTCATCTTTCTCCCATGCTGGATGCTTCCCGCCCTCAAATGTCAGGCTCCAAGTTCTTCAGGTTTTGGAGTCTTGGACTTACATTAGTGGTCTGCTTGGGGCTCTCAGGTCTTTGACCACAGACTGAAAGCTGCTCTGTTGGTTTCCCTACTTTTGGGATTTTGGGACTCAGACTGGCTTCCTTGCTCCTCAGCTTGCAGACGGCCTCTAGTGGGACTTTACCTTGTGATCGTATGAGTCAATACTCCTTCATAAACTCCCTTTCATATATACATCTGTCCTATTAGTCCTGTCCCTCTAGAGAAGCCTGACTAATACAATGAGGAATAATTTAATTTTTCAGTTTTCTAGCACTTAATTTAATTTACATTTTTGGTGCAAATATATCCACATTTGAACACTTTGAAGACAATTACATTTACTTTTTAATTCTTTAAATAATTGAAGATGAATACAAGTCAAAATTGTGATAAAAATAGATTGAATAGAAACAACAATCATTTGGTTGTGGTTTCAGCTACTTAGGAGGCTGAGGCAGGAGGATCCCTTCAGCCCAGGAGTTCAAGGCTGTAGTACACTATGACCATGCCTGTGAATAGTCACTGCACTCCAGCCTAGACAATCTAGAGAGACACCAACTCTTAAAAAAAAAAGGAGTATCACTTGTTAAACATTTCTCTCAAAAATGAAGCTCAGGAAAGAAGAAAATTGGGGAAAAAGCTGGGGTTGGGAGGAATAGAAAGACTTGCTTCCAACAAATAGAATAAGGCAAAATGAGAGTGTATATCTTCTGAGGACTGGGTTGCAAAGATAGTGTGATTTCTTTCTTTTGGATCTCTTGCTTTGTGGGAAACTAGCTGCTGTGCTTTGAGGACACTCAAGCAATCCAATGGAGAGAACATATGGCAAAGAACTGAAGCCTCTTGCCCACAGCTACATGGTTCAGCCATTTCAAAAATGAGTCCTATGGTCCCATTTGACCCTGGAGGAGACTATAGCCTCAGCTGACATGTGAACCTTCTAAGAGACTGAGCCACAATGACCCAGTTTAGCTGCTTCCAAATTCCTGACCTACAGGAATTAACGATAAATATCTATTGTTTTAAGCTGATATATTTTTGAAAATTTGAGTGATGTAGGAATAGGTAATTAATACAACCTCTTTTAATCTATTCTCATAACAGCAACCAAACCATGTTTTAAAAATATGTCAGATCATTTCGTCCAGTTTTTCTCAACAAAGTGAAAAAGTCAGATCATGGACTTCTCACAACTGTCCTATGGCTCTCCATTTCCCTCAGAGCAAAATTCAAAACCTTTAATGGCCTTCAAGGTCTGGCCCCTTCTCTCACGGTTTCCTCACTGACCTCAGCTCCTCCTTGCTCTCTCACTCAGCTTTGGCCACCCTCTTCTCTTTGATGTTCCTCAAACATCCCAGGAATGCTCCCACTTTAGAACTGTTTTACTGGTGGTTCCTGCCAACACAAAACCCAGTGAGCCACACAGCTAACTTCCTCATTTCCTTGAAATCAGCCTAAATGTTACTGTTCCAATGATGTATATACTGAGATCACTCTATTTATTATATTTAAAATTCACTACTATCTCTAGCTTTGAGACCCCTCATGCCATTTGTCATGCTTTAATTCACACTAACATATTATACAATTTCCCTTTTAATGTTTATATTATATAATGCTTATTTTTTACTGTTTTCTTCTCCCAAATAGCAGGAATTTTTGTCTGTTTTGTTTATTGATATAAACAAAAACATGCCTAAAATAGTACATGGCAGATAGTAGATGCTCAATATATGTTTGTTGACTGATTTCCTCATTCCTAGCATCTCACTTTTAAAGCACATCGCTCAGCAGGCACTCATTCAATTTAAGGCACTGAATCCTAAGTCTTGCATGATCCATCTGAGGCTTTTGAAGAATATATGCAAACACCATAAATATGGCCATCATTCATTCATTCACTCAACAAATATTGTTTATTGAATGCTTTTTAGATTATAGGCATTTTGCTTGTACTGGGGATACAAATATAAATAAAACACAGTTATGATGTAAAGAAAGTTATAGTTTAATAGGAAGAAAAAGCAAACAGTTCATTACAGGAAATGGGAAAGGGTGGTAAGTTAAAGATGCTTTGGGGATACCTAAGTAGAAATATATTTGTCTACAGAGTTTATGGGAGAGGTTTGGGCAAGACGTATATTTGGTTGTCATTGTCATATAGAAAGTGAATGAAGTCACTCAGGAAGGATATACACAATGGAAATCGGAGGTCAAGAATCAAATTTTGAGAAATATTTGCAGTGAGAAGGAGAGGATGCAGTTACAGAGGCAGTTTAAAAATATTTCCGTTCTTTTCGTTTTGGGTATGGGGTAGGATTGCATTTCTCTGGTCACTGTGAAGTTATAACCACACTGCTAGCTTTGGCCAATGGAATGTGACCAGAAATGATGTGTGTCACTTCTCAGCACAGGCAATGCACCAATCAGCTGGTTCCCTTCTCCTTGCCTTGACGATTTGAAATGTGGTTGTCAGAGGCATTGGAACCAGAGCAACTCCATCTTGAATAGGGACTGGGTAAAATGAGGTTGAGACCTACTGGGCTGCATTCCCAGACAGTTAAGGCATTCTAAGTCACAGGATGAGTTAGGA
>NW_012106631.1:2087238-2120883 GCF_000951045.1 Mandrillus leucophaeus
GGAGTATCACTTGTTAAACATTTCTCTCAAAAATGAAGCTCAGGAAAGAAGAAAATTGGGGAAAAAGCTGGGGTTGGGAGGAATAGAAAGACTTGCTTCCAACAAATAGAATAAGGCAAAATGAGAGTGTATATCTTCTGAGGACTGGGTTGCAAAGATAGTGTGACTTCTTTCTTTTGGATCTCTTGCTTTGTGGGAAACTAGCTGCTGTGCTTTGAGGACACTCAAGCAATCCAATGGAGAGAACATATGGCAAAGAACTGAAGCCTCTTGCCCACAGCTACATGGTTCAGCCATTTCAAAAATGAGTCCTATGGTCCCATTTGACCCTGGAGGAGACTATAGCCTCAGCTGACATGTGAACCTTCTAAGAGACTGAGCCACAATGACCCAGTTTAGCTGCTTCCAAATTCCTGACCTACAGGAATTAACGATAAATATCTATTGTTTTAAGCTGATATATTTTTGAAAATTTGAGTGATGTAGGAATAGGTAATTAATACAACCTCTTTTAATCTATTCTCATAACAGCAACCAAACCATGTTTTAAAAATATGTCAGATCATTTCGTCCAGTTTTTCTCAACAAAGTGAAAAAGTCAGATCATGGACTTCTCACAACTGTCCTATGGCTCTCCATTTCCCTCAGAGCAAAATTCAAAACCTTTAATGGCCTTCAAGGTCTGGCCCCTTCTCTCACGGTTTCCTCACTGACCTCAGCTCCTCCTTGCTCTCTCACTCAGCTTTGGCCACCCTCTTCTCTTTGATGTTCCTCAAACATCCCAGGAATGCTCCCACTTTAGAACTGTTTTACTGGTGGTTCCTGCCAACACAAAACCCAGTGAGCCACACAGCTAACTTCCTCATTTCCTTGAAATCAGCCTAAATGTTACTGTTCCAATGATGTATATACTGAGATCACTCTATTTATTATATTTAAAATTCACTACTATCTCTAGCTTTGAGACCCCTCATGCCATTTGTCATGCTTTAATTCACACTAACATATTATACAATTTCCCTTTTAATGTTTATATTATATAATGCTTATTTTTTACTGTTTTCTTCTCCCAAATAGCAGGAATTTTTGTCTGTTTTGTTTATTGATATAAACAAAAACATGCCTAAAATAGTACATGGCAGATAGTAGATGCTCAATATATGTTTGTTGACTGATTTCCTCATTCCTAGCATCTCACTTTTAAAGCACATCGCTCAGCAGGCACTCATTCAATTTAAGGCACTGAATCCTAAGTCTTGCATGATCCATCTGAGGCTTTTGAAGAATATATGCAAACACCATAAATATGGCCATCATTCATTCATTCACTCAACAAATATTGTTTATTGAATGCTTTTTAGATTATAGGCATTTTGCTTGTACTGGGGATACAAATATAAATAAAACACAGTTATGATGTAAAGAAAGTTATAGTTTAATAGGAAGAAAAAGCAAACAGTTCATTACAGGAAATGGGAAAGGGTGGTAAGTTAAAGATGCTTTGGGGATACCTAAGTAGAAATATATTTGTCTACAGAGTTTATGGGAGAGGTTTGGGCAAGACGTATATTTGGTTGTCATTGTCATATAGAAAGTGAATGAAGTCACTCAGGAAGGATATACACAATGGAAATCGGAGGTCAAGAATCAAATTTTGAGAAATATTTGCAGTGAGAAGGAGAGGATGCAGTTACAGAGGCAGTTTAAAAATATTTCCGTTCTTTTCGTTTTGGGTATGGGGTAGGATTGCATTTCTCTGGTCACTGTGAAGTTATAACCACACTGCTAGCTTTGGCCAATGGAATGTGACCAGAAATGATGTGTGTCACTTCTCAGCACAGGCAATGCACCAATCAGCTGGTTCCCTTCTCCTTGCCTTGACGATTTGAAATGTGGTTGTCAGAGGCATTGGAACCAGAGCAACTCCATCTTGAATAGGGACTGGGTAAAATGAGGTTGAGACCTACTGGGCTGCATTCCCAGACAGTTAAGGCATTCTAAGTCACAGGATGAGTTAGGAGGTCGGCACAAGATACCGGTCATAAAGACCTTGCTGATAAAACAGGTTGCAGTAAAGAAGTCAGCTAAATCGCACCGGAACCAAGATGGTGATGAGAGTGACCTCTGGTCATCCTCACTGCTACTTCCCACCAGCGCCATGACAGTTTACAAATGCCATGGCAGTGTCAGGAAGTTACCCCATATGGTCTAAAAAGAAGAGGCATGAATAATCCACCCCTCATTTGGCATATCATCAAGAAATAACTACAAAAACAGGTGACCAGTAGCCCTCAGGGTTACTTTATGCAGTAGCTATTCTTTATTCCTTTACTTTCTTAACAAGCTTGCTTTCACTTGATGGACTTGCCCTGAATTCTTACTTGCACGAGATCTAAGAACCCTCTCTTGAGGTCTGGATCGGGTCCCCTTTCTGTAACATGTTGACATGGAGCCTCTGTCAATCTGTTTTCCTTAGTGATTATCAATAGTGAAACTCCTCAAGACCTGTCCCAGACTTGCAGTGTGAGTCAGAAATACACTTTTGTTGGGTTAGGTCACTGAACTATTTGTTACCACACCATAACCAAGTCTACCCTAAGGATTCAAGGAGAGTCTTAGGAAAAGGAGACTTTAAAGAGAATTTAAAAAGAATGGAGAAAGAAGATTCAAGAAGATGAAGATGTCAAATGCCTCGTTGCAAAATAGAGATTGGAAAGTGTTCCTTTAACTTGGCATTTTGTGGGTCGTTTGTGATTTTAGTGTATTATGCAATGTGAAAAAGTATACAGTTTCTTTCAAATGGTGAACAATTAAAGAAAAAAAAGAAGTCATAAGTGTGGGCTGTAGCAGAAGTGAGGCTCTTACTGTTATCATTGACTGATAGAAATCTGAATTCTGATCCCACAAATTTGTCTCCTCCCTTTTCCCTGCTCACTTTGAACTGAAGTACCTCTTTACTCCTTCCTTCCTTTCCCTCCCTCTTATCTCCTTGCCTCCCTGTAGATTCCATCACAGCTTCCTCCATCCTTTCTCAGGGAAATGTCTTAAAAGAAAAGCATATAACTGCCATTTGCAGTTCCTCACCTCTTATCCACTCTTCAGCCTACTGCAAATTGACTTTTGACCTCTTCAATCTACTGAAGTAGCTCATGCAAAGAGACTTTTTATGAAAATCACATATAATTTAGATTGTTTTATTTTCTGCCTAAATCTCTTTCATTGTATGTGATAATACAGTGCACGATTATTGGTTGAGCCATTAATTTTGTATCAGCCAAAGAGAAAGGCGAACCTGTCATTTAAACTGGATGGAATAAGAAATAATATTTTAAAATTAGCAGTAAATAGAAACTTGTACAATAAAAATATTTTTGTGTCACTTGAAATATTACCATTGGTTGCAAGATTTAAAGATGTAAAAGGTGTTTTCTTTCACGTTCGCTTTATTTTTTTCTAGTAGAGATACTGACTGCAGGCAGCTTGCCTCTTTTTTTTTTTTTTTTTTGGCTTGTAGTCACAATACTTGAGCACAAATTTAATGAAGCATTGTTTAATTGAGACTTCCCTGTAGTGAAACAACAATATTGCAAATTTTTTTTCATAGGCATTTCCTCACTTAATTTTCAAACAAGTTTTTTATTTTTATTTTTTTCATCATGACACCTGTAGACAGGATCAAACAACTTTTGAAGGGTAGTTGATTTCCTCCTATTTACAGATTAAGAAACTGAAGCTCAAAAGAGACAAATTGCCACATTCACCTTGCCACAGGGGGTGTGTGTGTGTGTGCATGTGTGTGTGTGTTTTCTGACTCTAAACGTAGAGCAATTTCTACTATGCCCCAGCCACTTAGGTGTAGTATGTGTACAAAAGTGACAACACAGATACAGTGATTCTTTAAAGTAGGTTTATTTTTCTAATTGACATTTTTGTTCAAACATTACAGGATTATACATTTCCAACAATTTTAAGCAATTTTGATGCTTTCCAAAATGTTGTATATTGAATAACTTTTTGCATTAAATGAATTTAGGTTGGCAATAAGGAACCACCATACACTTTAATAGATGCTATTTCATACCACAGTTGTGTTGTCTTTAATGCAGGGATGGGTGTTTAACACTCTTTTGCAATGGGAAGAAATTAAAGGAGTTTGAGTTAAAATAGTGAGAGAAATAATTGGATATGATTGTTACCTTAAATAGAGCCACAGTCTGTTGATTTTGGCTTCTGTTAGTCCTAAAATATTCAACACATTCATAACAAAATTTTTTGGGAATCTCTGTCTCATTTATTAATACCTATGAACCTGCAAAACACTGCTCTATTTGTAAGACTGATACGTGTGTGATAATGTATGCGATAAGCAAAAATCTGAGTTTTCTAGATAGCTTTTGAACTGAAAGTAATGGAAACATGACTACTCAGATTTTAAAAAACCAGGCTTTACCTTCCACAGTTCAATTTATGTTAGTACAAATTCTTCTCAAAGGTGGTCTCCTTGAGAAGGTGCACAGGCTACTGGAAATAGTGAAGACAGTAATAAGAAGATTAACTGGCTTACTTACCAAGAAAATGAATTCAGGAAATTTGATTCTACTAGAGAACTAGAACAAGCAAACAGGATGAGCAACCACTTATTGGAATAGTGTATTTAAATTTGAGAAAGAGTGATTTTTTTTTTTTCTCCCAAGGGTTAAGAATATGATGAAAAGCCTGGAGCTGAAAGAAGGACAATATGTATGGGAGACAGTGAGGACACTTACCTGACCAGAGAAGGTGAACAGGTACAATAAGGCTAGATTGTAGTGGCTGCAGTGGGTGTTGAAATACATGTTGAATGCAACAAAGAGGTATTAAAATTTCTTGAGCATTAATTGATTGGTCTAATCCTGGGTTTTAGGCAGAGCATCCTAAACCTTAACAAATGGTGAATTTGGGAGCAAATAGACTCAGGGAGATCAGCTATATTGTTTTGCAGAGTTTTGAATTTCATAAGCTAGTAAAGCTCCCAGAAAATTCTTGAGGACTAACATGTAGTTGTTAACTATTTATCTTGAAGGAAAGAATATTTAGAAAACCTCAACAACAAAATATAAAGAGTAAATTACCACATACTATCTTCACTATTTCATACAGGAATGAAAATTTAACATCAAATCAGCAGGAAGGACATTCTCCCAGGGTAAAGGACACAACACTAAGATGAATAAACTTGATGTTCTTAGAGACTTACTACATTGCCTCTGTTTTCTCACTTTCTCCTCTACCTGTAACTCTGTTTTATAGCTGTGCAGATATTCAGAATGATATCTGAGATCCACTGAGCTAAGAAAATACCATAATTACTCAGGTATAACATAATGAAAACCTGTGAAAGGAGAAGAAAGAATAAGAGAAGGAAGGGAGATGATAGAAGAATGACAGCCCATGGCAACAGATTGAATATAGAAGGTAAAAGAAGAAAGTGAAAGATACCTACAAAAATTATACTATGACCTCGTATCGTTTTTAATTTTAATTTAATTTTATTTTATTTTTGAGATGGAGCCTCGCTCTGTAGCCCAGGCTGGAGTGCAGTGGCACAATCTCGGCTCACTGCAAGCTCTGCCTCCGAGGTTCACACCATTCTCCTGCCTCAGCCTCTCAAGTAGCTGGGACAACAGGCGACCGCCACCACACCTGGCTAATTTTTTGTATTTTTAGGAGAGACGGGGTTTCACCGTGTTAGCCAGGATGCTCATATCGTTTTTAATAGTATTGCACATAACACTGCCCTAATTCATCTTGTAACAGAGTCTGTGGGATGTCGTATCAATTGATTGATGTCCTGGTGTCTTCTTTTTCAGGACCAGACGCCAGAAATGCAATTTGCCAAGCATATGAAGAACATGTTTTTACTAGTTTTTGATAACTTAAAATACTTCTTCATCTAAAACCAGGCTGATCTTGAGAAAAATTTTAAAGGAGATTAGAAAATTCACTTTAACAAACCACCATCATATAGTCACATCAATCTTTCACAGATATTTTTCCAACAATTACCAGAATTCTTAGAGTTTATTACTGATATTTTGTTCTTAACCTTTGACAATTGCCATTTAGCAATTGCATGGTTTTACCTTTGTGGTTGTAGAGTTTCTGTTTTGTTTTTCATTAGAATTATATAAGTAGAGGAATAGAAACTATTATATTTGCAAAAAAAGAGCAAAGATGCTTTGTGACTTTGGTAATTATATTTGAAGGTGACTCACAAGAGAAAACTTGTTTAGGAGAGATGGTTAATTTTTTTTCTTTCGAGCAGACATTTTTTTTCAAAATCAGTTAATGGCAAATGTGTTCTTTGCTGAATATTAATCTATAGTATCATTTAAGATGTTCTTAATGTATGTTTCTGGACTTCGTTTAAATGTGAAACTCTAGAAAGGGTAAACTAGCTCACCCCACTGCTAGGTAGTAGCTAGTATTGTCTTTGCTACAGGGCATTTTATAGTAAAATTTTGAAGTATATTGAAAAAAGTTACCAGTTCACTTACTATACAATAGCTTGGAATGTGAATGTCTGAAAGAAGAAAAATTCAATAAATGACTGTGGAGTTATTTGGTGGAATTCACAACATAATAACAAGAAAAGGTTTTCAGCTTCGAGCATAATGGAAATGAGTCATTTAATTTTACCCTCAGTCCTGGTACACAGTTTTAGCACCTACTAAGAAGTCTGCTTGCATTTAAATGACTTAAGCAATTATTAAAAGCAAGTTTCAAGAAATAAATGGCATTTATATAAAAAGGAGACTGGGTTTAAACTGCTAGTGCTTAAATTTTCCATAAAAGCAAATTCAAGTTCAGAACAGGATTCAGGATTTAGTAACAATTCAAAGGTTTTCAATCCCTTAATCTTTGTGATAACTATATTCATCATTTAGCCATTTTTAAAAGGAAGAGAATAAAAACGTTAACGCTGATTCCTACCAGCACTTGTGACTGAAAAATTCATTATATATGGTAAATACTTATGGCTCCAAATAGCTATTTGATTTATAATTTTGGTATTGAAATGTAATGAAATACTTCTATTGTATTTGCAATTGCTGGAAGAGTAGCACGAATCATACTTCAAATAAAAGTATTTCTTTTTATCATTTTTCCCAAATGTTTCGAGGGTAAGAATGCCATTTCCTTTTCTCTCAGGTGTACAGATCTTTACTCATTGTCTCAAAGGTGATTATTTTGTAATTTGACCTTAGTCTTGCAAAAAAGCTCTATTTAGAGATTTAAATATAGTATTAACTTAGAAAATAAATTTCAACTATTCATACTGTTTTACCTAGAGTTATTACATTATTAAGAGTAAGTATCTTATTAAACTCAATAAGGAGCCACAAAATAGATAAGATTTCTAAAGGAGATAACTGATGAAAAATAAAAGTTGAGAAAATGGGGCAGCTAAGTCATCTGTCAACAGTATTTATACTGAAAAGACATTGTAAATATTAACTTCAGTTTTTCTAGCTTGCCATATGGAATTGCTATTATTGGAAAACAAAACAAAATGTGGGAGATGCCTGACATTTCACTTAAATTTATTTAAACAAAGTTTGTATATGTTCTGAGCCACCTACAATTTTTGAGGCACTATTCTAAGTGCTTATATTTCTTAGCTCACTTAATCTTCACAATATCATGAGGTGGGAACTTTTGTTTTTGATAAGGAAACTCAAACAAGTACAATCTAGACCTCCAAATGGACACATGCTGCTTAGTAGCTATGTGGCCTCTGTTCTGAGTCCTGTGACCATTTCAGAGTTATAGTTCATGATTCCTTCTCGTAGTCCTGTCACCAAGTGCTATAATTTCATCATTTCCTTGAATTGTTCTTTTTTCTTTTTGCCTCGGTTGTCTCCATTTATGCCTGAATGACCATATATCATAGTCTCTTAGTTTAGTGAATTTCAGGCATCAGTCTGAGGACTTGAATTGATTTGTGAAGAAATTTCAGCATCTGCTCTCTTAACCTAGTGATTTACTTCCGGGTTTCAAAAAAATGGTTCCTACACAATAGCTATTATTTATAGACTGCTGTAGGAACTACTATTTGTAGCCATTTATTAGCACTCACAGGGCCACTTTCTGATCTTCTGAAGGTTCTTTCTGCATCCATGCTTGTTCCCTCTATTTTGCTCTCTATTATACAGCTATCAGAACTATTATTTTAGTATGTGATATAGTTTGGATCTTTGTCCCCATCCAAATCTTATGTTGAATTGTAATCCCCAGTGCGGGAGGTGGGGCCTGGTGGGAGGTGTTTGGGTCCTGGGAGTAGACCCCTCATGGCTTGGTGCTGTCTTCCTAATATTGACTGAGTTCTTGCAAGAAAAATACTTCTGTAAGGACAGAAGTATTGCCCAGCAACTGCTGGTTCAACTGCCTGGGCTACGGTCACCTTTGTTATTGATCCTTGTAGCCAAAGAAAATTATCTCAAAACAATTGTGTAATCCTCCTCATTTTTCCTTTAAAAAAATTATTTTCTTTTATCTCTGTGAATATGCACATAGTTTACTATGACACTCATATTCCCTTAGCAATTTCCTATTCCTGAATGAATATAATTTTCTTTTAGAGAGACTCTCTTGGTTTGTAGCAATTATTTTTCAATATATGAGATTTATCTCAATATTGTATGGTTAATAGTGTTAGTTGCTGTTACTCTCTTCTAAAAAGTGAGGCTAAATTGTAGCAAAATGATATACCTTTTGTTTTGTGGAAGTTTCCCAAAGGAAAGCCATAGTTCAGGTTAAAGCGGTTAAGCCTACGGCATTTCCTTTAGCAAAATCTCAATAAAAGATAAACTAGGTAGTTAAATAATCCTAAGGGTTAGATTACATGAGCAGTCCAACTTGCTTTAAGTAAGCATTTAATACATTCTTATTGAGTAAATAATCTGTTTCCCATTTGTAACTCTCTTCGGACTTACCCTCTATAATGACTGTTCAGTGAACAACTTTTTGCTAGAATGACTCTTGCAAAATGCTAATATTTTGGACAATGACTTAAAAATTTGTCTAACAACCTTTTCATCAAAAAACGTATTACATAAACAGATATTTCAACACTGATTTCAGGCAATGACACATTTGATAATGTACTTGACATAACAATTTTTAGTCAGCTCCAAATGTATGGATCACATTTGAATTGCCTTCCATGTATGGATGAATCCAAAGCATTTTCCTCTCTGTACATACTCTAAAGTACTTCTGCCTGCTATTCTCTTCATCTCTAAGCAAGAGATGAAGATGCAGTATCCTCTGGGAGTCTTCTATCTGTTATGCCTCTCTAGACTTAATCTATATTTTACCCAAAGGGGTTTTTCTGGGATAATTTTACTTTAAGTGCAAAATAATCATGAGCCCTCCAAGTTTGAAATATTAGTGAAAAAAATGTTTCAGAAATAAGAAAAATAAAGCAAGTACAACATTGCCATTTATATATAAGCTGTATTTGTTTACTCCCAAATTGCTGTTTATTACTAATAAGAACACATTTTTATTCAATTGATATATTTTTCTAGCTGTGAAAATTGTTTGGGTATCTTATGTTGAGATGAAACATATCATAATTTTTCCATTAAATTTAATGAAAACTTTTTTTTCCCATTTAAAAGCTCTTTACTTAATGCTAGGGTTTTTGGGTACTAATGAAAGTCATTAAGCAAGGGAAAGGTGTGCTTGAAAAAAACTTTGCTTGAGACACTTAATGAGTACTAACTAAGCCCTGTGTGGAAGATCCTGCAGAGAAGCCATCACTGTAAATCAGAAGTCTTGGCAATTTTGTTATTGTTTCTTATCTGACTTTTATCTAAGTTGAGTTCTTTTGCAGTATAGCTGTCAAATTTTTGACTCTCCTTTTCTATCTGCCATTTCTCATGGGCTTTATTTAACAGGACGAACAAGTTAGCACTGTCACCTGACTTTGCTAACTTAACATTATTTATCACACCAATTCACTAATATTTATGAAATAATTTAGATGGTCGATAATCTATTATTTCTCCATTTGAAATTATTAACCATAAATCTTTGTTTCTTATAATTGAACACATATTTAAACAGTAACAAGTTTTGCCTTGAAGCTATTTTCAATCTTATATCTTAACTGCTTATCATAGAAAAAAAAGCAAAGACTAATTAATAAGGTGAATATTCAACTTAAGAAGTTAGAACAATGGAGCAAACATAAAGGAGTGAAAGAAAGAAATGGTAAAGAGCAGAACTGGTGAATTAGAAAACAAATTATAGAGAACTTCACAAAGCCAAAAGCTGATTATATTAAAAGATGAATTAAATAGACAGTCTTTGACAAGAATGATAGAGAGAAGCCATGTATAATATTAGGAACAAAAGTGGGTAGAACTACAGATACAACAGAGATTTAAATATCATCAGAGACTAGCATAAACAAATATATGCTTATAAACTAGAATAGTTAGAAAACATGGACAATTTTCTAGAAAATTGGTTTATGAAGATATAGAAAATCTGAATATACCTATAGTATAAATAAATATGTATAAATATGTAAAAAGAAAGTGAATCAGTAGTTAAAAGTCTACACAACACATACATACACACTGTGAAATACACACACCGTATGATATACACACATACACTATGATATACACACACACATACACTTATCCAGGCCCAGATGGTTTTACAGATGAGTTATAACAATCCTTCAAAGAACTAATAATCATAAAATTGGAAAAAGAGAAAAAAGTACAAATGATCTTTATGGAAACTTTTCTAAACTTTTCAAAATTTAATGCTCTCTAGGTCACTTTATGATGCTAATATACCTTGATTAAAAACAAGGCAAAGACGTGGGTACGGTGGCTCAGACCTGTAATCCTAGCAGTTTGGGAGGCCAAGGCAAGAGGATTTGAGGTCACCTTGGGCAAAAAAGTGAGACTTCATCTCTACAAAAAATAAAAATTAAAAAAATTGAAAAGAAATGTATGAGAAAAAAATGTTGCAGGATAACACACTTTATGAATACGAAGACAAATATATAAATTTAATATTGGCAAAAATAAATTAAGCAGTGTATAAGTAAATCATAGACAATTATTTCCCCCAGAAATATAGGAATGGGTTAACAGAAAATCTCTGACTATAATTTATCACATTAAGTGTACTGTTAAATTTAACTACCAGATTTTGATTGACTGAAGTGTCAGACACAGACACTGCCTGGGTAAATCAAATACATCTAGAGAAGGAAGTCATCCTAAATTTGAGAAGTATATGATTCAGCTTTAGCCTTTGAGTTTAAATTTTAAACAATATAGGATTTGAAAAAAAATCTTTACAAAAGTGATACCTATTTTTCCTTTGTCTCAAACATACTATTCTTTACATTTCTTTTTGACCCCTTCTAAGAAACTAAATGATGATAGTAATAAGAATAAGAGCTAATATTTATCTATTGCTTTTGATAAAATTTGATGATAACCCTCTGAAGGAAACTAAGCCAGAGTGTTACATAGCATGCCCTTTGCATATTTCAAGTCACAGCTAAAAAGTGTTAGAAAAACATCACTTTAAATTAGTGAATTTACAGTTATACTTTCCATCAACTTAATAGTATGAATATACACTACTGTATATATCGATACAATCTTCATATTTTTCATAGTATTTCACTGAGTTGGTTCACTTCAGTGTTTCTAATGGTTAGACATTATTTCCAAGTTTTGCTATCATACATACTTGGCTATGACGCAGCTATTTTAAAAATTCTTTTGAACAATTTCCTCTTGGGATGTAGACCCAGGAATAGGATTTCAAAATGTTAAGTGTTTGAATATTTTAATATTTTGCCATACACTGCCAGATTACTCTCTGAAAAGACTGCAGTGATTTACAATGATCCCTTTTAAAGAGACAAAATTCCAGAGCTATAAAAAAAGGACTGATGTTTAAATTTGTGGAAGTCTATAGATAGTTGGTTATATGGCTCTGTAAGAAATTCTAAATGGGTAAAACTTATTTGCATGTTTATGCTATGATATGACTTATTTTCTTAAAAATGATACGAACTGAGGATCAGTTCTGAGCCCTTCTTTAATTTTTAAATATTTTATTTCTTTTATTAAGCAGGGATTGATAGTAGATACATTTCATAAATAGTTAATGAAAAGATTTCATATATAAATGCAAATGGCTTTTTACCTGTGGTGCACCATGGATACAGGACAGCTTGTATTTATTACTGCATTTTGAACAGCCGTACATTTTCTTTTTAATTGCCTTTTGCTAATATCATTTGTCCTAGAAAAACATTTTCATACAAAGTACCTAATGAAGCTCTGACTAATGAGCATTAAAAATCATTATGAAAACTTTCAAATAGGAAAAAATAGGACAAATAGTTCAATAAGCTATACCCATCACTCAGATTATGAGAATTTTGCTGTGTTTGCTGCATCCACCCCCTACTTCTTTGCTGATTTAGTTTAAGGCAAATTCCACACTTAGTATCAGTTCTTCCCTGTAAACTTCAGTTTGCCTTTCTAAGGGGAAAAAACAAAAAACAAAAAACTATTTTCCCATAGTACTACTAGCATAATGAACATTAAAAATAATCAGTTGCTGTCACCTAATACACAGCTCAGAATTACCCTTCCCTAATTTTAAAAAGTCTTTCTAGAAATGATTTTTCAGAATAAGGATTCAAACAAGTCGACACGTTTGGAGGAGTTGTACCTCGGAAGTCTCTTTTCACGTAAAGCACTCTCCTCGTTAGCTTTTTCTCCAGGCTATTGACTTGCTATAGGTGTTCTATAAAATGCTCATGCTCTCTGGATTAGGTGTTTGTCTGTTTTTTTTTTTTTGACGGAGTCTTGCTCTGTTACCCAGGCTGGAGTGCAGTGGCAAGATCTCCGCTGATGGTAACCTCCGCCTTCCAGGTTCAAGCGATTCTCTTGCCTCAGCCTCTCAAGTAACTGGGATTACAGGTGTGTGCCACCATGGCCGGCTAATTTTTTGTATTTTTAGTAGAGATGGGGTTTATACCATGTTGATCAGGCTGTTCTCAAACTGTTGACCTCAGGTGATCCACCTTCCTCGGCCTCCCAAAGTGCTGGAATTAGAGGGTTAAGCCACTGCGCCCGGCCTGCTTTCTTTTGATGTTATCATTATTCCTCCTTTCCATCTATTTCCTGTAAATGAAAGTTCTGGGAGTTTGATTAGATTCAGATTCAACTTCTTGGTCAGAATATTGCTTAGGTGGGTCTACGTGCTTTCTATTAATCACATTGGGAGGTACTATGCCAGGTGGCCCCACTAGTTGTAACACAAATTGATCAGTGATTTCTGGTGGTGATATCCTGATGCCTCCGACTGAAAAGTTTGCCATCAACCTATGACCTAATGGTTTTATAGATGGATGGTTATTGCTTGAATCAATGCTTTCATTTGGGTTGCAAAATGGTCATATTTTAATGTTACAATTCCTTCAACATTTATTAGTTGAAATTCCTCTGTAAAGAAAAACTTTCTCCTATGATGGAATAAAACTTTCATAAATATTTCAATCCAATGTAAATGAAAACATAATATGATATTTTTTATTTCTATGGATGTGTCTATGTTTATCCTCTGATTCAATAATTAGCCTTATGATGCTTTTATTGAAGACTTATTTGATCACCTGCACATTAATATTAAAATTTCAAACCTCATGAAAAGAGAATACTTAAAAGAGAATCCCGTCTAGCCACTTGATACATTGTTTCCCTCCGATTCCATTTGCAGAACTGTTATACTCTTTTGCAAATCTATCATTTTTTCCCTCTTAGATGCAAGGCGAAAGGCAATCATCCTTAGCTTATTTCCATAATGCAAATACAAAGGAAAATGGAAACCAGATTAATTGATTAGATTAGTGCATTTTTTTTTTAAATCCTACCAGCTGTCTCTTCATGGAGTGAAATATCCAAAGTCTTTGCACTGCTGCTCCTAAAGCAGCTCTGCCCACAGATGGCGGCTTGAAGGAATCCCATAGTTCATCATTAAATGTGGATGTCAAAATTTCTGAACATGCTGTGAGGAAATTGTTTAATTTTTTCTACTCTTTGGTGCTAACTCAGTTAAAAAGAAAAACCAAGAAGTGCTATAGGTTAGTATCGACAGTATCTTAGAGAAATAAGTGTGAAAAATATGCCAGACCTCTGTCCAGAGAGCTGATTTTATGATACTGGCCAGCACCATTCATCTCCTGCATCTCTAAAGTCAAACTTTGAAGAGTTTTTGGTATCATTACTGTCCTTAAAAATAGGTGAATGTGTGTTTGAAATCGTTCCAAGGTTGTCACGGCTAAATGATATTTGAGATAAAATAATGTTCTACAAAAAACTTTTAGTGCAGGGGAGCAAATTGCCAAAAGTTAACTGAGTGGTGATTTAAGAAGTTTAATGCTTCCAGATAAACAAAAGGCTTTCAAATAAATTTACATGGATATTAACTGAATTGCTTACTTTTGTGGCAACGTTTTGCTCTTTTTAATTCACTGGGCTTCAGCCATACTGACCATTTGTGTGTCCTTAAATATGTAAGACATTTCTTTGTCTCATAGCCTTTGTAGATGCTGTTTCCTCAGCTTGCAATAATTTTCTCCAAAGCATGTTTTTTGGGTCCCATATTTATTCAGCTCAATGCCACCTCCTTAGAGAAACTTCCCTTAGGCACTTCTTGTCACTCTTTATTTCCTTATCCTGAATATTTATTGTTCTCCACAGTGCTTAACATTCTTTTCCTGTTTATTGTTGAATGTCTTTTCCAGGAGAATGTGAGCTTCATGAGAACATCTGCTGTATCTGGAATACGGTCAGCATCGGCGTGAGTTAGAATTGCTTTTTGGTTCTGGGATACAGAAAATACAAATGAGAGCCTTTAACTAAATGATATTCACTGATACTTTGCAAGAATCCCAGGTGTCAGTTGTCACATGGTTAAGGAAAAGTCTCAAGACTTTTCTCTATATCCGCACTGCCTGCTTTGGTGTGTTGTTCTTTGTCCTTACGTTTTTGACTCATGGACATAAGATGGCTGCCTCAGTTTCAGGCATTATGTTTACAAGGGAAGCAGAAAGAGGAGGTAAGGGGTCGTACTAGCAACATTTATCACTTTTATGAGGCAGCAGAGATGTTTCTCTAACTCCCCAGCTGACTTGTACTTACCTCTCATTGAATAGAACCGTGTCATATAGCCACCCCAAAGGATGTCTGGAAAGTGAATATTGAGAATATCTAAATTCTAAAGCAGAGGTGAGGCAAGGGGAAGGGGCTTGTGAGTGGCCATTGGGATAGCTAGTATCTATCACAGTAGCCCAAAACAAAAACAAACAAACAAACAAAAAATGCTGAATTAATGAATGAATATTAATGAAACAGCAAGAGTTGTGTTAGCTTAAGAATGCAAGAGGCCAGGTGTGGTGGCTCACGCCTGTAATCCCAGCACTTTGGGAGGCTGAGGCACGTGGATCACGTGAGGTCAGGAGTTCCAGACCAGCCTGGCCAACATGGCGAAGCCCCGTCTCTACTAAAAAAAAATGCAAAAATTAGCCGGGCTTGGTGGCGTGTGCCTGTGATCCCAGCTACTCGGGAGGCTGAGGTGGGAGAATCGCTTGAACTCAGGACAGGGAGGTTGCAGTGCGCCAAGATCATGCCACTGCACTCCAGACTGGGCAACAGAGTGAGATTCTGTCTCAAAAAAAAAAAAAAAAAAAAAAAAAGCAAGAAACGGTGCAAATTTGGGTTTATCAATATTAACTCCTATAAGAAAAATCTTATCTTTGGAGAGTATAAGAACTAGGAATCAAATACAATGAAAACCTATAACAAATGAGATAGAATAATATAAAATAAAATTAAATAATATAATAGAATGAAAATGATAGAAGC
Organism: Mandrillus leucophaeus; assembly: GCF_000951045.1. Classification (NCBI taxonomy): domain Eukaryota; kingdom Metazoa; phylum Chordata; class Mammalia; order Primates; family Cercopithecidae; genus Mandrillus; species Mandrillus leucophaeus. The sequence continues at coordinate 2,103,204 of NW_012106631.1, forward strand.
ATGTGGTGATTGTTTGTAAAGGACAAAACTTCCTAGGGAGGTCATATAGCCTAGCGATTAAATAACTCAGCAGAAAATTTGGATTCTAGACCATCCATGTAAGTTACTTAATTTCTCTAAGACTCAGTTTTTAAAATCCTTATTTTAAGATAATGAAGTATCTACTTCATTTAGGACTATAAAACTAAAATTAGAAAATATATGCAAAATAATATAGTCTAGATCCTAGCACTTTATTGAAAAAAAGTCCAAAATTTATATATAAAACTAAGTGAAAAATTATGGGTATCCAGATTTACTTTCCATGATCCTAACTGTTCTTTAGAAAATTATATTCTGTTTGTTGTGATATTTTGCCCTTTTAACCTTTCAAATAAAGTCTAATCTTATTTCTATGTTACTTTTATAACTTATTTTCAAAATGGCAAAAAATAGTTGAGTATATTATTGGGCAATCTTAAGGTTATTCTGCTTAAAAGAACAAATGGGTTAAAAAAAGGACAAATGGGTTTAATAGTTTACATTATGAAGTTTTCTGAGACTAATGTGAAACTGTAGTTTGTCATTAGCTTTTTGTGGTTCATTAGTTACAGTGTTTAGAAGTTGAATGCCACCTGGGTAAGGACACATTAGATTATTTTCTGTGGGCTTGTCTATCTTGATATAGTGCTGACTCTGTTATTCTTGCTTCTAATGTATTCAAGTTGGCATGGAAGTGAAAGACATAATTCTCATTACATGTGCTAAGCCAGGCAGCAAGGGAAACAAGCCTGACTAAATGCTTGGATTTCACCCAATGGTGCAGCAAACTAATGTTGTTTCTGAAAATGAAAACTGTGTCTGTATTTGTCAGCTGGAAATGTCCAGGGCTTTAGAGAAAGTATGCAGTAAATGGAGGACACTGTTCACTAAGTTAACCCCTTTTCAGTCAAAGGCACTGAAATGAAGTTCTCTGTGAATAATCAAGGTGCTTGTTGTTAATAGCATGGAACATTTTGGTGATTTTATGCTGAAGGGCACTTTGTATGACATTTTCATTTTAACTTGGTGCCTTCCTTGGCAGTAGCAGCTAATAAAATCAGATTTTTAAAAAAGTGTCAGAAACTGTTCAAATAATTCTTGTAGGTCAATTATGTTGTCTATAGTTTAAAAATTGGCACTTTCAGTAGTTTTAGTTGTCTTTATTAATTACAAACTTTCAATTAACTTTGTTTTTTGTGATTCAAAAAATTTACTATATTTGTGTTGGAATTAATCTTAAATATTGGCCTGATTTTGAAATACTCATCTCACAGTTACACATTTTTATTTCCTTCTCTGCTTAAAAGCTTTCCCATCTTGTTTCTCATTATCTTGCTCTATACTCGCTAAGCTTGTGGAATGCATGATTACTTATTGGAATATGTGATAGCTCAATGCCTGTAATCAATAAGTACCTGTATTAGTCCATTCTCAAACCATTATAAAGATACTACCCAAGACTGGGTAATTTGTAAACAAAAGAGGTTTAATTGACTCACAGTCCTGCATGGCTGGAGAGGCCTCAGGAAACTTACAATCATGATGCAAGGTGAAGAAGAAGCAGGCACCTCTTCACAGGGCAGCAGAAGAGAGAATGGACAAGAGAGGAACTACCAAACACTTATAAAACCATCAGGTCTTGTGAGAACTCACTTACTATCAAGAGAACAGTATGGGAGAAACCGCCTCCATGATCCAAACACCTCCTTCCCTTGACATGTGGGGATTACAGGTCCTTCCCTTGACACATGATTACAATTCGAGATGAGACTTGGATAGGAACACAGAGCCAAACCGTATCAGTACCTATTAGAAAAGTATCAGGTTTATTGAAGACACCCTATGAAAACTTAGCAGCCAAAATTCCTTATATTTTACAAATATGGAACAATGTCACAAATGAACTTTGTGTGAAAATAGTTAATTGTGCATAAATGGTTAATACTGTCAATAGAATTAAGACTTTATTCAGGAAATTTGCATTTCATATTAGTTTGATAAATCTTTTTTTCTTAATTTACTGAGAGAACACTGAAACTCTCTTTTCTAAATAAATTCTTCCAGAGATGTCATGCATAATTACTAACATAATAAGATTTCTATTTAGAAAATGGGAAAGAGACAGATGTTCTTTGACATCTTCAAAAAGAGTCTCACATTTTTATTTTTTTGGACTATCATAAAGTGTTCATGGAATTACCGTGACTGGTTGCCTATTCACTCTGGAAGCCTCAGAGTAACTGAATGAGTAAATGGTTTAAGTGGCCCTAGTGGATAGTAATTTGTGCTTTGGGAATTTGCAAAAGCCAGGATCAACATAATTACAGCATATCTTACTTTCAGTTAGACTCTGTTCTGAAGGGTCCTCAGAGTTGATATGACTGATTTTGTGGTAGTATCTCCACTGTAGTTAGTATTCAGAAGTCTTTCACTAACTCTTCTAAAATTTATATGTTATGGTGGCATTGCAGAGTGATTGTAAGCACTTAGTTTGGGCATGGATTTAGTCATCCTCAATTTTAATCAACAAACACTTACTGAGCAGCTACACTCACCTATGGACTTGGCTGAACCTGGTGTGCTGTTATTTCTCTCATCTATTCTTTCTCATAGTGAGTTGGTGAAAGGTTTATTTGGGAACTTGTGGTAGATTGTGCCTGGAGGGTGCTTTAGTCTCCTCCCCCCCAACTCCAGCTGATACGTGAAAGTCACAGGAGGGAAGAGGTATAAGTTATTATATATAATATGAACATGAATTTTGAGATTGAATGTTTTTTCAGATTTGAAGATTTGGGAGTTGCATTTCCAATTCTCACTTACAATTTTGGGAAATTTGCATGGGCATAGAATCTACTACATTTTAAGTACTCAAGAAAAAATGAAGCTTAAAGAATCAGAATGCCAGTATCCTTCACAACATTTTTCTATTTATAGGCTGGCTGCAGCAGCTCCTGGAAAGCTCTGTCCCACTACATCTCACTTCATGTATCTAATTACCTTAGGGAATCTCTCAAGGCTCTGCCGCAGGGACCCAGTCATTTGCTTTGTGTGCCCTTTGCAGATTCCTTGCTTCAGATGCAGTTCTTTTCCTTTCTGCACCCTAGTATTGTCTTCTATGTCCTGAGAGCACCTTCACATGGACTCAGATTTTAATTTTTCTGGCAACCCTGATCTAGGACAAAGACACCTGGGTCTACTCCTTGTCCTCCTGGACCCATATAAGCCAAAAACTAAGCCTATATTGATGGACATAAATCTGAAAATATGTTTGTTTAGACTTTTTATGACTAAGAAAATGATTAGTTCAAATATTGGTTCACTTGAAATAACTGCTTATGGGAGGAGGTACTTTGGCTTTACTAATTTTTTTTTTTTAAATTCATCATCTTATAGTTTTGAAGAGCTCAAAAAGAAAATTTAATTAAAAAATCCTTATCTAAGATTTTAATATCTTCTCATCAATTCTGAAAAAGTAATCCTTTGGAAAATGGACTACCTGTAGTTTGCCTCTGTGTGCCAAAATCCATTAAAATGATATCAGAAGCAAGTGTGAAGAGCCAAGTTTCCAAGGGCTTATTGTTGTGTAGTATGAGCCAAAACACAGCCTTACAAAATGAAGCAGATTTATTTAATAATAGAATGAACAGAACAATAGGAATCACAGCAAGAGATAAGTGGAGAACAGGTGGCAATGAACTATAATCAGTATGCCAAAAGAAGGTTGGTGATGGTACTAAATCACAGATATCAATCAATGTGGAAGCCATCATTGCATATCATACTCCGGGAGAGGAAAAAACCCTTTTAAGACACCCTTCTTTAAAGGTGTTGCTCTCCTGCTGCACGCCCTCTGGCCACAAAATATTGATTGCAATTGTCAGCAGGGAATGCTAGGTGTGAGTACATTTTGTTTGCTTGTTTTGTAACAGCTTTATTCAGATTAATTTATAAGCCATAAATTTTACCCACTTAAAGTGTACAATTCAAACACTTTTAATACCTTTATAGAGTCATACAACCATTAGCACAATCAATTTTAGAATGTTTTATCATTTATAAGCAAAATTCAATGTCCATAGAGCAGTCACTTCCTATTTCCCTTCAGTTTTCCCACCCCTAGGCAACCATTAATCTATTTTCTGTCTCTACAGATTTCCCTGTTTTTGACTTTCCACATAAATGGAATCATAGAATATGTGGTTTTCTGGGACTGGCTTCTTTTACTTGACATAATGTTTTCAAGGTTCATGCATGGTGTAGTATATGTCAGTACTTCATTCCTTTTTTTTTTTTTTTTTTTTTTTTTTTGTGGAATCTTACTGTTTTTGTCCAGGCTGGAGTGCAGTGGCACGATCTTGGCTCACTGCAACCTCTGCCTCCCGGGTTCTAGTGATTCTCCTGCCTTACCTCCTGAGTAGAGTAGCTGGGATTTCAGGTGCCTGGCACTACGCCCAGCTAATTTTCTTTCTTTCTTTTTTTTTTTTTGCCACATTGGCCAGGCTGGTCTTGAACTCCTGATCTCAGGCGATCTGGCCCACCTTGGCCTGCTAAAGTGCTGGAATTACAGGCGTGAGCCATCACACCCGGCCCTTCATTCCTTTTTATTGCCTAATAATAGTCTGTCGTATGAATATATCACATTTAAAAAAATCTTATCAGTTGGTGAAATTGGAAGTTAAGTGCTGGACTTTGAGGTAAAATGGAAGCAAAATTTTTAAAATTGTGCTGAAGCTTGAACAGAGAGAGATAGGGAGTAAAATGGTTGCGCAAAAGAGTGGAAAATTGAATCTGAGTTGTAAAAAGTCAATGATTTTCTTAAAGAAAACGAATGTCTAATACTTAATTGTAAACTTTCTGTAGTGTTGATATGCTGTCTCGCTTGCTCTTACCTCCAAATCTCTATTGAAGTCAGCCACTGACAGATGACATGTAAGTTTGTTGAGAGGAGGAGGAAGAAATCCAGGAGATGGGGTCATGTTCCATGTTTGAGTTGTCACTAGTGAACAAGATTTACAGGAATCACAGAAAGCAGAGAAGAGAACAAGAGTTCAGAAGAAGCGGGAAGTTAATCAGAGACAACCCAAAAAAGTCTTGACACTTTATTACACTTGTTGGGAAGGCACTGGAAATTCCACAAGTCATTCACGAAAGTTTCAGTGCTATTTATCTACATCTTTAGATGCAGGGAAGCCCTAGTTGGCATGCAAAGACCACAATGAATGAATCACTACCGTGAAACATGACTAAAGCATTTTAAAAACATTTATAAGTAAATCAGTTATTTAGAAAGAGTGGTTTTCTTTCTTTCTTTTTTTAAAAAAATATATGATGACCTCAGTTGTCCCTGAGCATCCATTGGTTTGGATTTGGTTTGGGAAGAATAAGAAAAAATGCAAAAAGAACAAAGACAATATTTAACTGCCTATATTCAAAATTAAGATTTTGCAGATTTTAAAAGCAAGCTGTTGTCTCGAAAAATGATTTTCTTTTTTTTCTTTTTTCTTTTTTTTAATAAGACAGAGTCTTGCTCTGTCACCTAGACTGGAGTGCAGTGGCACAATCTTGTCTCACTGTAACCTCTGTCTCCCTGCGTCAAGAGATTCTTTCACCTGAGCCTCCTGAGTAGCTGGGACTACAGGTATGCACCACCACTTCAGGCTAACTTTTGTATTTTTTGTAGAGATGGGGTTTCATCATGTTGCCCAAGCTGGTCTCAAACTGCTGACCTCAAGCAATCTGCCTGCCTTGGACTCCCAAAGTGCTGGGGTTGTGGGAGTGAGCCACCACGCTCGGCCTCAGAAACAATTTTCTAAATTCCAAATGAAATAGCTCTCTGTTCTGAGACTGGCTCTTCATTTCATAATAGCTTGAAGCACTCCAAAAATACTAATTAGAATTTTTATTTTTGAGATTGCATCTCTGCAATGTATTATTTTTAATCCATCCAGGGTCACATTTTTCTATTTCATCCTGTTTTCCTTAGATGGCTGTTGAGTTTTTGTTGAACTATCATATCTTTAAAATGAGAAGTATATTGATTCAGGGAAATAGCTGGTGTAAGATCTTTGCAGAAGGTCTGTCTTGAATGGCATGATTGACTATAGACTTCCCTTTAGGATCTATCAGTAGAGATTGGTAGGCTATCCTGGAACTCCCATAATTTTTCAAATAACGTTTTACTGTAGGTGATATGAGTTTGTATTAGTTTGCCAGGGCTGTCATTGCAAAATATCACAGACTGGGTGGCTTAAATAACAAAAACTAATTTTCTCATAGGTCTGGAGGCAGGAAGTCCATGATCAAGGTTTTGTCAGGGTTGCTTGCTTCTGAGGCCCCTGTCCTTGGCTTATAGATGGCCATCTTTCTCCTTTGTCTTCACATGGTTTTCCTGTGTGCCTGGCTGCCTCCTAATCTCTTCTTGTACAGAGGCCAACTATATTGGATTAGGTCCCACACAAATGGCTTCATTTTAACTTACCTTTTCAGAGACCTCATCTGCAAATACTGTAGGAACATTATGAGGTTTGGGGAGTTAGAAACTTAACATATGAATTTGAGGGAGGGCAAAAGCCACCTATAACAGTGACCTCTAGGGAATTTTACTTCTTGGAGGAAGTCATTCTTGTTTTACTTTTCAGGTTCATTGAAGTATTTTGGAGTTCTTGCAGGCTTGCTCTAAGTCTTCAGTCAAACACGCACGCTAATAGTCTTCCCAAATAAATATTTCACTGTTTTTTCATTAAAAGTTCTTGGAGCTCCAGCTGGAGATGAATGCTACAGCCGTCCTGAATGTGCATCTGCTCCAACAGAGTGAATGACATTCTCTATTACAGCCTTCTCATATATGTAAGCTGAACTGTTTTAGTTTTGTAAGACTGACTGTATAAATATAATTCTTTATCTACCAGAAGTTTGTGAAAATATCTGAATGTTGTATCTGTAGAAGGCATCCTCTCTTGATTTCACAGTGCCAGGAATTTATTCTTTTTTGTCTCCCCTCACTGATATTTCAAAGGGATTTTGGGAGGGAGAAGAGGAATATGTATGCTTTGTATGGCATTACTGAACCAGAAGTTAACTATAAAATCTTAAAGTACTATATATCTGCATTTCTATTTGTGGTTTATATTTATAAAGAAACATTGTATATGTTGTTTCTAAATCTTTTGAAAAATCTTGACACTTAGATGTGACTTGCCTTGTCTTTCTTGAATCCTGGGCCTTTCATTTATACATTAGAGATGCGGCTGCTATCCTTGTATCACAGCTTTTTGAGATAAAAAGAGATCAAATACGTAATGCAACTAAAGCACCTAGAACATAGTAGATACTCTGAAAATGGTTTTTTTTTTTTTTTTTTTTTTTTCAGTGCTAAGTCCTGTAGCATTTTTAGGTCTCTGGCAACTATGTGCTTAGCATAGTTTACTATTACGGTGACTGCAATGCCCACTTACCTGCCCCCCTTCCTAAAGTGCTTTTGTATATAGCTCCCTATACCACCAGCTTATTTTTAGGTCACTGGTTTGTAAAATTCCTCTCCTAAGGATTCTTTTACATTAAAAAATTATTAAAATCCTGAGATTAGTTTCTGCATGACACTGTCTAATAGAATGATATGCTTGAAGGATTTTTTTTTCTCTATAGAGATACATCCTTTTCAGCTGATTAAATGTGTTATTTGTAGCCAACGAATATAGGAAAAAAATTCTCTCATCTGATGTTGTTTCCTAGGCTAATGAGATTGATTCGTATATTATTAATGTGCAGGGATTTTTCAAGATGGAGAATTGTCAAGTCATTGTTAGTGCAATAAAATTCTTACAATGCTCTTGTGCCGTCTTTGTTTCATTGGCCTCTTTTGATACTTTACTCCTTTAGCTTTCTCATGTGTCTCATGGACTTGGATTACAAGTCTGAATGGACAGTGTGGATTTGGTACATCACATCTGTTTATGTGTCCCAGTCACTGATCTGCTGCAATATGTGGCTAGTGTTTCCAGACAGATTCGTAACCCTAGGTGAGGGAGAGATCTTCAATGTTTAGGGTCATTACGTTTCACAAGAATGGAGAATTAGATGAAAGCTCAAAGCACATTATCTGTTAGATTTTAAAACACTGAGAATTTCCAGGGAAACATAGTCCTTATGTATCTCATTTATTTACAACTTTTCTTATCAAAATGTTATGTTGTTAAGTTCAGAGGTGCCCAGGACGTCAGTTAAACCTTTTAAAGCCTCCTCATTTTCTTGTGCAACAGGAAATCATGTTTTGGCAAGTAAAAGAGGCTCTGTCTTCCATCTAAACCCTCTGTTTCTCAACATTTAGTTGTTTTTATCATTCTCCAAATCAAGAGATTTAAGACACGAATTTGTTTTCATATTATTAAAAAAGGACTGATGTTATGGGCATATAAGAAAGGAGATAGAGGGAGGAAGTAGTGGCACTACTATGTTGACTTGGGGATCCTCAGGAGAAGGAAGAAAAAAGTTTTTAAATTATGCTTTTTTTTTAAATGAAGAGGTTAATTTCTTATTTATTTATTTTTACTTATGTTCTGGGATACATGTGCAGAACGTACATGTTTGTTACATAGGTATACATGGGCCATGGTGGTTTGCTGCACTCATCATTCCATCATCTACATTAGGTATTTCTCCCAATGCTATCCCTCCCATTGCCCCCACAGCCCTCAACAGGCCCCAGTGTGTGATGTTCCTTCCCCTCCCTGTGCCCATATGTTCTCATTGTTCAACTCCCACCTATGAGTGAGGACATGCAGTGTTTAGTTTTCTGTTCCTGTGTTAATTTGCTGAGAATGATGGTTTCCAGCTTCATCCATGTCCCTGCAAAGGACATGAACTCGTTCTTTTTTATGGCTGCATAGTATTCCATGGTGTATAGTCTCGATTTGTAGGGATGTGTCTCTTACTCCAGATATGGAGTCTCTTATTTAATAATTGTAAATAGTACAGAAGGAACTTAAAAATCATGGTTAAAATGAAGAAGAATATTTTATATTTCAGAGTTAGTTTGCAATAATGTGAATGCCCACCCACCCTTTGTGTTCTGTGATGTAAAACAAAAGAATGAATTATGGATAAAAACTATCTTGTAGTCATTGGGATTGCTTCCAAAACAATACTCTCATATCTGTTTCATCTTACTGCCAATTTAAGTAAAGAAAATCGGAATTAGAACTTCAGACAACTAATAGTCAGCTTTCAAATTTATATTTTAAGTTTAGTCCACCCTTGAAACCTTTCTTATATATAAATATTAAAATTTTTTTTCAAATAGTGTGATAATACATGTGAATGAGTGAAATAACACAAAATTGTTTATATGGATTGAATTATGGAATAAATAAATATATATCAACATTTTCAAATATAAAAATATTAGGCTGGTGCAAAGGTAATTGCGGGTTTTGCCATTACTTCTAAAGGCAAAAGTAATAATTAATTAATAAATAAATAAAGTCATAAATAAATAAAGTTTACAAGTAAACTTTAAACCTAATAAAGTTCTTAATAGTATAGATAACTATTGATCAGATGATTCTTAAAATACCCTGGAGTTTTGTTCTTAACTGAACTAGTTTTTGTGTATAATTGTATTCACAATTCACAAAAATGGGTATTATTGGTAAATATTTCCACTTGTCTTGTCTTACAAAATACAAGCTCAGAAACTGCACCAGAAGTACTGATGTGATTTCACTGAAGTGAGATATTTGATTTTGTTTCTTATTTTTGGTGAAAACTTACAGATTCCAAATGATTTGGAATCCCATGCAAAATTCATTTGTCTGATTTGTGTCTTGTATCCTGGCCTTCCAGTTATACATGAGTTTGAATTTGGGCTCTGCTATGTGAGACTGAGCATTAAGCAACCTCTCTGAGGTTGTTTCCTGAGGTGTATATATATATAAAAGGAGGAAAAGAACTATATGCCTCCAGAGTGTCTTGAAGATTAAATATCTCCAGTGTATACTGTATGGATGATGGAAAGGTCTCAACAAGTAGTAGCTGTTGTTATTTTTGTTGTTGCTAACACTAACAATCACATTTCTCTATTCAGAATGATTTCAATGGCTATGTTTGTCTTATCGTTGAATGTACTTTGTTGGTTGAAAACCATACTATTAATATTTCTTTGAGATCAAGATATCAATTTTGCCTTCCTTTAATTGTTGATTGTTCTTACTTTGTAGGTGATTTAAAAGATAGATTATTCTATGATGGAATCAGACTAAAGTGTGTCACTATGATGAATAGATTCAAATATAGATTGAAGGGCAACACCATTTTTAAGAATATCATTTTCACTTCTCTGGGTCATAACAAAAAGAAATGAGTACCAGTGTTCACTGTCAATGTAGCATGAGTTTCAAGAAATTAAGGCCCTTTCCGCCTTTCATAACCAAAGGATAATTTAAAAGAAAGTGTTAAAGTGAGAATTTTTCTTTTTATGGAAGTAAAGAAAAAGAAAAATCAAATAAAAAATTGCTGCCAAGGGAGAAAGAGAATTGGAGAACTGTGACAAATCCCTCTGGGGTCCAGATTGTTGGCGCAATGAGAGAGGTTAAAGTGAATGGAACAATGGGAAATCAGTCATGAGCCTAAAGCTAATCATTTGGCTTCTGAACAAAAAGGAGAAATAACCAATATTTTAGAAAGAGAAGAAAGCCTACGGAGCTGGTGTAGAAGGAAGTTCCTTTATCCAAGAACAAAAAGGCAAATAGAATTCATAAACGATTTACTGGAACCTGAGTGGCATCTGAGAAAGACTTATGTATTCTAAGGAGGTTTCTTTTTCCAGATAGTTGAAACAATGTTATAAAATATTGCCTTTCAGAAAATATTTGATAACATATCTGCAATCTTTTGAACATATTCTTTAATTTCCTTCTTTTTCTTCACAATTATAAACACAGGAGGTCTCCTGTAAGTCTAAAGAGTGTCTGACTGAGGCTAAAAATATGTTATTTTCAGTATACCTAGAGATTGCCGTTTTTCCCCTTCGTTGCTTTAATACTACTAGAGTTGTGTGTGTATTTTTATTTTCTCATTTCCCATACTGTACGAAAGGAAATGTAATACAATCTTTAAACGATTGCACAATTACAAAGAAACAGAACTGTTGTTTGAAAATTTGCACCACCATTAGCTAGATTGAAATGTTCATCTAAATATTGTTAAAAATCTGGATTTTATGTGTGGAAGGTGTTTTAGAGAAGTAAAAAGATGATGTAAGGAGTTGTGGGTTGAATGAAAATGAAGGAATCCCTAAGAGGATCCCTAATGATTTGTAAGATCACTTCCTACAAAATGCTTGAGCGAATTGCTTGCTAGATTTGACAATCAGCATTGTTTGGCAGTCAATAAAGTGAATTATTTCTAGTATATTAACATTTAAATGAAATAATTGGGAATGGATGGATGGAGAAGAGATTTACATATCTTACTAGGAAACTACAGAAAAAGTCAATGCTGAAAATATCAGATTTAAAAACTATCTTTCTTATTGCTCAAAATGGAGTGCTTATCCATGTTTGATTCTCAAATTTATGTCATCAACTTTATGGAGTATTTTCTCCTTTTCATGAGACACAACAGTGGGCACAGAAGAGCAAGAAGAAAGACAAAGGGAAACCCCAGTCAATTCACAGCTGCCTCATTTTGTGCCAGACATAATCATCAAATATTTGGTAAATTCACTGGGGGATAAGAAATGTAAGACTCTTAGTTGACAAAGTTTCCATTCAACTTAGAAAAAAAGAAAATTAACCAGTGGTTCCAAAAAAGGCACAACTCAGTGTAAACAGAAAGAATAGCGTCCTAGGTTCCTGGAAGGAACCTAGAGTCTAGTCTTGATGCTACATTTAATTCGCTGTGCAAACTGGAGTATATCATATAATTTAATTGAGCCTCAATTTCCCCACTTGCAAAGTAGGTTGAATGAGTTAGTCTTGGTGATCTCTTTGAGTTCTAAAATTCTGTGATTCTGCATTTTACGTTCAAAATGTTAGAAAGTGATTGTCATAAGTATGTTACACATAAGGTTCTACAGAATTTCAGAAGAAGAAATTGCTTCTAGCTTTGAATTTCATGGAAATTCATAGGTATGAATTACACATGTGGAAGTGAGGGAAAATGCATTTGGATCAGAGGGAATGCAAAGATACGGAGATATATATGAAGCCTTTACAAAGAACAAGTGATTAAACTTTTTAAAAGCCTTTCTAATTTTTCTTTTCCAAAGTAGCCTTTATAAAAAACACGTCTGTGATTAAAAAGTCTTAAGTAAATGAGAATAAAATATTAAATTACAGAGAGATTTTATTTCTGATATCAAAAAAATTATAAGCCCATTGAAGAAAATTTATACAGTACAAAAATTATAAGGAGATAAAACCATTGCACTTCCAACATGCAGAGATAATTACTGTTAATATTTTGATTTTGGTGTACTTCCTTCTAACTTTTATTTTACACATAAATATACACACATTCATACAATGATGCTCCTATTGTACATATTATTTTACTGCCTGTTTTAGAATTTAATGTGTCAAACAGGATTGATCCAGCCTGGGTGCAGTGACTCACACCTGTAATTCCAGCACTTTGGGAGGCTGAGGCAGGAGGATCACTTGAGCCCAGGAGTTTGAGACCAGCCTGGGTAATATAGTGAGACCTTATCTCTATTTTGTTTAATAAAAACAGAAAACCCCAAAAAACAAAAAACAGGATTGAACTGACCTGGCTCCTTTTGGGGAACATTTGATTCTGTGCTCCCCAGTCTGTTTTGTCAGGAATTAGTTTTGTTCAAACGGTTCTTTAAATGGGTCACAGGAGGAAGTAGATGCTAGAGTTGGGTCATAATAGGAATATTTGTTAGCATATGATAAGTAATTTTTTTGGGGGTGGGGGAGGTATTTGTTCCCTTGGCATTAAATTCTAGGTTCCTGGAGGGCAAGGACGAGTCTTTGGTGCCACCAGGGCACAGTATTGGACTTGACATGGAGTAAATGCGCATGCTTGTTGAACTACACTTTTAGGATGAATAATTCTTTTAGAGAAAGGCCAAATGTAGAAAATTTTTCTTGCTGGGAGCTACAGAAAACTTCTGTGTATTTGGAAATTCCTGATCAAAGGCACCATTTTTCTACTTGCTAGTGTTTTCCTGTGTGTGGTAATGTATAATTATCACTAGAGGCGTGTATGGTGAGTTCAGCTGAGGCACGGATAAAATACGACAAATTAATAGAAATGTATTTATTTTAATGTGTATTAGTAAAAATAAAAATATGACTAACACATCAGAGTTGTGATCCTCAGGATATTACTGTATAGAAAAAGGCCAAATTCAATGTAAAGAAAAAGATTAAGTAAATAATGAGACAAATGTTATTAGGATACATCAAACACTGTAGAAGCTGAACCTGAATGACAAAGGTTTGGAAACACAACTTTGTCAGATTTCCTGGAATGGGTAAGGGGTATGAGTACTTTTTCTACCTTTTTTGTTACTTCTTTTCATGTAGGAGCAAGTACTTAATTTCTTTTTAAAAATTAATTTTTATTTTTAAACTGTTAGTGGATGAAATTATATATATTTATGGTGTACAACATAATGTTTTGTGGTTTGTCTTGAGACAAGGTCTTGCTTTGTCACCCAGACTGGAATGCAGTGAGGCAAACACCGTTCACTACAGCCTCGACCTTTTGGGCTCAAGCGATCCTTCCATCTCAGTCTCCCAAGTAGCTAGGGCTACAGGCATGCACCACCATGCCTGGCTATTTTTAAATTTTTTTATGTAGAGGCAGGGTTTCTCCATGTCGTACAGACTGGTCTTGAACTCCTGAGCGCAAGTGATCCACCTGTGTAGGCCTCCCAAAGTGCTGGGATTATAGGCATGAGCCCCCACGCCCAGTTCATAATGTTTTAATATATGTGCACATTATGGAATGGATAAAGGAAGCTAACAGCTAATTACTTCACATACTTATCCTTTTTTTGTGGTGGGAACATTTAAAATCTATTCTCTTGACATTTTCAAGTATACAAGATGTTATTATCAACTATTGTCATCATGTTGTACAATATATCTCCTGAACTTATTCCTCCTGTCTAACTGAAATTTTCAAACCTTTGACCAAAATCTCTTCAATCCGCACTCCCCATTCCCATTCCCTGGTAATCACTATTCTCTGCTTCTGTGACTTAGGCTTTTTCAGATTCCACATTTAAGTAAGATAATGTGTTATTTGTCTTTTGACTGGTTTATTTCACTCAATATAATGACCTCTAGGTACATCCATATTGTCTCAAATGGTAGGATTTCCTTCCTTTTAAAGGCTGAATACTATTCCACTGTATTTCTTTTATTCATTAATTCACTGATGGACAGTTAGTTTGATTATATATCTTGGCTATTGTGAATAATGCTGCAATGAACATGGGAGTGCAGACATCTCTTTGACATACTGATTTTTTTCTCCTTAGGATGTATACCCAATAGTGAGCATGCTGGATCATACGGTAGTTCTTTTTTTAATTTTTTCAGGAACCTCTATACTGTTTTCCATAATGGCTCTATTAATTTACCTTTCTACCAACAGTGGCAAGTACTTACTTTCTTTATGTAGATTATTCCAGTTTGAAAATATTCTTTAAATTTCCAGTTGCTCTCAGTACTGTTCGGCAGATCTGATGGCTCTTTTTCATTCTACTTCGAAGACTCAACTAGTCATTCTCAACATCTTTTCAAGCACCTTTTTCCGTTCCTTTGTTTTTATTTGTTAATTATGATACTGTAATTGTATTTGTCTTCCCATCAAGAATTGTCAAGTGTTCTTTGAGAAAGTTTTTCCAGTCACATGGGAAAGTTATTACAGTCACTGAAAATTTTTAACAACGTATAACAGAGCTATAGTCTCTTATGTGGGCTTTGCATTTAATTAGTTGTTACACTGGACATCGGCAGTTCTGCTCTTGGTAACATGAAACAGGTAATCTCTCTAGAGTTGCTTCTAGCTCTAAGAAAACCTTTCCCAAAACAAAAAACAAACTGTGTTCCTCGATTTCTGATCTCTGTGTTCAAACATGGTATGAGATTTAAAGTTGTGCTCCACTGTACTTTATGGTCAGCCTTACTAAGCTACTTAACATTCCCAGAAGTCACTATGTTCTATGCAATTTCAGTTTGCTCCGTTTGCCTCAGTTTGTGAATATTAGACTGAACTCCCATAAGGAGAAAGCATTGGTTTTACACGTGAGATATTAAATAAGCATGCATAATCACCCTGCCCATTCTTTGGTATGAGAGGCTCATTCTTAAACTCTGATATAAATAGCTGTCGGGGTTATAAGCATCTCCCAATGTCTACCAATGTCTACACTTACAGCTCCTGAATAAAATGTTGATATGTGATTTTTGGTGTTATTCAGTGTGACTTTTTGTGTTCAGAGAAGACTATTCAGGGGTTACTTTTAGTTTAAAAAATTAGTAATACCGAGTTCTTAGGCTCTTAAGTTTAGCTTCCATATCTTATTATTTTGTTTATAAGTCTAGAAAAGGTTACATATATTTAAAGACCATTTGATTAATATTTAGTTCCATTTGAACATATTTAAATATTTTCAAGTGTTTTTATATATATTTAATATACTTTATTTCCTTTATAAATAATTCTTTGGCTTAATAAAATCTTCCAAAACACTGTTTTTTAAAAACTCTCTAATTAAACTTAAAAATGTGGTAAACATTTATGTTCAATGCTTTATATAAAGCATTGACTGAAAATTATTACTCTAAGTCAGTCATTCAGTTATACATTTTAAATTAGAATCATGAGGCTATCACTCTAATAGGCCAAAAATGTTTAAACAAGCACAGAAAATGCCAAATATGTTTAGACTACTTTCTAACACAAAAATATTAATATTACTGTTTTGATTTTCTTAAATACATTTCTATGCTTTTAAATCTTCTTGGAGTTGAAAAATATGGGCTCCTTAAGTCAGGTGGTTATCACCCCAGTTAACTGAGTGTCTCAGTCTTTTGGGGCTGCAGTAACAAACTATCATAGACTAGGTGGCTTGAACAACAGAATTTTATTTCTCACAGCTCTGGAAGTCTGCAAAGGCCAAAATCAAGTTGCTGTCCGATTTAGGTGTTTGGTCAGGGGCCACATTCTTCTTCATGTTCTCACATGAAGAAAAGGATGAGGGTGCTCTCTGGGATCTCTTTTATAAGGGCATTAATTGTATTTTGAAGTCTCTGGTCTCATGACCTAATCACCTCCCTGAAGCCTTACCTTATTATATCATCACACTGGAAGTTAGGATTTCAACATATAATCTTGGCAGACATGAACATTTAGTTCATAGCACTGAGGTTATCTATGACTAGATATTTGTGTCTGCTACTGTCCAGATTCTTGTTGGAGACCCCGAGGGGCCGGCACACTGAACTACACTTGTAGTTGCTGTGTCAATAATTCCACCAGGTGATCACATAGCCCACCACCCTGGATTTGAGTTGAGTTTTATACATTGCTTAATTCTTTGGTGTGTTAGAGAAATCTACAAGCTCTAATCAGGATGATTACTTGTATGTATCATTTCAACTCTAAAGACTTTTGAACTTAAAGAAATTCTAAGGTATAAAATGTTTTTCCAAGTAAATTTTAAGGTGTTTGAACCTGATGAAAGCTTAGAATCTCCATTTTCTTTTTAATCTCCTTATAAATATTAAAATGATATCTGATTGACATTGGATATTTCTCAGCTTTTGTTTCACTTCTGGACCCAACTTAAGAGGTCTACTACTAGAAAAGAAAGACCAGGCATGAGTTTCACGGACCCTTCCCTGACTTAGTTAAATGGCCTTTAGTAGGTCTGAGTAGTAGCATTGGTCAAACATGATTGATACTGGATACTGAGTTCATTATAATCAACTAGGAATCCAAAGACATTTAATTCTTTTCTGAATATAGTATAACATTCAGACCAGGCTTAGAATAAATCCTGAGAATAAGAGAAAAAGGAAATGGGTTGAGAGAGACTCCGGGCTAATAAGATCTTTCCTCCATTTAAACTGAGGCTCCGTAGAACCACATTGCCTAGTTGAAATATTAGTCCAGCACCAGGGTAATTAGGCACTTGGTTTCCCCACTGTTTCTTCAGAATACATCAATTAGAAAAAAAAAAAAGGGCGTCAAAATAATAGGTAATTATGCATATTTCTCAGGTTCTTCTTGATGCTTAATAAGTGATGAATAAGATTTATTTTGCTCTAACCATAATTGGCTTTTATTATACACTAAGATATCACTTTGGGGCCCTGGTGATGGGGTAAGTTTAATTATTTTTTGATAACAGCATTGAGGTTTTAGTTTATTTTTGCATCCTTACATGTGTTTGGAGGATGGCTAGTATGGGTTGAGATTTTGTCTGAGAATGTGGACTAACCTGAAGGAGACATATGGTCTTGGTCATATTAGCATATTAGCATCAGGGTCTACACAGCCTGTGCCTGTCTCTCTAATGCAACCAGTTCCTAGTCCATCTGAACATATATGTTTTTTCTAGTTTGATATTTCTTTTTCTTTTCTACACTTTTCTATTATTACCATTTTTTTTTTTTTT
>NW_012106631.1:2121363-2175846 GCF_000951045.1 Mandrillus leucophaeus
ACATTTCCAGCTTTCCTCTTAATGTGGATAACATTTTGTTCTAATGAAAGGTAAGGCTTCATTTCAAGGGCACTCTCTGGGCGATGCAGATTCTTGGATTCCTCTGTGTTTCGTTGAAATTCATTATGTGCCTGAATGACTAAAGGGAGCATGGATGTTTTTATATTCCTCAATGGATGTCTGTTGTAATCAAGTTCAAGTAGCAAACAAAGCTCAGTGTGAATGAACACAAGGGTGTCATCTATCAGTGGCATCTCCATATTTGAGTTATTGTGCCATTCAAAATAAATGCAACAGACAGACTCTGTTGTAAGTGAACACTGAATCTCTCAGTTTAGTTCGTTCAGATATTGTTGATGTGTCATTAACATGAGAGTGACCTGGAAGAGAGCCAGATTCTCTGCTCTGTATCTAAAAATGGATTACTGTACCACTGAGAATACTGTGAAGCCAATGTAGAAAATCTTTTCTTTTGGAAAGGTACATATAGACTGTAAATGATTGAGGACTTATTTGCAGAGCATTCTTGACTAAAGGACTAATAGTCTTTCCTTGATCTCTTTAAGCAAATGTTATTAGACTTGCTTTGTTTTTTCTGGACATGCTGTTACCGACATTAAAAAGAAGGTAACATAAACTTTATGCCAATTGCTTTTTCCTAGGAGAGATTCTTAGTTGTACGAAAATTAACCTGTTCAAATAGCTCAACTGAAGGGGGGATGGTATTTACTGAAAAATGCTAAGATCTTATGAATCTGAGAAGAAAAAACAAAGAAGATTTGGGCTTTTATAACTGAAGTCAAGAACTGAGTTTCCTTGCTCCTTCTTTTTCAGTGTTTTCTCCATTCTTCTTTCTCAGTTTCCTGAATATATTTGTCTTGCACAGAAGCCTGTATGGCCTTCTCAACATTGACTATACATGATCTTTTAGTTTAAATCCTTATGTCAGATGGACTCAGACTTCTGGTGCCTCAGTTTCAAAATCCTTACAGATAAATCTTATTAATTGTTAGTAATATGAGGCTGAGCTTAGCTCAGGAGCCCCTCCCTGACTACTCCAACATGTTTGAGGATTATGGAGTATGGTCATGCAGACTTGAATGAGGTAGGCTCTATTGAAGTAGTTGTGGTTTGAGTAGGCATTCATACTTGTGTCTATTACAGTTCCTATGCTGTGTCTAAATCCATGGCCTTAAAATTTTTTCCACCACAACCCAGAGGAATAAATACGTTTTAAATCCCATTCCATCATTCATCTATGTATAAATTCTTGAAACAATACTTTCCTTTATTACATGTGATACACTCTCATATTTCCTTTTTTTAATTTCTTTCTATCTCAATTCATTCCATTAAATAAAAGCATGGTGGTCTTGGCTAACATAATTCATGATTCACTAATGATTTGCAATTTTAGTTTCAGAAGCACTGGTCTTTGTATTATTTTCCTTTGTAGCTCTTATAATTACAATTGGCACTCCTGTTATATTTTTGTAGTTTTCTTTGTAGCAGATATCACAATTATAATTGCCTCCCTTGTTAAACTGTAAACCACATTAAAGCAGAGACTGTGTCTGTCTTGTTTACTTCTGTATTCCCAGCACCTAACAGAGTTCCTGGCACATAGTAGATGCTCAATTGGGTAAATATTGATAAATGAGTAAATGAAGACCCAAACAGATGGCACCCTTAATGGCTCACCTGGTTCTTTGCAAGGAAGAGATTCAGATCCATATAAAATTTGCTAATTTGGGATAGCCCTGCTGATAGAGAAAGCAGATGGAAAGGCCCAGCAGGAGGCTCAGTGGAGCAAGGAGGCCAGGCCAGAGAGCTAGGTTCCCATATAGTCACCGACAACTGAGTGAAATTCTTTCACCAGGGAAAATTGACTGTTTTAAGGGAAGGATCAGTGTCAGGGCTGAGCTCAGGTGTCTTGATTCTTTATGTAAAATGTATTCCACCATGCACAATGACTTTTTGGTTAGATTTCTAAAATTTCACTTTTGGTATTTTAATTTTTCCCTTTTTAGCTCATAATAAAGAAAGGTAGAGAAAGAACTGCACCTTTTTTTTTTTTTTTTTTTTTGACATAAAATACCATGGTACCTGTTTTCCAATGAGATGTAGACATCTGGTTAGGGAGATTAATAGCACACAGAGCTCTCTCCCCTCTCTTCTTGCTATCTTTCTCCTATTTAGTCACTGACTCCCATCCCATCAAGATTCATTTAACTAACTTCTGCAATAAATGACTCCTACTTGTCTATAGCAGTTATTTAAAAAACTACTTTTCATAAGTGGATATTTTAAATGGTGTCACCTATTTTCTTTTCCCATATGCACAGATTTTGAATCTATAGTATAATTTAATAATTATTATGGTTTCATCTATAGATTTACTAAATAATCTATAGGTAGAAAGCTGAATTTATACAAAAAGCAATTCATAGATTGATAAACTTTCTATACAGCTTCCTGGTGTCCTCAAAGCAGGGTTGAGAGGACTATTACTTTAATACTCAATCAGTTTCATCAGTTCTAAATATTAATTTACAAGGTGAGAATACTCCACTTCTCAAAATTAGTCAACTTAATATTGAATTAAATGGTCAAAGTACAATTCAATTTATTATAATTGGGTATGATATATAAATTTATCATCCACACATATTCATAACTCTTTTGGGAGGGGAGAATTTATATGTCAGGCCAGTGTTTCTCAACCCTTTTTAATAGACTGTGTAAGCCTGCGGGGTACAGTAGACAGATGAGGGAGCTTCCTTCTGTCATAGATGGCCATTCCAGCTTTAGTCAAATAAATATGGAAATACCTGCAGCAGGTATAAATTTTGTCCACAGTACTTGAGTTAACGCATTCGTAGCTTTTGGCGGGGGCAATCCTTTACTCTTCAGTCCAATCCCATTTGATTCCTTAAAGAGAGTAGCTCTATAAATTTTGTACTAAGCTCAGAGTGAGAATTTTTGCTAGGCTGAAACTCTTGGCCTCTTGTGTTCCATCTTCTCAGAATCTTCTCAGAAGGTTCACTTTTGTCTAAGGTTCTGCTCATTCTTCTGGCACCCTGGGAGTGTGGTTCCGGTTTCTGCTCTATGAGTAACCCATAACTCTGCCAATTTATTCTAAGTCCCATTGAAAAAAATTTTTAAAAAGTTACTATTTGTCATTTAGGATATATTTTAAGTAAAGCATTAATGAATATACATATATGTGCACACATATGTGTATGTATATATGTATAATGAATATGTATACACACATATATATGTTATACTATGCTTTCTCTTTCTATAAATATATACTGTATAGGTAGTCTACAAATACTTTGTTATTGAAGATCTGTTTAGCTAGTTTCTTTTCATTCACGAAAAAGACAAAATATATGTTTCTAGAAGTTATTTAGTAATTACATAACATAAATTAGATATAGAAGTTATATAAAGGTTAATCTCTAATACTGTAAAAATATCTTTTGAGAGTATTGTGGTCTTGTTTTCAAAGAGTTATATTTTAGAAATACATACTAATATGTTTACAGAGAAAATAATCTGACGTTTGGGACTGGTTCAAAAATGATCTGGGCAAGAGAAGGGAAGTTATAGACGAAACAAACTTGGTTATGTTGATAATAATCTTAATTTTTCCATATACATTTGAAATTTTCCTAATTAAAAAATACCCATATATTTGAAACACATATACTCTTGTCCTCTGCCCCCACACTCATAGGGAAGATTGGTGGAAATAAAATGCAGATCTCCTGCAGTGTAAACGTGTGACCCTCAAGCCCTAAGTTGTCAAAACTTCCAATGCCTTGGTGGCACTAAAGTGCATGCATTTATTTCCAGGAGTATTTAGCCCATGTTTCTATTCATTTCTTCATCATTAAATCACAATTTCAGTAGCACAGGGTGCCACAAGCTGAGAATCAGGTGAAACTTCCTATGAAAATAAATGCAGAAATTCCCAATTGTGTCTATCCTAATAAAAGCAAAAGGAACAACTAATTACCTATTTTCTTTTAGAAAATAAAGTCATTGACAAGGTCATAGCCCTGCTATCCAACCTGACTATGGATTATTCTGAGTACAAAGCAAAGCTAGTTTTTTGTTTTTTGTTTTTTTTCTTGCCGGAGAACTCTACAAGAATTTACCTATACTGATCTTTCTCAGGTTGTTTTGTAATCACACTAAACTTGACTCCATGGCACCTAATTATTCCTTCAGGAACCCCTCCTTCCCTGCAACTGACCTTGTGTAGAAATCTGAAAACATTTATAAAATACAGTTGAATATATATTTTTTGGTAAGAAAGATTTTGTATTTGAAGACATACATGTTTACTAAAAGGCATTTCATTTCTAAAAATTTAAACTTTCCTTAGTTTATATTTGACATTATTAGAAAATCAGTTCTCCATGTGGAACTTTTCATCTAAAATGTCACAGGAACTGGGAATTGAAAAAAAGGAAACTTTACACATTCTTTCACATCTTGAGTTTTTCACATGCTTTTTCTTTGCCTGAAATCTCTTCCCCATCTGTCCCTTGCCAGGTGGTAAATTCTTGTCCATCCTTCAGGGGCCAGCTCAGCTCAAGTCACTTCTTTCCTGATGTCCTTCTCAGTCTCTAAAGGATGCGACAGTGGGCTTTGCACACAGTGTATCTCCACTATTGTTCTTACCACATTGTGCCGTAATCGCTGTTTTTGTACTTTTTCCCTATTAGATTATAAGCTCCTGCCAAGAAGACTTTAGTAACATTTATTAAATTGTTGGGTTGAATTGTGTATTCAAAGAACTGTTGAAATAATGGAGAGATTTCAAATAATAAATACATAAAAGCAAGAAAATGTCAGGGTTGAGGAAATGTTAACTGAAAAAATTACCTTTCCCCCAAAGTAATGGCTACATATAACTTGCTTTTTGAGAAAGATTAAATCACCTTGAAAATAATCATTGACAAGAACATTTGTCCTACATTGTCACATCCAGTTGGAAAGCTGCATTTAATAGTTTACATTCAACATAAAACTTGGACTCCTTCAAAAGATAAGTTGATTTTCCTCTTTACAACAAGACACAAGTTGCTTTAGTACTTCAAAATAGAATAGAAAAATGATTCCGGTTCACAACATGAAAAATACACTAAGAAAGAAAAAGATTTTACAGATAAGCTCCAGGTCTACACTAAGCCAGAGCCTCACAAGAAGCTATTACTGTGTAAAGAGTAATGCGCTCCCTGCACTGAATGCAGCACAGTGGATGCGTTCCAGTGGCATCATAAACAACAAAACCCAAGTTCAAATCATTCACATGAACTTGTAATTGAATTTTTCAAGATGTGATTTAGTGTAGTAGATGGAACGAGGATAAAATGTTTCAAATGTAACAGTGATTGAACAAGTTAGAAGAATTAGTAGGGAGTGAATATTAATACGGGGTAGCTTTCAGACATCTTGAGATAGGAAAGCTCCTCACTTGCCTATTTAACAGTGAAAGAGAAACTAATACCAGGCTCAGTAAGAGGACTAGTAAGCAAGGAGAATATAGGACAATATTTTACTTCTTGAATGATACAATAAGTGATGTCGCTGAAAGTTGCCGTACGGATTTATTTTTTTAAGAGTGCTGGATTAAAACTTAGGAAAAATAACTATAAATCTCAACTCAGGCAGAACTCAACAGGCCTCCAGTTCCAAATTTGGAGACTCTCTTCTTTTTATTAAAGTGTATTCAAATGTACTACATTACTCAGAATTTGGCTGGCTAAAAGATTTATAAATTTGCTGAGTTGTGAACTTCTTTGACCAAAATGTGAGCTCCAGATGCTGTAAGCCTGGCAATTCCGTTTGTGTGAATGGGCTTTGGATTTCCCAACATTAAAGTTTAGTATTTGTTGTTGGTTCTGGAGCAGATACTGACATGAATTTCACTGTTTGATATGCCAGCACCAGGGCAGAAACACTTGGTAGGACTGAGACGGCAACTGATTCTACAGTATCAAGTGGCTTTCTAGTGAACCGTCAGGGCTTTGAATGGAAGTGCACTGATGTTTTTCATTGTTTGCTGGATGTGGCTTTTTTCCTAATATTCGGAGGTAACTCTCAATCCTTACTTTCTTTCCTTGGAGCTAAGAATTAGAGTCTGTTTCCAAATATAGCCAGCAGATGGTGCAATTTACTTTATTTATACTCTATCTCAAATGAAAAAGCATTAGACTATTCTATATACATACACACACATAATATGTCTCGTCTCAATCTCATTCATATGTACAACTTTAAGTGTATGTTTCAAAACTTTTTATCTATTTGGAAACAACCTATTTAACATAATTTATCTCCTTTTAGAAAAGCAGTGTTCATTTTTTAGAGTTTTATTAATAATTCAACTTACATTTTATTAGCTTTATAGACCTCAAAGCAAGACACGAGAGGAGACTATTAGTCATGACAGGAAATATATCATTTCTTTTTCATCAGCTTTCTTACACAATTCGTAATCACATGTCCTGCAAGACAAGAGTAAAGCTGGTTCTGATGTGCCCGTGGAATTCAGCAGTACTTAGCTATAATTTTGAGAGTCCTGTAATAACAAATGTTAAAGTTCTGATTTGGTAACTGACTTCAACAGAGCTTTCAAGTTGAAATTTATTTATGGAATCATTTCAGCTATTAGACTATCCATCCTATCTCTTGTCAATAAAGGATGCTATCCCATAGGAGATAACTAATAACTTTATAGAATTTTAAGATGTAACAGAACGTTATTGTCCCCTGGAGGTCACACTTACCAACCAAAGGGTAATAACTTTTATTAGAAGGCTGAAATAGTCTATAAATATTTCATTAAATCCTTAAAAATGTGCAGGTATTAATTCTCCACTCTCTTCTTTTGATTTCTGGCTACCACCCTGAGATGGATAAAATGTTCCTGGGAACCTGGGGAAAATGCTATTGTGCTGAATTTATCACCTGTAATATTTCCTGGTGGGATTATCTGAATACATGTGGATTTCAGGAAGAATCTTCTCAGAAAATTTCATTATTATTTTAAATGCTAGGCTCAGCATCGACGTTCTGCCTTTATCATTCTCTCTCCCAACATGTTCCTACCAATTCTCAGCTCACTTTAGGGAGCAGGTGAAGAAAGGAGAGAAGACACTGCATTTTCTGGCCATCTCAGTCCATTCAAAAGCATTTATGGTGCAGGGCACTGGCGTGGTGCTGAGTTGATTGAGTTAAAAAAGACATAGACTTTGTCCTTGAGGCAAAGCAGCTGCCAATTGCTGAGTCCAGGGAGAAGTGCTTTTATTTCTTCAGTATGGGCAGAGCTGCCACGGAACAGGTTATGTGTCAGTGTGAACAGGTAGAGGATGCTCACATCATTCCTATCATCCTAGAAAACAGATAAAAATTTCACTTTCTCAGACTGCAAAGAAACACAGTTTACATTTCTGAGAAATTAGAATTCTAGAATACTTTAAAACAAAATATAGTTTTGACTTTCAGGTTAGCATTGTAACTAATGAAATATTGCAAAATCCAAGTTCCTTCAGGGTTCAATTTAATGAATAGAGAATAGAACTGAAAAAGGTAATAAAACAGACTCTCACACAAAGGCCGCCTGGATTTTGCATCTGAGTAACACTCTGCTGTTACCACCCAGAGCATCTTTTCTCTTCTTGAACCACAAAAAAGACCTGGCTTTCTGCTTTTACTTCTCTTGAGCATCATTCCTGTATAATAGGTCACTTGTACAACACTCGCACATAGCAATGAGTATGAGGATATTTTGTGTATGACCCATTTACTTGAAGGAATTGTTCTATTCTAGGTGCTTTGGTTGCAAGGAACAGGAACCCACTCAAATGGCTCAAGAAAAAAGGGATTATTTAAAAAAGAGAAGTTTATGAATACAAAATACGGGAACAATAGTCAGGTTTTATAATGAATGTCAGAAGGCTATATTCTTTCTGTTTTTCTTTCGTAACTTACTTTTAACAAATGGTCCCAGGTGAACTTGAGGAGGTCAGGTGGGGCCAGCTGTATTAGTCAGGATTCTTTAAAGGGACAGAACTAATAGGATGTGTGTGTGTGTGTATATATATATATTATATTATATATTTATGAGTTTATTAAGTAGTATTAATTCATATGATCACAAGGTCCCACAATAGGTCATATGCAGGCTGAGGAGCAAGGAAGCCAGTCTGAATCCCAAAGCTGAAGAACTTGGAGTCCAAAGTTCGAGGGCAGGAAGCATCCACCACAGGAGAAAGATGTAGGCTGGGAGGCTAAGCCAGTCTAGCCTTTTCACGTTTTTCTGCTTTATATTCTGGCTGTGTTGGCAGTTGATTAGATGGTACCCACCCAGATTAAGGGTGTGTCTGCCTTTCCTGGTTCACTGACTCAACTGTGAATCTCCTTTGGCAACACCCTCACAGACACACCCAGGATCAATACGTTGCATCCTTCAATCCAATCAAGTTGACACTCAGTATTAACCATCACACCAGCCAAAGCTGGATCATATAAAGTCTTGAGGTTATGGTCAGGGATAATCTTGTGGCCATACGTGAACAACATGACAAGGAGAAATGAAAGCCCTCAATTGAACTGAACTGATTGGATTTTCTCTAAAAAATTGACCTGGGACATTGGTTATTTGTGACTGGTTCTGAAAATACTAATAATAACATTTAATATTTATCAAGAGCTTACTGTGTGTCAGCTCTTGTCCTAGGCTTTTTTCATGTTTTAATGCATTAATTGTCACAACTATATGATATGGATCAGTGTGATTCCATTTTTACAAATAAAGAAATGGAGGCATGACTGAAAAGTAAAATAGCTTATACAAGTTGGCAAAAGATGTAGTAGGGCTGGTAGTGGAACCCAGTCAGTCTGACTCCGGAGCCTGTGCTCCTAGCCACTACATGACACTGTCTTCAAAGTGTTAGAGTGGGAGCTGGTTCTATGGCAAACCAAAGCCACATGCAACTCAAAGTTATGGAGTAGGAGAGGCAGAATGATGAGTGAGCAGAAGAAGCAAGTATGGGGAAGAACACCAAGCAGTTGCTCACAGCAGCACCCCCACTGCTTAGATTGAACAAAGCCTGGGATGTGGCAGGTACTCACTAAGTATGGGTGGAATAGTGAATGAAAACTTTCAGCAGGGGCTGTGGATGTGACATATCCTCTGAGAAGCTCGGGTGTGCCAGTCAGGCAGGAGCCTCCAAATAACTTATTTTAATCTGTTTCCCTTACAAATTAACTAAATTATACATACACCAGATGAATACATTCTCCTTTTTAAAAACATAAAGCTCTGATCTACAGAGAATAGAGTTCCTTCGGGCCACTTCCCCATCTTTGTTTCCTGCTTTCCACTCCTCAGAGATCCTTCCAGGCTTTGTTAATATATTTAGATACATATATAGAAACTGTTGGAACTCTAAAGTATTGTTTTGCATATTTAAAAAATATTTGCATAAGTATTATAGTGTTTATTTTTTCCCTCATTTAATGTATCATAGAGATCCAGCTATATTGTTATGATAGACATTCAGATGGTTTCTAAACTTCTTACTATTATAAAATTATGTTTATAATTTGTATTACAGATTTTTTAAAAAAAGAGTTTTGCTCTTTTGCCCAGGCTGAAGTGTAGTGGTGCAATCTCAGCTCACTGCAACCTCTGTCCCCTGGGTTCAAGTGATTCTCCTGCCTCAGTCTCCCAGGTAGCTGGGATTATAGGCACCCACCATCGTGCCTGGCTAATTTTTGTATTTTTAGTAGAGATGGGTTTTGCCATATTGGCCAGGCTGGTCTCGAACCCCTGACCTCAGGTGATCCACCCACCATGGCCTCCCAGAATGCGAGGATTACAGGCATGGGTCACCGTCCCTGGCCTGTATAGTCTCATGATTATCTTCCAAAGAGTTTTATATTTTTCATTACTTCTTAAACTTAAAATTATAACTTTAAACTTAAAGTTATAAAAGAATCAAAGCATTATCTGAGATATCAACTAGTCCAATGACTGTAAACCAGGATGGTGGAGTGGTAGTGGGTTTATCTAAATCACTTCTGAAGCGTTTTTCCAATAACAGCCTCCCTATCTTCTGGAAGAATTCTGGCATGGCAACCATGTTACAGTGGCAATGGGAGTGAGTGGGGAGGGGGGGGGGTGAGTAAGCACCTGGCTTGTTTGCTAAACTACCAATTATTCTGATAGGTACCTACCCCCCAGCATGCCCCCAAAACATATAGCTAGTTGAAGACAAAACCAGGGTTCGATGCAAAAACTCCTGCCAATTTTAGTCTAGTCTTTTCCTAATTATTTTGCTTTGCCCTGACAATTCATCTTCATGGAATCTCCATAATCCTTATTAGTTCCAGATAGAAACTTCCTTCAATTTACTTAAACTCTGTTCTGGGAGCTCCCCTGCTCTCAATCTTCTTCACTTAAAAACAAATGAACAAATTAATGAACAGACAGCAACACAAACAAGCTAAAACAAAAGGGCAGAGACGATCAACTATACACTGAAAACTCATTTTCTCATCTCCTGGCCTGGGGTTATTGCTGTGGGGGGCGGGGTGGGGGTGGTCAGCTTCCCAGCCAGGTGCTGCTTTTCTTAGGCCCCTTTGCATCCAGGGGCGTCCATGCACTCATCAGTTTTCAACCACCAATCAAGCAGCTGTCTTCTTTCCCGTGGCTAATCAGGCAAGGGTCATCTGTCACAGAACTATCCAATCAGCATTAAGGTGTCGAGTACAAAAGGCTGCTCGAAGACGGCGTTTTTTCTGACCAACAACATTCTACTTTGTTAAGTATTTGGATGTGAGATATATATGGAAAGTCGACATTTGGCTGTGGGAGCAGAAGTAAAAACAGACACGGCGAGAGGGACCTGAGGTAGGAGATAAAGTTATGAATAAGCAGATGCTATAAATGTAGAGGAAGTTGGTCAGTTGGGAGAGTAGCAGAAGCAGGGGCAGAGAGGACTGAGTCATCATGGCATATGTTCACCCACCTCTTGCTGCTGAGGGGGCAGTAAGATAATTCAGGCCTGGAAATGTATCAGAGCATTTCAGTTTACCGCTGCGTTTTCCCCTCTGTGAGGCTCAGTTGAACGCTAAGCAGGGTTTCCGTGTGATTCTGATTTCCTCTGCGTCCCTGTGTTTCTTGACAAATCCGTCTTTCTTGAGGTAGCCCGAGTGATTTTCTGCCTACCAAGCTTGCAGCCAGAAGAGCCTGACGCATCTGTCCTTCTTAGTTTTCATTAATTAGGATGTTTAGTCTGCTTATAATTAAACATGAAAATATGGATGTATAAAAAGTAGGTATTGCCTTAATGACTGATTTGGGGAATATTTTATGATTTAAAATGATGTATGTTTATTCTTTATTTCTTTCAACAAACATTTATTAAGTATGTACTACTTGCCGAATTTTTTCTTGTTAACAGAACGAAAAAGACAGTAGGGGCCTGGTGCGGTGGCTCATGCCTGTGATCCCAGAACTTTGGGAGGCCAATGTGGGCAGATCACAGGAGGCCAGGAGTTTGAGACTAACCTTGCCAACAGGGCAAAACCTCGTCTCAACTAAAAATGCAAAAAATTAGCCAGGTGTGATGGCACATACCTGTAATCCCAGCTACTCTGGTGGCTGAGGTAAGCGAATAGCTTGAACCCGGGAGGTGGAGGTTGCAGTGAGCTGAGATCGCGTCACTGCATTCCAGCCTGACTGACACAGATTCTGTCTCAAAAGAGAAAAACAAAGCAAAACCGACAGTGGAAGTCAAGGTTAGATTTGAATCATTCCATTTCCAAGTTCAATGACTCTTCTCACATGCTTAGTTATTATGCCCACACTTGATTTGAGGGGGGATCTGCAGGAATGTCTATATTTGTCTTAAGTTGGGTCCTCCAGAAGCTGCACTTAGAAATTGCTTTTCTGGATTCTCCCGCTGCATATTAGCCACATCCTTCAGCTCTTTCAGTGAATAATCCCTTTTATTCCTTTGGCCAGAGCCATGCTGATCTGTGACTCTAGCTATTCATCTTGGTTGGAAGGAAAAAAACGGATGGTTCTTGAGGAGAGCTGATATTGTCTTATGTAGCATCTGCCTAAGTTGAGGCCTCTGCCTAGTCTTCAGGCAATGCAGTGGGGTCTACTATCGTCTAACAAGGGGGAGTGGGCTGCCTCTGCAAGCCCAGAGTGTTCTAGAGAGTCTGAGAGTTCAATGTTCTTGAGTGTACCCACCTGGATATCTCTACCCCTAGCCTTGGAGTCCCACTCCTTCCCTGATAATGTAGGAGACTTGTTGGGGCTGTGAATTCAGGGTTATCTCAACTCTTACTTCTCTACTCTTACAATGAGGATCGAGGCCTGGTCTTTAGCAGGGTCTGTCTTGTGGTCGTAAGAGAGGAAGGCGTCTGTAAACACTGCCCTGGGAGCCTTCTAACTTTCACATTTTGCCTTAAGTGGCTAATTGGCTGAATGGAGCTTGTTATTTTCTCTCTTCAGTGCATCAATAACACTTAGCAACAACCAAACAGATCCCCCAGTCCTTATAATTACTATTTCTATCATACTTCACAATGCCAAAGATATCACAGAAGCCATTGCATCCCTTCAACCTGTCATCCATTCCAAGTCACCACAGGTGAAATTCTTGGTAATTGCCATGCTGCAGTGTGCCAGAGGCCTTCAATAGTCACTTCACACTAGGGAGGGAGTCCTAGTTGCCATCTGGCTGGAAAGTGATCCAACTTCACAACTGCATCTCAGGCACTGCTAGTTCCTCCTTCTCTGACCAACTGTTTATTTTGGTGGTCTGTGGAGTGTATAGGTGGTGAGAAATTATAGCCAGCTTGGTCTTGAAAAGAAAATGAGAAGTAGGGTGGTAGATAGAACGAAGATAAAGGTAGGGCTTGGAATTAGAACTAATTAGGATTACAGCAGAGAGGAGATAGCCAGTAGAGAAAAGGGGGGAGAATGCAAGGGCCTGAGTTGGTGAGATGACATGGAATACAAAATTGATTGGATTGCTGCTGCTTCTGAGATTGGAGGCACAAAAACAAAGAAATACATACAACTGAGTTTGTCAGTCATAATAATATAAATAATAATAGCTAATATTTACTGACTCCTTACTGTGTTGAAGCATAGTTCCAAATGCATAGGCAGAAATTAATTTTCATTTAATAACATCAGAAAATGATTTTTTAAAGTTTTCTACCAGGTCTTTGACATAATTCAATACATTAAAATGGGAGAAAATAAGTCAAGTGTTGAAAATATCATTTTCTTGCTATTAAGCCCCATTTCCTTCTGCACTTTTCTTAAAAGAGTTAGGAGTTTTATATTTCATTTTTTTTATAACCAACAATTAGAAAAAGCCACTCTTACAAAGTTCCTATTGTTTCAGTTCTTTCTCTCCACCATTAGCCCTTTACTTTTAATATAATGGGCAAGCCTAAAAATAAAAATTGTCTTGTGTATGGCACATAATGGAATGTGAATGAAGAGCTGAAAAAGAAAAAAACATTTCTTTTTCACAAGGCATCTTGATCTGATGGCCCAGCAGGCAGCAGTTTATTGCAGCAGTTGCTGCAGAGATCTTAAAAAAGGTGAGGCTTTGCCCTGAGCAAAAAGGGCAAAGTTAACAGGAAGCTATATAGTGTCTCAACACTGCAAATAAACGTGAAAGGGTGCAAGGGATAATGTAATGGGACATGTGTCATTTGAGAGGTCTTTGGTCGTTTGAGAGGTCTTTGGAGTATTTTGTTGTGATGGAGACCAAGCAGTATCTTGATCATTTCCTACATCTGTGTAGCTCCTTTTAACTAAAGCCTATGAGAAGCTCTGAAGAATATATTAATGGAGAATAATAATCTCATGATTGTTGCAATTGAATTCCTATAAGCATGAAACTTCCTTTACAAATTAAAGCAGAGATCATGAGTTAACTGTAGGGCTTTTCTCTCAATTTCACCCAACAATATTATTTAAATATTACTGATTTTAAGATGACAGAGGCTTATAAGCTTTCACAATATAAGCTGTTTTTGTTTGTGAACAGCAGTGGTGGCCATTTTTGGCCTTATGAAAAAAGGTAAGCCTAGGCAGTAGCACTTGACTTTAGGATAACTGGATTTATTTCAAGTTACTTTAAATTATTATTTAATAAAATAGAACCAGTGTGTTACTGATTTCCTCATTAATAACATTGATAATTTTCAAAATTAGTTCATATTTTGTACTAAAAACTTACCATAACTTAATATAAAGTCAGCAATTTTGAACCATGTCTGAGGAGGTTCTGTTCCTGAATACTTCGTTATAAAGTTGTTTCACCTGCAGCATTAACTCTAGGGATCACAGTAGAGTAAGTTCTCAGTTTATTTCTTTTGTTTAATCAATAGACGAAATAACTGCTGTAAACAGTTGTAGGGAAATAATTTAACATGATTTGAATTTGTGTTCTCAAATCTATGGATTAACAGAACTAGGGCATGGGCCTTATGCTAAAGAAAACTTGCAAATCTGCTGCTGGACATTTTTCTTTAAAATGTTAGGAGCACCCACTAAAGGACTAAAGACCATAAAAAAATTAGCTAACAAAAAGGTTTATTTCAAAGTATATTGTTCACTTTTAGCCATTCATTTAGAGTCTATGTTTACTATAAGCATTTAAAGTTATCATTATGCTAGTTTCTTTTAATGTAATGGTTTGGCGTTAGTGTATGTAAGGTAGCTTTTAATGAGATAAATGATTGGGTCTGTGTTAGTCAATATGCTCTTGACTTAAAATGGCAAAAACCTACTTAAAATAGTCTGAGTGATCCCAGGAATATGGCAGCAGTGAAGGTGTTGTTGTGTCTCCAAATGCTTACAAAAAAGGAGACAAAGCTAGATAGTAACACTAAAAACCTATTGACAATGTTTATTACAAAGCCGGGAGACAGGCTATCCCCACAAATCAAACACAGTCAGTACATGAAGACAAACCACTTGACCCAAGACCTGTACAGTGTCAACATCTATGTAAGAGAAAGCAGAGGAATCGGTGGAGAACAGGAGAACCAAATACCCACAGAAGTTCACCATAAAGTGAGCAGATCAATTTGAGAACAGCAATGAATACTAAGAGGGTTTTGTTCAATCCGGTATTGGGTGAGTGCAAGGGAATGACAGTGTGTGCTGAAGGATCTGGAATCGTTTAGCTTCTAGATTCACCAATGAAACAGACTTGCAAGGATTCTCTTCCAGGACAGTGCCCCACTCTAAGATGAAACAGCTTGGAATAGAGTCAGAGCAACTCAAGCAAAATAGAGACAACTGAGACAAGAAAAGAGAAGTTTGAGAAAAGATTGAGTTAAGACAACAACAATAAAAACTCTGTAGCTTTGAATTTGAGTTGAGAGTGTCAGCATGAACTCATGAATATGGAAAGACTGAGATGAGTTCTAGAAACAATGACCAGCTCAGTAGTAATGTGTATTCCTAATGCCAAATATGTCGTTTTGAAGGCAGGGTTTCTTTGGAGAAATTGGCTGCTTACAACATGAGACTGTGAACCACAATAGCTGCTTGTATCACAATAGAAAGCGGCCACTAGACATTATATTTCACTAAAGACCCGTACCATCTATGGTCTTGCTAAAGGCATTGAACTTGAGTCTGATCAAGCCTTTCACTCTAGCTGCCAATTTGCTGGAAATTGGAAACAGAAGACAGAAAACAGTATAGAGGAACATGCTGAACGGTGTCATGAATATGTAATTGGCAAACTTCACTGGGAAAGCAGACAGGTCAAATACAGATCAAATGTAAAGAAAGCGGGGGGTAGAACACATAGATGAAAGGGATTTAAATGACAGAATTTAATGGACAACAATATAATGGCTTGGGATGCACATATGGATGGCAAAACTATAAAGAAATGAGGAATTTATTGCTATAAAAGTCAAGATTGTAATTCCTTTTTTGAGATAGAGACAGGACATATAGAGGGGTGATGTGGTTTGGCTGTGTCCCCACCCAAATCTCATCTTGAATTGTAGCTTCCATAATTCCCACGTGTTGTGGGAGGGACCCAGTGGGAGATAATTGAATCATAGGGGTGGTTTCCCCCATACTGTTCACATGATAGTGAATAAACCTCAGGAGACCTCATGGTTTTATAAGCGGTTTCCGCTTTCACTTCGCTCTCATTCTCTCTCATCTGCTGCCATGTAAGACATGCCTTTCTCCTTCCGCCATGATTGTGAGGCCTCCCCAGCCACATGGAACAGTGAGTGCATTAAACCTAGTTTTCTTTATAAATTACCCAGTCTCAGGTGTGTATCAGCAGAGTGAAACAGACTAATGCAAGGGGCTTCTGAGATAATTGGCAAAGTTTTATTTCTTGACTTGGCAGGTGATTTCAAGAGTGGTATTTTGTGTGGCTCTCTGTATCTATTTATTTTAAAATAGGTTAAGATTTAAGCAAAAATGGGATTTTTTATGTACTATATATCCAAGTATTCGAGGAGTAGGTCGTAGAATTGTCTGAATTCCGGGGTTCAAATGATCACACTAGGATGGAGTCTTTTTCTCATAATTGTTTGACTCTCTCCATGGACCCCTCCCCACATTATCTTCACTTGTAGTCATTCTCTGTTGGGATGGCGGGGTGGGGGGGCCCTGACAGATCCAGGCTATGTGATCTTTAAAGCTGGTAGCCCCAAAGAAGCCATGGATATAAACAACCCCTTTGAAACTTCTGGACAAGATTGGAAAAGTAGGAGTAGGAGAGTGATGAGGAAAATTGAAGGCACTGATAGAAGTGGTGAAAGCCCATATCTTACAAACATGACACAATTGACTCAAAGGTGTAAACAGATTAGGAATGAAGAATAGAAACTAACCACAACTTGGTGCCCACAGGACTTAATCAATTGTCTGTACGTTCAGTTGTAAAGGGAACAAACAAAATTCACAGATTTTGTGTAACGTGAGATATGATTAATACTACACTTAACCGTTTGTGACAAGAAAATTTATTTTTTGACTTTTGTGTATATTTTTTGGGAATTGTGTATAAAAGTAAGAAAATATTTAATAAATCAAAAATTATTTGGGAAAATTAATGAGTGATAGGTGTATAAGGAAGGGTCTCCTAAATAGGACATTCTTACCTTTTAAATCTGATATTAACTGGATCAACCATGCCTCCTCTTAACCCTTGGAGCTTCTAGTTGCAGCAAAATACTAAGTCTGGTAAATTCAGCATTGTTCTATGAACTCTGTAAACAAATTTGTACCTGACAGTATATACTTAACAATCAGGATTCCAGTAAATTCAGATGTTGGCCTTCGGAGTTCTCTGGGGCCAGTAGCTGCCTGACCAGGGGCCCGGAGCCACGGGCTTAGCCGAGGACCACGGGCTCAGGGTCTAACCAGCAGTTTATAGGCGGCTGCGCCAAGGCGACAGAAAAGGCACCCGAGGAGGCACGGGAAGATGCGGCCCGGGCGGGCAGCGTACGAGCCTCAGCTGCTGCATCTGTAAGTGGTTCAGCGTGCGCATGGGGTTCTGCTTCCTGTCCATGACCGCCCGCGCCCGGGTCGCGCTCAAACCCCTAGTGGATGTCTTTGTGCACCACAGTAAGCTGCACTTGAAAGGCTTCCTGAGCTCGAAGGAGGGTGAGGCAGTGGAGTTCACCTTTTAAGTAGTCAGCCACGGGTCTGGAATCCATCCGTGTCACGGGACCTAGTGGGGCGTTCCGTATTGGGAGTGAGAGGTGGCCAAAGGGGAAGAACATGCAGAAGCGCAGATCAGACGTCAGGTGCTGCAACTGTGGAGGTCTAGACCATCATGCCAAGGAATGCAAGCTGCCACCCCAGCCCCAGAAGTGCCACTTCTACCAGAGCATCAGTCATACGGTAGCTTCATGTCCGCTGAAGGCCCAGCAGGGCCCTAGCGCACAGGGAAAGCCAACCTACTGTGGGGAGGAAGAAGAAATCCACAGCCCTGCCCTGCTCCCGGAGGCACAGAATTGAGTCACAATGGGTGGGGGCTATTCTTTGCTATCAGGAAGTTTTGAGGAGCAGGCAGAGTGGAGAAAGTGGGAACAGGGTGAACTGCGGCTACTTGGCACTGCCATGTGTCTCAGACTGGGGTTCACACCGTCACCCTTTCTTCCCTCTGTTGGGGGAAAGGGTGAGTCAAAGGAGCTCCAACCATGCTCTGTCCAAATATAAGTGGGAGTTCTGGGGGCAACCAGGACGTGGGAATCACCCTACAACCTGCATGCTTTATCTGAGGTTCCATCTCCAGAGTTTCCAGCTTTTGAAAGTGGCCTGGATAGGGAAGTTGTTTTCCTTTTGAAGAAGGATATGCAATAATTCCCATGCCAGAGTGAAATGATTAAGGATAAGACCAGATTCACGGAGCCCAGCCACTACATTCTGTGAAAGGAAATCGCTCAGGAGTAAGGCAGCGTTTTTTTTTTTTTTCACATCTTGTATCCTCATGCCCACTTTTGGGATAGGGTGCTGGCAACTGTCCCAAGCAATGGATAGTGATGATGGCAAAAAGGATGTTTGGGGGAGCAACTGCAGACCTGCTCCTCCTATGCTTACCCCCACCCCATTCTAGGCCAATGTGATTTTATTTGCTCTCTTGGATACTGCACCTTGGGTCCCACTTTCTCCAGGATGTCAACTGTGTGCAAATGGTGTATCTTGTGCATTTTAACTTTTTTTTCCTTAATATAAATATTCTGGTTTTGTATTTTTGTATATTTTAGTCTAAGGCCCTCATTTCCTGCACTGTGTTCTCAGGTGCGTGAGCAATCTGTGATAAGAGAGCAGCAGCTCCAGGTCTGTGCAGCAGAACTACTTTTCGTTTTTGCCACTGTGGAGAGCGATTACTTGGAGTGCACAGACTATTGAACTACCTCATTTCTGCCAATGAGAGCTGGCTTTTCTGCCATAGTATCCTCTTGAAACCCCCTCTGCCTTGAACATGTTTTAGGGGAGACTAGGTTTTTAACTGGGTTGTCCCATGACTTGATTGCCTCCTACTGGAAGATTGAGAATTAGTCTAAACAGGAAATGGTAGTACACGGGCTAGGAGAGGCTGGGCCAGCTGAAAGGCCCAGAGAGGGAGCCAAGATTAGGTGAGGGTTATCTAATCCTAGGGCACAGGATGTGCTTTACATCCCAGATCCATTCTTCACCAGATTAGGCTAGGCCTACTATGCACGACAGGGTATGTGTGTTCGTAAAACTGGAGTTGGTGAGGATACGTTTTAAGACCAATACTCCTGTACTTAATACTGTACTGTTGAGGGATGGATATATGTAGTAAGGTATCCTTAACCTTTCAAAATTCTCAGGTTCCAGGGAGACACATAAACGAGGGCTTTGTGGTGCCTGGGCCTGTGTCCTGCCCTGCTGCAGTAGTGATTAATAGTGTCACGGTAGCTAAAGGAGAAAAAGGGGGTTTCGTTTATATGCTGTGAGATCACCGCAAACTTACCTCACTGTGTTGAAACGGGACAAATGCAATAGAATGCTTTGTGGTGTGTGTCTGATCCTGGGTTCCTGTCTCCCCGAAATGCTGCCCCCCCCCCACAACCTCTAATTACTGTATTTATCTGGGTTTTATGGGATTTCACTAAGTTGGTGATTGCTAGGTGGCCTAGTTTGTGTAAATATAATGTATTAGTCTTTCTCTGTGTTCTTCGGGGGTTTTGCTTACAAACTTCTTTTTGTGTTGAGAGAAAAGTAGCCAAAGCATCTTTGACAGAAGGTTCTGTACCAGGCAACAAGATCTGAAACATTAGTTTGGGGGGCCCTCTTCTTACAGTGGGGATCTTGAACCATCCTTTGTTTTGTAGTCTCCTTCCCCTATTACCTGTTAGACCAGATCTTCTGTCCTAAAAACTTGTCTTCTACCCTGCCCTCTTTTCTGTTCATCCCCAAAAGAAAACTTACACACCCACACACATACACATTTAATGCTTGGAGCGTCTCCACAACTCTTAAATGATGTATGCAAAAATCCTGAAGAAGCTAGGAAAACCCTCCCTCCCTTGTTCTCAACAGTCAAGACCATTACCATTTCTTTCTTTCTTTTTTGTTTTTGGTTGGAGTCTTGCTCTGTTGCCCAGGCTGGAGTGTAGTGGTGTGGTCTTGGCTCACTGCAGCCTCTGCCTCTTGGGTGCAGGTGGTTCTCCTGCCTCAGCCTCCTGAGTGGCTGGGATTACAGGTGCCCGCCACACCCAGCTAATTTTTGTATTTTTATTGGAGATGGGGTTTCACTGTGTTGTCCAGGCTGGTCTTGAGCTCCTGACCTCAGGTGATCTGCCTGCCTCCGCCTCCTAGGGTGCTGGGATTGCAGGTGTGAGCCACCCTGCTGGGCCAACCATTCCTTGATGTAACATGCCAAACACTTAAGACACTGCTGTAGCCCAGGCACGGTGGCTCGCACCTCTAGTCCCAGCACTTTTGGAGGCTGAGGTGGGCAGATCATGGGTTTGGGAGTTTGGGACCATCCTGGCCAGCATGGTGAAACCCCGTCTCTGCTAAAATACAGAAGATTAGCCAGATGTGGTGGCACATGCCTGTGGTCCCAGCTACTTAGGAGACTGGGGCAGGGGAATTGCTTGGGCTGGGTGAGGAGAGGTGGAGCGGAGGTTGCAGTGGGTTGAGATCACGCCACTGCACTCCAGCCTGGCGACAGAGCGGGACTCCATCTCAAAAAAAAAAAAAAAAAAAAAAGACACTGCTGTATTTTGGACGGATCAAACCTACTTAACTTTTAATCCTAAAGTAATGAGATGCAACTGGGAGCCTTCCATGTAGAAACTGGGGTCAGGAGGCCAAGAAAGAGAATATGAATGTATATCCAAGTCACTCAGGAACTTCTATGCAGGTGCTAGAAACTTATGTCAAAGTGACCACAAGATTGTTTAATAGGAGACCAACAAATATAACTCCATGTTTACTGCTAGAAACCGAAGCTTTGTGTAAAATCTTGAATTTATGGGAAAGGAGGGTAGGAAAGCCTGCACCTGTCTGTTCTTTTCCTGATCCCTTTCCCTCATTCCTGAACTGCAGGAGACTGAGCCCCTTTGGGCTTTGGTGACCCCATCACTGGGGTGTGTTTATTTGATGGTTGACTTTGCTGTACTGGGTGCTTCCTTTTCCATTTTTTAATCTTTTTTTTTTTTTTTTTTTTTTTTTAACACATGCTTCCCTTCTCCTTTCCCTTCTCCTTTCCCTGGGAAAATACAATGAATAAAGACTTATTGGTACTCAAACTGTCAAAAAAATTCAGAAGTTAAAATTTCTAATATATTATAAAACACTCAAATTTCCCACCAAGAAGTTAGCAAGTTCAGACATATGAACATATATATGAATATTTTAGTTAATGGAACTGGAGGCCATTATCCTAACTGAAATATCTCAGAAACACAAAGTCAAATACTGCATGTTTCCACTTGTAAGTGGGAGCTAAACAGTGTGAGTACATGTGGACCTACAGAGTGAAATAAGACACGGGAGATTACAAAAGGTGGGAGGGTAAAAGGAGGGTCAGGCTCAAAAAAATTACCTATTGGGTACAACGTTCACTATTCAGAAGATGGGTATGCTAAAAGCCCAGACTTCAGCACGACACAATGTATGCATGCGAGAAGCCTGCGCTTGTACTCTCTCCACACACACAAAAAGAATCCTAAAACACCAAAAGCTAGATACATTTAAAACAGACACATGAAAATTATTAGTGTTCAGCTAACAATACAGTAAAAACTGTATTCATTTTAAAAAAACTTTCAACTTTTGTTTTTGATTTAGAGTATACATGTACAGGATTGTTATAAGGGTATATTGCATGGTGCTGAGACTTGGGGTACAACTGAACCCGTTATCCAGGTAGTGAGCATAGTATCCACTAGGTAGTTTTTCATCCCTTACCCCACTTCTTCCCTCCTTCCTCTAGTAGTCTCCAGTATCTATTGTGTCCCTCTTTATGTCCATGTGTACCCAATATTTAGCTCCCTCTTATACGTGAGAACACGTGGTATTTGGTTTTCTGTTTCTGCATTAATTTGCTTAGGATAATGGCCTCCAGCTGCATCCATTGCCACAAAGGACATGATTGGTTTCATTCTTTTTTTATTTATTACTGCGTAGTATTCCACAATGTGTACATACCATGTTTTTTTTTTTTTTTTTTTTTTTTTTTTTCCCTCCAGGGAAAACCTTTATTTTTATATTTAGGTTTGATGAATGAACAGTCATGCAGAAATGTGATTGGACTCAAAGGATCTGGCCTAACGGTGATGGATGGAGTGGGGAAACCCAGCAAGGCCACTCTGTACAATTCCCCTTCCCCTGGGTATCAGGCAGGACTCCTTGGGAATGAGGGTCTTCCAGGAGAAGGGAGAGAGTGACCTTGCTAGGTTTTATGGCTGGCTTTGGGAGAGAGGCGTTCTAGTTTCTATGACCTGCCTTGGGGAAAAAGAATTCTGGTTTCTGTGACTCACTTTCGGGGAGAGAAGGGGACAGGAACCAGGAGGGAAGAACAAAAACCTGGCTTCTGAGGCCTTCTAGTCTCCTCTGGGGCAGGGTAGTCCGCATGCCAAGGTGCCATACTTTGGAGTTTCATGAGCCCTGGCAGCAGGTCCTTGCAGATTTCACAGGCAACTTGTGATCCAAGTAATTGGTTTTCAGTTCCCCAATTTCAGAGGACTTTAGCAGAATCTGGTTGAAATGACAAAGTGTTAGAAAAACCTCTTCAAAGTTGAAATTCATCGAGTTCTTCAGCTGAGGGTGTAAGAATCCCAGATGTAAGGTTAGCAAGAGTTAGGAGTTCTGGAGTCTTCCCTGCATGCCCTGGCTCTTGAGCATCAACAGGCCAGAAGCTCACAGTATCTGATCCTCCTGTGGTTCAGCAGGGATGTGTTTTAGAGTAGCATGTTCAGAATGAAACTGGTGTACTTAGTCAAGCCTGGAGGGACTTTTGAA
The DNA here is from genome assembly GCF_000951045.1 of Mandrillus leucophaeus. Lineage (NCBI taxonomy): Eukaryota > Metazoa > Chordata > Mammalia > Primates > Cercopithecidae > Mandrillus > Mandrillus leucophaeus. The sequence continues at coordinate 2,144,420 of NW_012106631.1, forward strand.
GTCAAGTGTGGCCCACGCTGCTCTCATGGGAACACAGGTGCTCCAGCACCTGATGTGTTCAGGAGTAGGTGGGGGGAAGCTTCAACCCTGAAAACCAGGGTAAGCTTCATCCCCCTGCTGTCTAGACCATCCTGCCCCATGACACTATTTCATAGTGTGCACGTACCACGTTTTCTTTATCCAGTCCACCATTGATGGGCACTACGTTGATTCCATGTCCTTGCTATTGTGAATATTGTTGCAATGGACATATAAGACCGTGTATCTTTTTGGTAGAACGATTTATTTTCCTTTGGGTCGATATCTAGTGTGTTAGTCCATTCTCATGCTGCTATGAAGAAATACCCAAGACTGGGTAATTTATAAAGAAAAGAGTTAATCGACTCACAGTTCCGTATGGCTGGGGAGGCCTCAGGAAACTTACTATCATGGCAGAAGACACCTCTTCACAGGGTGGCAGGAGAGAGAATGAGTGCAAGCAGGGGAAATGCCAGACACTTATGAAACCATCACATATTCTGAGACTCACTCACTATCATGAGAACAGTATGGGGGAACCGGCCCCATGATCTAATTACCTGCACCTGGTCCTGCTCTTGACATGTGGGGATTATGGGGATTATAGGGATTATAATTCAAGGTGAGATTTAGGTAGGGACACAGAGCTAAACCATATCACCCAGTAATGGGATTGCTGGGTCAAATGGTAGTTCTATTTTTAGCTCTTTGAGAAATCTCCAAACTGCTTTCCACAGTGGCTGGACTAATTTACATTCCTACCAACAGTGTATAAGCATTCTCATTTCTTTGCAACCTCACCAACATTTGTTATTTTTTGACTTTTTAATAGTAGCCATTTTGACTGGTGTGAAATGGTATCATTGTGTTTTTGATTTGTGTCTAGTTAGTGATGTTGAACACTTTTGCATATGTTTTTTGGCCTCTCATATGTCTTCTTTTGAGAAGTGTCTGTTCATGTCTTTTGCCCTCTTTTTAATGGGGTTGTTTTTTCTTGCTGATTTAAGTTCCTTAGAGATTCTAGATATTAGACCTTTGTTGGATGTGTAGTTTGGGAATATTTTCTCCTATTCTGTAGGCTCTTTTTACTCTGTAGATAGTTTCTTTTGCTGTGCAGCAGCTCTTTAATTAGGTCCCATCTTTCAATTTTTGTTTTCTTGCAATTGCTTATTTTGTTGACTTTGTCAAAGATTAGTTGGTTGTGGGTGTGCAGCTTTATTTCTAGGTCCTCTCTTCTGTTCCATTGTTCTGTGTGTCTGTTTTTGTGCCAGTATCATGCTGTTTTGGTTACTGTAGGTTTGTAGTATAGTTTGAAGTTGGGTAATGTGATTCCTCTGGCTTGGTTCTTTTTTTTTTTTTTTTTTTTTTGATACAGTCTCACTCTGTTACCCAGGCTGGAGTACAGTGGTGCCATCTTGGCTCAATGCAAACTTTGCCTCCCTGGTTGAAACAATTCTTGTGCCTCAGCCTCCCAGTAGCTGGGACTACAGGTGCACACCAGCATGCCCACCTAAGTTTTTGTATTTTTTAGCAGAGACAGGGTTTTTCCATGTTGGCCATTATTGTCTTGAACTCCTGGCCTCAAGTGATCCACCTGCCTTAGCCTCCCACAGTGTCGGGATTACAGGAGAGCCACCACGCCTGGACTGGCTTTGTTGTTTTTTTTATTTGCTTCAGATTCAAGCCTCTTTTTGGTTCCATATGAATTTTAGAATAGTTTTTCTAATTCTGTGGAAAATAATGTTGGTAGCTTGATAGGAGTAATGTTTAATCTCTAGATTGCTTTGGGTACTATGGACATTATAATGATATTAATTCTTCTAATCCATCAGCATGGAATGTTTTCCCATTTATGTCATCTATGATTTTTTTCAGCACTGTTTTTTAGTTCTCTTCATAAAGATATGTCACCTTCTTGGTTAGATGTATTCCTAAATATTTTTTTATGGCTATTGTAAATGGGGTTGTATTCTTGACTTGGCCCTCAGCTTGAATATTATTGGTGTACAGAAATGCTAGTTATTTGCATATTGATCTTATGTCCTGAAACTTTACTGAAGCCATTTTATTAGTTCTAGGAGACTTTTTGGCAGAGTCTTTAGGGTTTTCTAGGTACAGGATCATATCCTCAGTGAAGAGCAATGATTTGACTTCCTCTCCTAGTTCTATGCCTTTTATTTCTTTCTCTTGACTGATTGCTCTTGCTAGGATTTCCTGCACTATGTTGAATAGGAATGGTGAGAGTAGGCATCCTTGTCTTGTTTCAATTCTGGGAATGCTTCCAGATTTTGCCTGTTCAAAAAACTATATTGATTCAAAAAAAAAAAAAAAAGGAACTAATCACATAAGCTGTGTTTGAGTATGACTCTAAGAAGCATTTAAATAATTAAAAACTTCGTTACAAAACAAAAAAAATTATAGCAATAAATGAGTTGATTACTCAGTTACATAGGCTCTTGCTACATATTATATAATATATTAAAATAATGAAAATAAAAAGTGTTCTTATATGACACTATGGCATGCCAGGCAATGTTTTCAAATTTTTTCTAAGCACTATCATATATAGTTTTTTAAATATAAATATATAGTTTTCACTAATAAAAATTTTATAGATTTATTTTGTATAATATTTTGTTTTAAAATATCTATACATTGTGGAATGGCTAAATTGAGATAATTAACATATATATTACCTCACATACTCTTTTTTTGTGGTGAGAACACTTAAAATCTATCCTTTTAGCAATTTTTAAGAGTACAATACATTGTTATTAAATATAGTCATCGTGTTGTACAATAGATCTCTTGAACTAACTTCTCTTGTTTAACTGAAGCTTTCTATCCTTTGATCAACATGTTCCCAATCCCTAGCCTCTGGTAACCATCATTCTACTCTCTGCTTCTATGAGTTTGACTTTTTAGATTCCACATATAATTGAGATCATGTGGTACTACTTGTCTTTCTGTGCTTGGCTCATTTCACTTAACATAACGTCCTCTGGTTCATCCACGTTATTGCAAATGACAGGATTTCCTTTTTTTTTTTTTGAGGTGGAGTCTTTCTCTGTCTCCAGGCAGGAGTGCAGTGGCGTGATCTTGGCTCGCTGCAACCTCCGCCTCCTGGGTTCAAGTGATTCTCCTTCCTCAACCTCCCAAGTAGCTGGGACTACAGGTGCATGCCACCACGCCTGGCTAATTTTTGTATTTTTAATAGAGGTGGGGTTTCATCATGTTGGCCAGGATGGTCTCCATCTCTTGACCTCGTTATCTGCCTGCCTTGGCCTCCCGAAGTGCTTGGATTACAGGCAGAATTTCCTTCTTTTTTAAGGCTGAATAGTATTTATTCTATTGTGTATACATATATACCACATTTTCTTTATCCATTCATTCGTTTGTGGACAATTAGGTTTGATACCTGATATGGTCAGGCTTTGTGTCTCCACCCAAGTCTCCTCTTGAATTATAATCCCCATAATCCCCATGTGTCAAGAGAGAAACCAGCTGGAGGTAATTGAATCATGGGGGTGGTTTCCCCCATGCTATTCTTGTGATAGTGGGTTCTCATGAGATCTGTTGGTTTCATAAAGGGCTCTTCTCCCCTTTGCTCAGCACTTATCCTTCCTGCTGCCTTGTGAAGAAGGTGCCTTGCTTCCTTTTTGCCTTCTGCCATGATTGTAAGTTTCCTGAGGTCTCTCCAGCCATGCTGAACTGTGAGTCAATTAAACTCCTTTCCTTTATAAATTACTCAGTCTTAGGTAGCTCTTTACAGCAATATGAAAGCAGACTAATGTAATTCCCATGTCTTGGCTATTATGAATAATGCTGCAATGAACGTGGGAGTACAAATATGTCTTTGACATACCAGGTACTATAATTATTCCCACTTTATAAATGGGGAATCTGAGGAACAAAGAGATTATGCAATTGCTCAAGGACAGCCAGGTAGGAAGTGGGATAACTAGAAATTACATCCAGGCAGCCTAACTTAAGATTCTCTTTGTTTTTTTAAAAAGTTAAGTATTTCAAAATTTGTTAAAGATGATGTAAAGATAACAGACATTAAATAAATATCTACGTCTATGTCTATATTTCATACCAATCCTGAACCTGTGCTTTTCATAATTTTCTTTGTCTTGATTCCTGACAGGAAAGTGCACTTTAATTTGTCCTTGTTAAAACTTGGTTTTGATTTGAGTATTGAGACAAAGCCATGAGCAGAGTGGACCAGTAGCAGCAATTCTATTTTGTAAAGATATTTTAATAAATAATATATCCTATTCTGCTCATGTCAACTGTGACACATTTCAAAGATTAGTTAGTAGAAATTGGTATTTAAAAATACATATTAAAAGCCTATCATTTTATTTTTATATATCTATACTCATATGCACGTGAAATAGCTAATGAAATAAAACCTTCATTGGCAGTTAATGAAGGTTTTATTTCATGTGCATGGTATTTAAGCAGGATCATAATACTAATGTACTAACTTGAATGATGTATGAGTTAGGGCTCTCTTGGTTGCATGTTGCAAAAACCCAAATCGGTATAAAGTAAATAGATACTTCTTGGGCAGAGGAGATTCAAAGGTACAGTCAGAGGAATGAGTGATCAGAGAAGGACTATCATACAACACATTTTTGAGAAAATATGTTTTAAAATGTTAGAACTTTTCATCACTTTTCTCTGTATCACTCAGTTTATCTGCATTGGTATTTTTCTCTCAGCAAACTGGATTCCTTTCACTGTTCTGTCTGGTAGGGCTACTGACAGCTTCCAAACTTAATATATAAAAGCTTCGGGTACTACAAAGAGGCAAGGTGAATCTCTTGGAAAGGAACTCATTGACCCAGTTGGGTCAGCTGCCAACTCCTGGGTCAATTAATGGTGGCATAGTAGTTCTTATAGAAACCACAAGATGGAACGTGAGTCCAGGAAGGTAAAGGACAGATTCTAGAAGAAAGTTTTTGGAATGATATTTTCAGAAGAATGGGTTGCTGTCAGAAAATAAAAAAATAGCTTTCTATTTTAGAAATGAAAGATAAACACCAATATAAGGAAAATATTAATAAAAATATGACTATTACATTAAATATAATTTTATCTGCTTTATTAAGGTATAATTATAAAAAGTAAAAGTAAGCATTTTAAGTGTACAGTTTGATGAATTTTGATAAATTTATATACTTAAATTTCAATCACTACAATCATGATATAGACTACTCCAGCATCCCCAAAAGTTCTCTAGTGCCTCTTTGCAGTCAATCTCTTTCTATTTACTTCCAGTTCCTGACAACCATTGATCTGCTTTCTATTATTAAAGCTTTGTTTTTTTTCTAGGATTTCATAGAAATGAAGTCATACAGTATGTAGTGTTTTTTTTGACTGGCTTTATTCACTTAGTATAATCCTTTGAGTTTCATCCACGTTGTTGTGCTGCATTAGCAGTTCTTCCCTTTTTTTTGAGACAGAGTCTTACTCTGTTGCCTAAGCTGGAGTGCAATGGTGCAGTCTTGGCTCACTGTAGCCTCTGCCTCCTGGGCTCGAGTCATCCTCCTACGTCAGCCTCCCAAGAAGCTGGGGCTACAGGGGTCACACCCCGCTAATTTTTGTATTTTTTGTAGAGAGAGAGTTTCGCCACATTGCACAGGCCGGTCTTGAACTCCTGAATTCAAGCTATTGATTCACCTTGGTCTCCCAAAATGTTGAGATTACAGGCGTGAGCCACCATGCCCAGCCCCTTTCCTTTTTGTTGTTGAAAATATTCTATTATATGGATATAATAAATTATTTGTTCATTCATCAATTGATGGATTTCCAGTTGTTTACTGCTAGAGTGTAATTGATATTTGTATATGGATCTTGTAACACACAACTTCTTAGTTATGAGTTTTTTGTAGATTTCTTCCTACATAGATAATCATGCCATCTGCAAATAAAGCTGATGTAGTTCTTCCTTTTCAATCTGTATGTCTTTTATCTCTTTTAGTTCTCTTATTGCCTAGGCTAGTTCCTCTAGTACAGTGCTGAATGGAAATGGTGACAGTGGACATTCTTATTTCCAGTCTCAAGAGGAAAGTATACAGCTTTCTACTATTAAGATTAATGTCAATCTTTTTTTTTTTTTTTTAAATAGACGCTCTTTATCAGGTTGACAGAATTCCCTTCTTTTCCTAATTTGCTGAGAGTTTTTTTAATCAGTGGATATTGAATTTTGTTAAATGCATCTATCAAGATTATTTTATGGTTTTTCTACTTTACTCACTAATTATGATGAATTACATTTATTGATTAAAAAAGTTAAACCGTATCTGGGATAAACATCACTTGGTCATAGCATATTATTCTTTTTATATATTGTTGCCATTTTGTTAATATTTTATTAAGGATTTTGTGTCTATTTTCATGAGGAATATTGGTCTGTAGTTTCTTTTTTGTTCAAGTGTGCTGAGATTTTGATTGTTATTGTACTGGATCTGTAGTCAATTTGGGGAGAACTGACCTCTTGGTCTAGTTTTGCTAACAAGCTTTTGGTTTCTTCTCAAAATGAATTAGGAAGTATCCCCTTTTTTATTTTTAAATGAGTTAGTATGGGATTAGTATTACTTCTCCCTTAATTGTTTTGTAGAAAGGAGTTCTCTTTGAGGAAAGGTTTTAAACTACAAATTCAATTACTTTAACTGGTATAAGGCTATTTAGGTTATACATCTCTTCTCAAGTGGCTCTGGTAGTTTGTATCTTTCAGTGATTTTGTTGTTGAAGCTAAGTTGTTGAATTCATTAGTGTAAGTTGTTTATAATATTACTTTATTATTTTAATGTCTGTTGAATCTCCATTAATATTCCCTTTTTCATTTCTGATATTGAAAATTTGTGTCTTCTCTTTTTTCTTGATTAGTCTAACTAGAGGTTATCCATTTTATTAATATTTTTTAAAAATCAACTTTTTGTTTTTGTTTTTTGAGATGGAGCCTCGCTCTGTCACCCAGGCTGGAGTGCAGTGGTGCGATCTCGGCTCACTGCAAGCTCTGCCTTCCGGGTTCACGCCATTCTCCTGCCTCAGCCTCCCGAGTAGCTGGGACTACAAGCGCCCGCCACCACACCTGGCTAATTTTTTGTATTTTTGGTAGAGACGGGGTTTCACCGTGTTAACTAGGATGGTCTCGATCTTCAAACTCGTGATCCGCCTGCCTCGGCCTCCCAAAGTGCTGGGATTACAGGTGTGAGCCACTGCTCCCGGTCAAAAAATCAACCTTTAATTATAACTTTATACAATTAAAAAGATTTAGACTTTTGTAACTAAAATTGCAATAGAAATATAGACATTTATGGATTATAGGTTTATAGGATGGTTCTGAACTAGATAGAGCAATACATTTGTAATTTATTTTTTCTCTCTCCTGTTTCTATAGATCAAATGTAACACTGCTTTCTTCAAAGTTTTTTTTTTTTTTTTTTTACCATTTGTTAACATATTTATAAAACATAGAAATAAACTTCTATGTTGTCATTCTGTATATCTGACAAGGTTAACTTTTTACAATTTTCATACTTTTTCTGTAGCAATCATAGTGAAACATTTCCTCTTCTTGTACAAAATGTGACATTCTCCATCTTCAAATTTCAAACCAAGATTGATGGACTCCCATGAAAAATCTGTGCTACAAATAATTCAACATACTCTTCAAACCTCTGACAAAATCTTTGACCCATTTTATTTTTTCAAAATCAATTTCATAGTGATGTGTTAATGTGTGCGTCTGTGTGGGTGTGTTTATGTGTCCATGTTCATTAACAGGCATACATGCATATGTGTAAAACTGAAGAAACAAGATTTTTCCCCATAAGATAGCCTCATCCTGGAGAATATAAGGTATTCTTATAAGACCTTTTACAAGTAGTAATACCAAGGTAGTATTTTAGTCTTGGTTAAGAACAGACAGATATTTAGAGACTATCACTTTCAGTGAGGCCCTTGGCAGGCCAAGGAGACATATGCTAAAGAGGAGTAAAGGGGAGCGAAAGGGATAAATACAAATCTGTATAATAATGCAAATCAGTAACCCCATGGTGAGAAGGAGCTTTCAAACGAAGAAAACTCCTTTTGCTCCTTGTTATAGGATTAGGCCATATTGTCTTTAAAAATTAATATTTTCCTTTGAAAGATGTGTTTCTATGTGGGGCGTGTGTGTGTGTGTGTGTGTGTGTGTGTGTGTATGCATGCATGCATATTTGTAACCTGCACTGGGAGGGAACTGCATACAAAACTAAACCTGGAGAGCCCATACTGATCCTGGGTTGTTCTGGGGGATTTGGGTGGTCGAAGTTCACCACGAAGTATCCTGTTAGAGGCTCAGGGGCTTTTTTTTTTTTTTTTTAAACTGAACTCATTGGCAAAAAATGAACTTCTTGAGGGAAAAGCATGGATGATAGAATGGTTTCACCTCTTATGAATGTTAGTAAGAAGTTTCTTGAATGCTGGAGAGAGTTAAAGGAAAGATAAATTCTTGACAGTAGCACAGACCGTACAACAAGGCATCAAGATGGAGAATTAGGGATGTCATGAATATATAACATTTGGTTACTGTTTCCTGGTACCACGGGAGAAGTCATGTTTAGCATTCACTATACATGGTTTAAATATTATCTTGAATTATCTTTAATTAACCAACTTCAGGAAATTTGGGATCATTCATTCATTTGTATGTAGTGAATTTGTGTGTAGAGAACAAATAGAGGTGCCCAAACGGAATTTTGGTCTGTCCCCAATTCAACCAGGGATAGGGTCCCTGTAGATAGGGTAGCAGCTGTCAAGGATGTGAGTTTAGGAAATCCAGGCAGCAGGAAAGTGAGCAGTGGTTCATGGCATAGCCGTAGTCACAGAAGGGCATGTGACTGAAAGGACAAACTTCAGGGTGGACAACTTATGAGGACTCTAAGAACCTCATCTTCTCTAGTCCTTCCCTTTTCATGGGTAGACCTGTGAATAGCAGCAGGTGGGAAGATTCACTCTTCATTTCCCCACCGGCCTGCCCACACACCTCTCACGTACATTTATACTGAACTGCATACTTGACTGTATATCCTCCTGTTGGATTATAAAAATCTTAAAGACAGAGCCTGTGTCTTTTATTTAATATGCAATATTTCATCTTAAATTTAATATTAATGTTTTATACGGTTCTATGTATTCTGATGTATATTAATAAATACTTGTTTATTGAGAAACTTTAAAAAATTATATTTAAGGAATTTAGTCATTTCTCTTCAGAGAAATAACTCTCCCTCCCTTACCTCTCTCCCTCCCTCCCTTCTTTCATTCTTCCTTTCCTTCTTTCTTCCCTCCCTCCCTTACCACCCCCTTGCTTTTCTAACTTTTTTGTTTAGAGGAGTTTAATGTTGGTTTAGGTCATAATTTATAGAATGTATTTTGTATTTTTTTTGATTTCTATGTCCTAGTAAAGGATAGCATTTTAAAAGTCTTTTTCCAGAGGTTGTAGTTATGTTATTTTCAAGTTCATCCCTTGATTCAAGTAAGTAGGATTGCCTTTAAATAGGCTATTATTTGATATCTGCCAAAGGCATTGAAAAGTCTTAAAATTATAGCCCAGTAAACTCTCTTGCTTGATATTATACCAATGTTAATCCACAGAAAGTCAAAGGTTTTTCACGTGTAAATTTGATTTTAAATGAATTTTTATTGAACCCACTCCACCCCCAATTTCTTGGCTTATGAAACATCTTATGAACCTGTCTCTCTTAGCAAAAAAAATAAGAACAGTGCTCTAGAACTGAAGCAGTTTATTCTATATTTTTTCAATTATATTTTTGCCCTGTGTGTTAGGGTTCATGTACTATAGTATTCCCTACTTATATGGTTTGATACTTTTATGAAATAAAACCTTTTAAAGATAAAATTTGCAGAATATTTAAAAATGTCAGTATAATATTCTTACTATATTCTTTTCTAACAATGTATATGGTTGGTGTGGGGACAAAAAAGAGTGGGAAAAATTCTTATGTCAGTGCTGGGTCAGTAACAGTGGAGGATAATAGGAAGGCAATGGCATAGTATCAAGTTCAGGCCTTTGCAAGTTAACTGAAATCTTGATCACTGTTACAGGGAATTTCAGTCTTGCAGAATAGTGTCCGGAACCTACATGTTGGAGAGATAATACTTGGGTCATGGCCGTGTGTGTGTGTGTGGTTTCAATATACGGGTGAAGAAAAAATCCTGAGAGAGATGGAAATTGTTGTTCTACAGACTATAAGCAATGAGGAGTCCAGTGACCTTACTTGGAGAGGAATGAGAGAGGGGGAGCAATGGAAAGGGAATTTCTCTACTAGAATATGTGTCTCACTCTGATAATTACATCTTCAAAAAAGTCGATTATTGGAATGTCTATCCATCATATGCATGCATTCACATCAATATTATTCATCCATCCATCCACCCATCTATCCCTCCATCCACCCATTCACTAATTTATCCATTTTCTTGTTCATTCACTGATCCAAATACTGGGACATTGCATGTTACCTTTTTACTGTTAATCTCCAGAATGATTTGTCATTCCAGGTTGATTACATTCTGCTTTTCCTTTCTCAAGGTTTTGTGTTTTTTCATTTTAACGTTTAAAAATATATGTCTTTAAGATTATAAAATAAATACATGTTTAAAACCAAAGAAATGCAAAATAGTTTAAAGAATATTCATAAGAAACTAGGGGAAAGAATTACTACAAATCCACTATACAAATAAAAATACTGCTAACATTTTCATTTAGTGTTTCTCTTTTTAAATGAATTAGAAAGTTGCAATCAAATCAAAACCACAATGAGATATCATCCCACCCTTGTTAGAATGGCTATTATAAAAAGTAGCAAATGCTTATGAGGATGTAGAGAAAAAAAGGAACTACCATAAGATCCAGCAATTCCACTACTGAGTATATATACAAAGGAAAGGAAATCAGTATTTCAAAGGGATACCTGTACCCTGTGTTTATCGAAGCACTATTTACAATAAGCAAGATACAGAATCAACTTAAATGTCCATCAATAGATAAATGGATAAAGAAAATGTGGTGTATATACACAATAGAATGCTATTCAGCCATAAAAAAGAATCAGATTTGGTCCTTTGCAGCAATGTTAAGTGAAGCAAGTCAGGCACAGAAAGACATAAGCCACATGTTTTCACTCATATGTAGAAGCTAAAAAATTCCGCATCTCATAGAGGTAGAGAATAGAATGATAGACACCAGAGCCTGGGAAGGGTATGTGGGTATGCAGGAGTGTGAAAAAGATAGGTTGGTAGGGGTACACAGCTGCATTTATATAAAAAGCAATTCACAAACTGATAAACTTTCTGTGCATTCTTAAGATCCCATGTAAGAACATATAGCTGATTTAAGGAGAAAAAAGAAGTTTACTACTGGGCTGCTCTTTTAGAAACCCCACAACTCCCATCAGGCACAGGTACTGCGAAGTGTACCAGTGAACTTCTGTCAGTGCTACTTCTGACAGCTAGATGTGTCTGCTCTCACCTTAGCGGATGGAACACGTCCTGTGAGATGTCTACTTTTTCACATTGCATTTGAACAGAATATTTGCAAAGGTGATTCTGATGTCATAGCCAAATCATCCTTGTACCCTGACTGCAGGAGAAACTGGGAAAATAAGTTCCTGGCATAGACTCAAAATATGTCAAATTCTTCAGATAGAAGCACTTTAAAAAGTACTGGTGACCCCAAGGCATGAAAAATGTCCACCAAAATTTTCCCTTGACTGTCCTATGTCAATATACCCCCTTCTCTCTCTCTTTTTTTAAAACTTGTAACCCATATCAACAATAGCAAAAACTAAGTGTTCTAATCTGAGTTATTGCAAAAAACTCCCAAACAACTACGATACACTCTTTCTCCAAAAGGAAGATGGTATAAAATTCATTGGTTTTCATGTCCAGTTCCACGTCCAGCATGTTTAGCTTGTGACCATTTCTCCTCTACTTTCATCATGATCCTGTGTTGATTTTATATTTTTCTTTATTTTTATTTTTTGAGATGGAGTCTTGCTCCATAACCCAGGCTGGAATGTAGTGGCATGACCTTGGCTCACTGCAACCTCTGCCTTCCAGGTTCAAGCAATTCTCCTGTCTCAGCCTCCTGAGTAGCTGGGATTTCAGGTGCATGCCATCACCCCCGATAATTTTTGTATTTTTAGTTTGGACAGGGTTTTACTATGTTGGCCAGGCTAGTCTTGAATCCTGACTTCAATGATCTACCTGCCTCGGCCTCTCAGAGTGCTAGGATTACAGGCATGAGCCAGGGTGCCTGACCCTGTGTTGATTTTCTATAACATATGGACCAAATTTTAAAGTAAAAACCAACAATATGCTTCACATAAAAGAGCAGAAAAAAGTGAATAGAAGAAATGTTTAAAAAATTATAGCTATAAACATTAAAATAAATAGAAAGAAATTTTGGATGTATACTGTAGTCCTCATTTCTGCAGAAAGATTATATGGCAATGGTTATTTTGGAATCCCTCTTCCTATCACATCTGATTTTTAAATTAACAGTCAGTAGCACCAATACCTCTTTTTTCCAATATTATTAAAATATGGGACTAAACCTTTTTCACATTTGGAATGTAAAGACTAATCTGAATCAGTTTTGAGACTTTGTATCCTGCTGATGTATGCAGACTTGTCCTGCCTTCGAATATTGTATGACATAAGTATTTCAGAAGATTTAGAAATGCCTACTCCAATTGCAGTCCTGGTGTATGACTATCTTCTACACTTAAAAAATAACTTATTTTTATTAAAGCATCATGTGCATTCTTTGAAGGCAGTGTTGTAAGAGTTAAGAATTCAAATTTAAGTTAAAATTAAACCCGTTCTGGTGTTATGAACTTAAAAAAACCTCAACTGAGGAGGATGATCAGAGAGCAGATTATATGGATGGCTTAGAACACTTGGGACTATTTTAATTTATTCATCTGAGTGATAATAGGTACATTTTCTTGAAATTAGATTATAAAACTCATGCCAGTTTTAGGTGTTTTTAAATGTAGAAAGCATGCATCTTATTATGCAGTAGTCCCCTCTTATCCACGGTTTTGCTTCCCACAGTTTCAGTTACGGTACACTACAATAAGATATTTTGGGAGAAAGAAAGAGAGATCACATTCACATAATCTTTATTATACTATATTGTCATAATTGTTTTATTTTTAGTGTTGTTAATATCTTACAGTGCCTGATTTATAAATTAAACTTTAAGTATATGTATATATAAAAAAATTATATATAGGATTTGGTGCTACCTGCAGGCATTCGCTGGGGGTCTTGGAACATAACCCTCGTGGGTAAGGAGGGACTACTGTAATACAAACCAGGTAACTGAGGAGACATAGCTCTGAAATTAATGAATGTTAGTATGCCTCACCCATCTATACCTTTACCAAAGCTTCCTTTTAGAATAAAAGGGCCTAAAGCAAACTTGAGACTTAATTTTCAAAATAAAAACTCATTCCTGCCTTGAAAATACACCCATAAGAAAGATAAAAAGAGAACTTATGAAGTGTAAACCTCAATCATTCCGTGTTTATGAAGGGAACTTTCAGCAGTTGAACCAAAAAGTTCATGAAGCAGCATAGTGTAGTGGAAAAAGATCGGGGCTATGAAATGAGAGAGACACACATCTCTATCCTCACCCCGCTATTTAATAGCTGTATGGCCTCGGACAAAACATTTGACTGCTCTACGACACCCCCACCTTTTTTATTCTTCTCCTTTTTTTTAGAGATAGAAATAGTTACTTTGCTCTGTTGCCCACACTAGAATGCAGTGGCATGATCATAGCTCACTGTAAACTTGAACTCCTGGGCTGAAGGGATCCTCTCTCCTCAGTCTACTGAGGAGCTGGGACTACAGGTGCCATGCCCAGCTGATGTTTATTATTTTAATTTTTTTTAAGAGATGGGATCTTGCCATGTTGCCCAGGCTTGTCTTGAACTCCTGGCTTCAAGCCATCCTCTCACCTCTACTTCCCAAGTTGTTGGGATTACAGTATGTGCCACTGAGCCCAGTCTGGTTTCTTTATTTATGGGATGAAAGCATTATACCTTGTTTATTGGTGAGTCACAGACATAGGAGGTAATTATATACATCAGGTCCCAAGAATAGTGCCAGGAACCTGACATATACTTGGATAATATAGCAGTTAAATTAATTTACCTCTTGGCTCCTCATTTCCTCATCTGTTGGTCTTAAATCTCTGTCTTCCAGAGCTGTTGTGAGGACAAGAGAGAACTACTGCAGGGTGTGTATCCAGTGTTTAGCCTTTGGTAAAGAGTAGTTATTATATTGTTGTTATTTTCCAGATCCAGATAGCTTCTGGATAGAGAAAAAAATGCCAATTCTTTTTGGTCTAAACTTGAAGAGTTAATCATTTATTGTATTCATGTTGTAAAACTGACATCATGAAAGTTAGCCAGAATACAGGATAGCCAACTGAGAATGGGCAAGGCAAAATGGAGGTACTGACCTTTACAGAGGGTTAACATACCAAGATGGAGACAGGGAAGAATCATGCTGTGGAGGTGTGGGAGTTCAGTCAGGCTTGTGGGAAAAGTTTTACAGATAGTTATGAGAAATAGGAACAAACCTTCCTGGAAGGCCAGGGGGTTTGTATAAGCTCCAGTAATAGATCTGGCTGAAGGCAGCCTAATCTTTACCTTGAGTTAATAACTTAGAGTAGGAACAAAGGAATGTAAGGGAGTTTATCTAAATAACTTGTTTACTCATGTGGTCCTAAAACTAACCTTTGATCATTTGTGGGCAAGACGGCTCTCTCAAGGGGAAGGCGACCAGGTTAATTACCCTCTAGTGGTGTTGACTGAAAGCCGTTGTCATTTAATGTATGCTGGATAAATGCTGCCAGGGCCAGCTAGTCAGGGCTGTGGCTGCTACAACTCTTTCGGTCAGCGACCTGGTCCCCCAGCCTGCTCTTTCACTGAACATCGGTGTCTGAGTACGTTATTCATCCATCGTGCAGCTGGGGTCTGCGGGACAGACCCTGGCATGGAGGCACAGTGGACCATGGTATTTGGTGAATTGCTTACTGAGTGGTAAGATAAAACCAATAACTCATAGAGTGGGGTCTGATGATGAGATGAATAACTGCCTTAGTTTGAGAGAATAACTTAAGGTTCAAGACGTAATTGGATCAAATTTCTACAGAAATTCTAGCCTGCCCCATGGCCTTTTATTTTTTGCAAGAGAGTGACAAAGGGTGACAGGATAACTTTCCCAGCTGATTCACATGCCTTGTGTGTTAGAAGCTGTTATTTCTAATGAGGAAATTATTCACAGGCTTTTCTGGAAGTGTGGGGTGTATAAGCATATTCACAATCTCTGGCCTCCATGGAGGCATTTATTATCAAAAAGAGAACAAATTCCAATCAAGCAACAACAGGTGATCTTTCCAAATACAATGCCCTCTGTCATTACATCCCCGCTTCCAGCTTGAGCACTTCTCCTTGGGGAGAGACTCAGGTCATGTAGTTTTGCTATAGAACGGGTCACTCATTTTATAAGTCAGGTTCTTTTAGTTCAATTCAATTTGAATTAACTAGGCCAAGAGGTGAATTTATGCGCTCGTAAAACTGGGAAGGGCAGGAGTGTAACTAGATGCCCAGACCAGAAGCTATGCCATACCAACTTTCTTTTCTTTTCTTTTCTTTTCTTTTTTTTTGAGACGAGGTTTCGCTCTTGTCACCCAGGCTGTAGTGTCATGGCCCAATCTCAGTTGACTGCCAGTTCTGCCTCCTGGGATCAAGCAACTCTCCTGTCTCAGCCCCTGAGTAGCTGGGATTACAGGCACTCACCACCATGCCCGGCTAATTTTTATAATTTTAGTAGAGACAGAGTTTCACTCTGTTGGCCAGGCTGGTCTCGAACTCCTGACCTCAGGTGATATACATACCGCGGCCTCCTAAAGTGCTTGGATTACAGGCGTGAGCCACTGCACCCAGCCCCAACTTTCTCTTTCAACATTTGTCTTTGTTTCTCTATACTTGTTAATTTCATTCTTTTCCACTGCAAAGAGGTGAAAGCCAGATAAAGCTCCTCCCTTTGTTTCCAGTTTGAAAAGTCCTTGGGCTGGATTCTGGTTTCTTTCACAAACTTACCCATTAATCATGAAGACGACGTTAGTTCCTGCTGTGATATAAAAGTTTGTGCCCCCTGCAAAATTCCTGTCTTGAAACCTAATTGCTAACATGATGGTATTAGAAATGGGGCTTTTTGGAGGTCATTAGATCATAAAGGCTCTGCACCTCCTGAATGGAACTAATGGTCTTATAAAACAGGCCCCAGAGAACTTTCTTGCCCATCTGCCAGGTGAGGACTAAGAAACAAGTCACCATCTATGAAACAGAGACATCACCAGACAATCGACTGGTGCCTTGATCTTGGACTTCCCAGCCTCCAGAACTGTGAGCAACAAACTTGTTTATAAACTACCCAGTCTAAATAGTTCCCATTTAGATTGTATGTTGTGGAAGATGATGTTACCCAAAAGAAGGGAATGGGGAACTGGTAGACATTCCTCAGAAATGGCCCTTGAGAGATTATGTGGACTGAGTAATCTGCCTCCACAGTCAATGGTTACCACCTTGTACTTAATACTTTTCTCTGACTTCTGCTTATTTCTTGTACATTCTATTAGAGATGAGTCTTATGACTCTTGTACTTGTTCAAGCAAATATTTTTTGGACACCTACTGTATACTTGGTTTTGGGAGGGATTTGGAGATGCAAAAATTGGTTTGACATGGTCTCCATCTACAGAGATACACACACATCTGCTCACAACCGAGGAAATGCAGGAATTACACAACCGTTACTGCAAGGCTCTGCCTAATATTTTCAAATTTAACTGTGCAATTAAACTATTCTAATCATAGCTTTAATTTATAATGATTTTCCTTTCTGTGTGTTTTTTTAAATCTAGTTTCTTTATAGATCAAATTGAACTCAACTGAGCTTAGAGCTGTGAAAGCTGAGTGTTTGGTTGAATTCTCTTTTCCCATAGCCTCAAGAAGCCATGTAGTACATGTAGCACTTTGTGGGCTAGTTTCCCTGGTTACATTTGTGCATTTTGCGAGACCCTCAGAAAGATGTGATCTCTAATTAACCTTAACATTAAAGGGCCAACAGCAAGGATTTCATAACAACTCAGAAGGAGAGGCAGAAAATATTCTGAAAAATGTAAATCTAAGGTGACACTTGTAAACTCCCTGAGATAGTAAAATATTATGGGATTTCAAAAGGATAAGAAAAAACAAAGCACCAGTATTAGAATGGCAATTGGCTATATATTTTTTTTCAACTCAATCACCGCCTCTAAAAACTCTGAAGAAATTTTTAAAAAAAGGTTTAAAAATGTATTTAGCCCAACATCTTTTACAGTAGATGTTAAGTAGTACATTAAAAATGGAATCTACCCTCAGAGAATTATCAATTGCCTATTGTGACCCATCTCCTTCTCCTGTCTTGGGAATTCATTTTATTATGGTTTTACAAAACTGTTATTCTCTAAAGCCAAAATGAATACTTTTTCATGCATGACTCATCATTTTGAATTATAAAATTGGGTGGATGTGGTACTTTAATCCTCCAGTTTATATTGCACGTGTTTTTCTTTTTTGCCAAAACAGGGGAATAATTCGCTATTAATGGGATCATTGATTCCAATGCATGGAATTTTTGTGAATGGATTTAAATATTTACTTTCATGATCAAATGGAAGCATGGACAATCAGGCATTTGAAACCTACCAGAAAAGAAGGAAGGAAGGTTCTCTTGATAGGGAACCCTGGGAAAGTTAACAACCTAGATTTGGGAATAGATACTGTGAAGAAATGAATTCATATATATACATATAAATAATTAAAAGGAAAGCAAAACAGATTCGGACATTTTCTTATAGTGAATCAAACATTTTAGACTGAAATTAGCCCCAGCATCTCCCCCTTATACCTGACTTTTTTTTCTTCTTATCTTTTACGTGGCCTTTCTGTTCTTTTGGTTGTTTCTGAGTTAGCTCAGCATAAACACCTAGGAAGTGAAATCTCTGAAGGGTTTATTCCTATGAAAAGCCAAGATGAAAGTAGATTCTTTGTGCTTTCAAATGAGTTGGCCTCTTTAATATGTTTCCAGTACAACAAATGTATTCAGCCTCTACAGATTCTGCATGGCTTTCTCATTTCTTTCCCCTTTCCCAACATAACTTCTGTTTCATGGTGAATGAAACCTTGCTTTCAGCAATTTCAGAACAACTTCACCTTATCCACATGATTTTAGGGATCAGAGAAGAGGCCAGATTAAATATTAACCTTCAGATGCGTTGTTCATGCTAACACTCAGACAAATCTGACTTTTCTGGGCTGTTGTTCGGCAGGGGGTCCTTTGAGCTCTAAGCCAGAAGTTATGGAATTGATGCAAAATTAAGGTTTGCTTTGTGTGAAATTAAATGATAAAACGAACCCTAGAAATTTGGCAAGGTATTCTTTTTTTTATTAAGCAAGCGATGAAAACCTCTCTCGTTAAAAACTTGGGGGCATTTTGTCCTTTTTTTCTTCTTATACTTTTGTGGCCCTCTTTTACTTGCTTTTTTTAAATTTTATTTTTCCTAGTGACAGGTAAAAGGAAGTGGGTGTTCCTAACAGTAAATTCTACATCACTGATGGGGTGGTTAGTTTCTCTGAGATTTTTTGACACCTTTGTAGATCGTCTCATAGCTATAGGACTTTTTTCCCACTCTGTGATACATGGATTGTGAAGTCACTGTGTCAACTCTATTTAATACCTGTGGGTTATTGTGGCTTGCAGAAACCCATGTTATGACCGCTGTGTATAGATTGCAGTACTGACTTAGGTTCTAGTCACAGGTAGAATTGCATATTATGTTTGACCAAAATAAGTAGTTAAATTGTTTTTTAATTCTTCCACTGTAATTCACTTGTGAGAGGAACACTGGACATACACCCTTCATTTTAAAAAATGGTGTGTTATTCTTCCTAGAAGCATATAAATTTGTTTTCTCCTACAGAGCTCAAAGATTATACCAAATTATCATCATTTATCCTGAGGTAAGAGTAGTGTTATCTTTATTTTTTATTTTATTTTCCTTTTTTTTTGAGATGGAGTCTTGCACTGTCACCCAGGCCGGGTGCAGTGGTGCCATCTTGGCTCACTGCAAGCTCCCCCTCCTGGGTTCACGCCATTCTCCTGCCTCAGCCTCCCAAGTAGTTGGGACTACAGGCGCCCGCCACCACATCCAGCTAATTTTTTGTATTTTTTAGTAGAGACAGGGTTGCACTGTGTTAGACAGGATGGTCTCTGTCTCCTGACCTTGTGATCTGCCTGCCTCGGCCTCCCAAAGTGCTGGGATTACAGGTATGAGCCACCACGCCAGCCCATGTTACCTTTATTTTAATCACTGGCAGAGCTGAGGTTCAGAGCTTTGGCAACTTTTCTTGAATTTTCATTTCATGTACCACTTGGGCTTCTAGATAGGTTTTTGTCTAGTTTACTTTTTCTCCCTTTTACGTAATATATGGTGTTTATTTTTTTGTAGAAAAAAGTATTTTCCTTTTTCTTAGAAGAATGAGATGGTAAAAATTTAAGTTTAGTAAACTGGCAAACTGACAATTTTAAATCTCTCATAGGACTACCTAATCCTTTTTCTTGGTATTGGGGCTCAGAACACGATCCCCAGAGTGCATGGGCATGCTGAGTACTTTGAATTGAAGGAGATGGCAATGGCTTCAGGAGCAAGGTCTTTCTGACCTTCTGCCCTCCTGTCTTCCACTGCTGTTTCTCCCATTGAAGTGAGTTGTAGAAACCAGAATCCTTTTTCCCCAGAAGGAATCATAGAAACTAGATTATCTTTCCAAGGGAGAAAGGAGACTCACTCTCTCCTAGGGAGAAAGGAGAAAGCAAACTCTTCAAGGATGTAGGGAGAAAGGAGAAGGGAGTGACCTCTCTAGGGTTTTTGGCTTGTTTGGGTGTCCTGCCCCACATCCTGGAGGAAGGAATGCTACACCGAGAGATCAAGAAGAATCTGAGCTGACCAGACCTTATAGACCATACCCTCTGTCCAATCACATTCCTAATGGCTGTCCATTCTTCATCAAATCTATACATAAAAATAAAAACTTTATTTCTGAAGTCTTTCACATCATGTAAAACTTAGATTAAATAAATTTGTTTTGTTTATTGCTATGTAAATGTTGGCTGTAATGGGTGAGGAAAGGTAGCATGCATTTTTTGCCCCAATATTGGCATTTTCTTCACTTTCAAAGACAGGCGCTATTGTATCTCTATTTTCTTAGGCTTTGGGCACTGTCGCAATACAGGCTTATCTTGTTTTATTGTACTTTGAAAATATTGCTTTTTTTTTTTACAAACCGAAGGTTTGTGGCAACCCTACATCAAGCAAGTCTATTGGTGACATTTTTTCAACAGCATGTGCTTGCTTTGTGTCTCTGTCACGTTTTGGTATGTCTCATAATATTTCAAATATTTTCATTATTATACCGATTATGGTGATCTGTGATGAGTGATCTTTGATGATACTATTGTCATTGTTTTGGAGCACCATTAATTGTGCCTATAAAAGATAGTGAACTTAACTGATAAATGTTGTGTGTGTTCTGACTGCTCCACCCATTGGCCATTTCTCCTTCTTTCCCCTCAGGCCTCCCTATTCCTTGAGACACATAATATAAAATTAGGCTAATTCATAACCCTACAATGACTCCAAGTGTTCAAATGAAAGAAGAGTTACAAACCTCTCAGCTTAAATCAAAAGCTACAAATGATTAAGTTTAATGAGGAAGGCAAGTGGAAAACTGAGACAGGCCAAAAGCTAGGTGTCTTGAGCCAGACAGTTAACCAAGTTGTGAATACAAAGAGTTCTTGAAGGAATTTAAAAGTGTTACTCCAATAAAATGATAAAAAACCATAAACAGTCTTATTGCTGACAGGGAGAAAGTTTTAGTGGTCTGAATAGAAGATGAAACCAGCCACTACATTCCCCTAAACCAAAGCCTAATCCAGAGGAAACTACCAACTTTCTTGAATTCCATGAAGGCTGAGAGAGATGAAGATGCTGCAGAAGAAAAGTTGTAAGCTAGCAGAGGTTGGTTCATGAGGTTTAAGGAAAGAAACTGTCTCAATACATAAAAATGGTAAGGTGAATCATCAAGTGCTGATGGAGAAGCTGCAATAAGTTATCCAGACAATCTAGCTAAAATAATTGATGAAAGTGGCTACACTAAATAATAGATTTTCAATATAGACAAAACAGCCTTCTATTGGAAGAAGCCACCTTGGACTCATAGCTGAGAGGAAGAGTAAATACGTGGCTGCAAAGCTTCAAAGGATGGGCTGTCTCCCTTGTTAGACACTAATATAACTGATGACTTTAAGTTGAAGCCCATCCTCCTTTACCATTCTGAAAATCCTAGAGCCCTTAATAATGATGCTAAATGTACTCTATCTATGCTCTATAAATGAAACAAAAAAGCTTGGGTGACAGTACATCTGCTTACAGTATGGTTTGCTGAGTACTAAAAATCCATTGTTGAGATCTACTGCTCAAAAAGAGATTTCTTTCAAAAGATTACTGCTCCTTGACAATGCATCTGGTCATGTAAGAGTTCTGAAGAAGATTAATGTTGTTTTCTTTTTTTTTTTTAATTAATTTATTATTATTATACTTTAAGTTGTAGGGTACATGTGCATAACGTGCAGGTTTGTTACATATGTATACTTGTGCCATGTTGCTGTGCTGCACCTGTCTCTTATACACATCTAGATGTGTATAAGAGACAGCCCTCAGAGTGGATTAATGTTGTTTTCATGCCGGCTTTATTAGCTTGTTCTAACACTGCCATAAAGATACTACCTGAAATGGGGAAATTTATAAAGAAAGGAGGTTTAATTGACTAACAGTTTTACATGGCTGGGGAGGGCTTAGGAATCTTAGAATCATGGCAGAAGGGGAAGAGGGACATATTACATGGCATCAGGTGACACAGTGTGTGAAGGAGGAACTGCCAAACACTTATAAACCCATCAGGTCTCATGAGAACTCCCTCACTGTCACAAGAAAAGCATGGAGAAAACCGCCCCCTTAATCCAATCACCTCCCATCAGGTACCTCCTTCAATACCTGGGGATTGTAATTCAAGATGAGATTTGGGTGGGGCCACAGAGCCAAACGAATCTCCTGCTAACACAACATCCATTTAGCATCCCATGGATCAAGGAGTAATTTTGACTTTCTAGTCTTATTTAAGAAATATATTTTGTAAGGCTATAGCTGCCATACATAGTGATTTCTCTGAATCTGGGCAAGGCAAATCAAAAACCTTCTGGAAAGGATTCACCATTTTAGATGCCATTAAGAACATATGTGATTCATGGGAGTAGGTCAGTATGTCAACATTAACAGAACTTTGTAAGAAGTTAACTCCAACCTCACAGATTACTTTGACGGGTTGAAGACCTCAGTGGAGGAAGTAACTGTAGATGTAGTGAAAATAGCAAGAGAATTAGAGTTATGAATAGAGCCTAAACATGTGACTGAATTGCTGCAATCTTATGAGCAACCTTGAATAGATAAGGCGTTGCTTCTTATGAAGGAGCAAGGAAAGTAGTCTCCTGAGATGGAACCTACTCCTGGTAATGATGCTGTGAACATTGCTAAAGTAAAAAAGGGAAAAAAAATTAGAATAGCAAGTAACTTAGTTGATAAAGCAGCAGCAGGGTTTGAGAGGATCAACTCCAATTTTGAGAGAAGTTCTTCTGTGAGTCAAGTGCTATCAAACGGCATCACATGCTACAGAGAAATCTTTTGTGAAAGAGTCAATCATTGCAGTATACTTTATTTTTTTAAAAATCATTTTAATAAACTGTCATAGCCACCCCAACCTTCAGCAACCACTATCCTACCCTGATCAGTCAGGAACTATCAACATTGAAGCTAGATCTTCCACCAACAGAAGGGGAAGAGGGACATATTACATGGCATCAGGTGACACAGTGTGTGTGAAGGAGGAACTGCCAAACACTTATAAACCCATCAGATCTTAAGGCTCAGATAATTATTAGCATGTTTTAGAAATAAAGTATTTTTAAATAAAGTATATACATTGTCTTTTTAGACATAATGCTACTACACACTTAAGAGACTACAATCTAGTATAAACATAAATTTTACATGAGCTGGGAAATAAAAAAAATGTGACTCATTTTATTGTGGTCATCTGGAACCGAACTCACAATATCTCGCAGGAATGTATGTATTCTCTAGGCTCTCAATAGCTTGCTAATGACTTAATACAATTGTTCAATTACCCTAAAATGTAAATTAGAATTAAACAAAAGCAATTTGATAATCTTTTAATTTGATGGACTTTATAATATCTTAACACATTGTTGATTTAGGTTTTGGCTGTTTTGGTGTTCAGAGAAATATAGGACATTTTGGTGAAAATCAAAGTTAATAAAATATTTAGCACTTACAGAATTTGTATACTACCTCTTGCTTAAAGCTTCTTATGAGGGGCAATAGTTTTTGAAGTTTTTTAAAATGCGTAATATTCAAAAATTCTTCAACCCCCAATAGTTTCCTGCTGAAACCTCCTGTGTTGTGCTGCAGAGGGCTCTATGATAAACAGGGTCTCTAATTCTTTGTTTGTACTTTTGTCTCCTCTCTTGGGTTCCTTTATAGCTTTTTCTTTTCTCTTTGACCCTGAATTCTTTTCTTATCTGGTTTGAACTGCTAGAATCCCTGCTGATAAGTCTCAGCTAGAGACACTGTTTCCTGCAGCGGGGAGGAAATGTTGCAGCTCCTTCTTGATTGATAAGAGGTGCAGAGCCCTGCTGAGCAGCTGCAAAAAGCAAATGACTGCTTCAGAAGAAGTGAGTATTCTTAAGGCATTGATCTCAACCTGATATTTTGCCTTATTTGCAAGGAGTAAGGAAGGATGACTTGGTGAACTGAAATGGCCATTGGTCAGATGTGGTCAGATCCACTGAGGAATGATTATGCCAAGTTTAAAGGGGACCACTAAGTGCTGAGGTTACGGTGCTGGTCATGATTGATGCTGATAGTAAATATAGCTACATTGCCATTGTGGCCTTTATGTTGAGTTGTTTTTGTGATGACTACTATTGTTCAAGAATTGCATTTTCCAATTAGTGGAAATACTTTAGATATATTATCTATAATAATCATTTTAAATAACAAATATGGAAATTAGACCAGAGCATAAAATTAAAGATATTTGAATAATTGTGGTGCAATCAAGTCAAAATTACTGATGCCTTTATTTGGTGCTGGATTATGTGGAAAACAGCAGAAGAACATACGTGCTTTGGAAGTTGAAAGTACATCAGATTTTGACAGCAAAACTGCATAAATTATCAAGTAGTTTGAGTAATGTTTATCCATGAATCTTCATCAAGTAAAACTAATAGTTGCAAAGATGAGTTTTGAACAAAATTGGAGGGAATAAATCAGTATTCCAAATAACTTCTTAAACATGTTTGCTCTTTGGGAACATTGTTATATAATCTGTTTGACATAGTGCCCTAAGTGATAGTGAAATATTGTTTTTAATCTTTAAAGAAGTTATGCTAACTGACACAACTGACCAGAGGAAAATATAATGAATTACTTCAATAGCTTAGCATATAAAATGTGTTGGTTGGTGTGATTGGTATGTATAAAAATGTAGTATTATATCTTAGAAATATTTTTTATGCCATGCTATTATTGAAAAGTAATAACTCAGTGGGTTTCACAGTACATATCTTTATCAGTAATATATCTATATATCTGTATCTATAATAAAGATGCATATGGAGGAGTACACTATGAATATTCTACTTTCTTGAGACCCTAAATATGAAGTGAGTCAAGGATATAATTGGAATAAGATCAAATGGGAGAGAAATATAGGCTAAAAATGAACTGCACAGGCTCATTCCTAGTTTCTTTGGTAAAAAGATCTGTCTTTTCCTGTGACTATATTAAAAAGTTATTGAAGACAACTGTGGTTTTTCAGATAATGCGCCCCCCAATATATCTATACTCTAACCCCCACATCCTATGAACATGTTATGTTATATGTCATAAAGAACTTTGCAGATGTGACTGGGGTATGAACTTTAAGATAAGGAGATTATACTGGATTATCTGGGTAAACGCAGTGTAATCACATGAGCCCTTAAAAGCAAAAGAGGAAGGCACAAGAGTCAGAGACATGGCAGAAGAGGAAGAAAGAGAAAATGGTAAAGAAGGGGAACAAGGATCTAATAAGGATTTAATGTACCGTAACTGGCTTTGAAATGCAGGAGCCACATGCAAGAACTAGAAAGAAGCCTCATGAGCTAAGGGGTGGCTCCTGGAAACAGCCTGCAACGAAATGGGGGCCTCAGTCCTACAAAAGCAAGGAACTGGATTCTGCAAAACAAACAAACAAAAAACCTGAATGAGGTTGGTAGAGGATTCTTCCCAGAGATTCTCAGTTGGAACCTAGCTTACCAGCATTTTGATTATTTCCCTGTAAAACCTAGATCAGAGAAACCAGCTGAGCGAACCTGGACTTCTTACCTACAGAACTGTGAGATAGTAAGTTTGTGTTGTTTTAGGCTGCTAAATTTATGGTAATGAATTAGGGTAGTGATAGAGACTTACATAGTAGCGTACAGTAAAATACCCACATCATATGTGTACATCTTGATGAATTTTTCTACATCTATAGTGCCATGTAACCACCACCCAAGTCAAGATATAGAATATTTCCAGAACCTTAGAAAGCTCCCTCCTGTTTTTTTTTCTAGTCAATATCCTTCTGTCTTTCCCCAGATGTAATTACTGACTTTCTTGCCACAGATTAATTTTTTCTATTTTGAAGCTTCATATAAAGAAATTGTATATGTACTCTTGTGTCTGGCTTGTTTTATTCATCATTATGTCTGTAAGGTTTCAGTGTTGTTGCACACAGCAATAGTTCTGTTTTTTAAATTTATTGTTTTATTATACTTTAAGTTCTAGGGTACATGTGCAGGATGTGCAGGTTGGTTACATAGGTATACACGTGCCATGGTGGTTTGCTGCACCCATCAACCTGTCATCTACATTAGGTATTTCTCCTAATGCTATCCCTCCCCCAGCCCACCACCTCCTGACAGGACCTGGTGTGTGATGCCCTGCCACCCCTAACCCCTGTGTCCATGTGTTCTCATTGTTCAACTCCTACTTATCAGTGAGAACATGCGGTGTTTGGTTTTCTGTTTTTGCGTTAGTTTGCTGAGAATGATGGTTTCCAGTTTCATCCATGTCCCTGCAAAGGATATGAACTCACCTTTTTTATGGCTACGTAGTGTTCCATGGTGTATATGTGCCACATCTTCTTTATCCAGTCTATCATTGATGGGCATTTGGGTTGGTTCCAAGACTTTGCTATTGTGAACAGTGCCGCAATAAACATATGTGTGCATGTGTCTTTACAGTGGAATGATTTATAATCCTTTGGGTATATACCCAGTAAAGGGATTGCTGGGTCAAATGGTATTTCTGGTTCTAGATCCTTGAGGAATTGCCGCACTGTCTTCTTCCACAATGGTTGAACTAATTTACATGGCCACCAATGGTGTGAAAGTGTTCCTACTTCTCCACATCCTCTCCAGCATCTGTTGTTTCCTGACTTTTTAATGACCACCATTCTAACTAGCATGAGATAGTATCTCATTGTGGTTTTGATTTGCATTTCTCTAATGACCAATGATGATGAGCTTTTTTTCATAGGTTTGTTGGACACATAAATGTCGTCTTTTGAGAAGTGTCTGTTCGTATCATTCGCCCACTTTTTGATGGAGTTTTTTTTTTTTCTTGTAAATTTAAGTTCTCTGTAGATTCTGGATGTAAGCCCTTTGTCAGATGGATAGATTGCAAAAATTTTCTCACACTCTGTAGATTGCCTGTTCACTCTGATGATAGTTTCTTTTGCTGTGCAGAAGCTCTTTTGTTTAATTAGATTCCATTTGTCAATTTTGGCTTTTGTTGTCATTGCTTTTGGTGTTTTAGGCATGAAGTCTTTGCCCATACCTTTGTTTTAAATCGTATTGCCTAGATTTTCTTCTAGGGTTTTTATGGTTTTGGGTCTTATGTTTAAGTCTTTAACCCACCTTGAATTAATTTTTGTATAAGGCGTAAGCAAGGGATCCAGTTTCAGCTTTCTGCATTTGGCTAGCCAGTTTTCCCAACACCACTTATTAAATAGGGAATCCTTTCCCCATTTCTTCTTTTTGTCACGTTCATCAAAGATCAGATGGTTGTAGATGTGTGGTGTTATTTCTGAGGCCTCTGTTCTGTTCCATTGATCTATATTATCTGTTTTGGTAGCAGTACTGTGCTGTTTTGGTTACTGTGGCCTTGTAGTGTAGTTTGAAGTCAGGTAGCATGATGCCTCCAGCTTTGTTCTTTTTGCTTAGGATTGTCTTGGCTATATGTGCTCTATTTTAGTTCCATATGAAATTTAAAGTAGTTTTTTCTAATTCTGTGAAGAAAGTCAGCAGTAGCTTGATGGGGATAGCGCTGCATCTATAAATTACTTTGGCCAGTATGGCTATTTTCACAATATTGATTCTTCCTATCCATGAGCATGAAATGTTTTTCCATTTGTTTGTGTCCTCTCTTATTTCCTTCAGCAGTGATTGGTAGTTCTCCTTGAAGAGGGTCCTTCACATCCCTTGTAAGTTGTATTCCTAGGTATTTTATTCTCTTTGTAGCAATTGTGAATGGGAGTTCACTCATGATTTGGCTCCCTGTTTGTCTGTTATTGGTGTATAGGAACACTTGTGATTTTTGCACATTGATTTTGTATCTTGAGACTTTGCTGAAGTTGCTTATCAGCTTAAGGAGATTTTGGGCTGAGACATTGGGGTTTTCTAAATATACAATAATGTCATCTGCAAACAGACAATTTGACTTCCTCTTTTCCTAACTGACTACCCTTTATTTCTTTCTCTTGCCTGATTTCCCTGGCCAGAACTTCCAATACTATGTTGAATAGGAGTGGTGAGAGAGGACATCCTTTTCTTGTGCCAGTTTTGAAAGGGAATGCTTCGTTTTTGCCCAATCAGTATGATATTGGCTGTGGGTTTGTCATAAATAACTCTTATTATTTTGAAATATGTTCCATCAATACCTAGTTCCATCAATGCCTAGTAGTATTTTGTTGAAGGCCTTTTCTGCATCTATTGTGATAATCATGTGGTTTTTGTCATTGGCTCTGCTCATGTGATGGATTATGCTTATTGATTTGCATATGTTTAACAAGTCTTGAATTCCAGGGATGAAGCCCACTTGATTGTAGTGGATAAACTTTTTGATGTGCTGCTGGATTTGGTTGGCCAGTATTTTATTGAGGATTTTCCCATTGATGGTCATCAGGGATATTAGCCTGAAAGTTTCTTTTTTCGTTGTGTCTCTGCTAGGTTTTGGTATCAGGATGATGCTGGCCTCATAAAATGAGTTAGGGAAGAGTCCCTCTTTTTCTGTTGTTCGGAATAGTTTCAGAAGGAATGGTACCAGCTCCTCTTTGTACCTCTGGTAGAATTTGCATGTGAATCTATCTGGTCCTGGACTTTTTTTGGTTGGTAGGCTATTAAATATTGCCTCAATTTCAGAACTAGTTATTGGTCTACTCACAGATTTATTTAACCAGTAGTCATTCAGGAGCAGGTTGTTCAGTTTCCATGTAGTTGTGTGGTTTTGAGTGAGTTTCTTAATCCTGAGTTCTAATTTGATTGCACTATGGTCTGAAAGACTGTTTGTTATGATTTCCATTCTTCAGCATGTGCTCAGGAGTGTTTTACTTCCAATTATGTGGTCAGTTTTAGAATTAGTGCAATATGGTTCTGAGAAGAATATATATTCTGTTGATTTGGGGTGAAGAGTTCTGTAGATGTCTATTAGGTCTGCTTGGTCCAGAGCTGAGTTCAAGTTCTGAATATTCTTCTTAATTTTCTGTCTCATTGATCTGTCTAATATTGACTGTGGGGTGTTAAAGTCTCCCATTATTATTGTGTGGGAATCTAAGTCTCATTGTAAGTCTCTAAGAACTTGCTTTATGAATCTGGATGCTCCTGTATTGGGTCCATATTTATTTAGGATAGTTAGCTCTTCTTGTTGCATTGATCCCTTTACCATTATGTAATGCCCTTCTTTGTCTCTTTTGATCTTTGTTGGTTTAAATTCTGTTTTATCAGAGACTAGGATTGCGACCGTTGCTTTTTTTTGCTTTCCATTTGCTTGGTAAATAATCCTCCATCTCTTTATTTTGAACCTATGTGTGTCTTTGCATATGAGATGGGTCTCCTGAATATAGCACACTGATGGGTCTTGATTCTTTATCTAATTTGCCAGTCTGTGTCTTTTAATTGGGGCATTTAACCATTTACATTTAAGGTTAATATTGCTATGTGTGAATTTGATCCTGTCATTATGATGTTAGCTGGTTATTTTGCTTGTTACTTGATGCAGTTTCTTCCTAGCATCGACGGTCTTTACAATTTGGTATGTTTTTGCATTGGCTGGTACCGGATTTTGCTTTCCATATTTAGTGCTTCCTTCAGGAGCTCTTGTAAGGCAGTCCTGGTGGTGACAAAATATCTCAGTATTTTCTTGTCTGTATAGGATTTTATTTCTCCTTTGCTTATAAAGCTTAGTTTGACTGGATATGAAACTCTGGGTTGAAAATTCTTTAAGAATGATGAATATTGGCCCCTACTCTCCTCTGAGTTGAAGGGTTTTTGCAGAGAGATCCATTGTTAGTCTGATGTTCTTCCCTTTGTGAGTAAACCTGACCTTTCTCTCTGGCTGCCCTTAACATTTTTTCCTTCATTTCAACCTTGGTGAATCTGACAATTACATGTCTTGGGGTTGCTATTCTCGCAAGGTATCTTTGTGGTGTTCTCTGTATTTCCTGAATTTGAATGTTGGCCTGCCTTGCTAGGTTGGGGAAGTTCTCCTGGAGAATATTCTGACAAGCGTTTTCCAACTTGGTTCCATTCTCCCCATCACTTTCAGGTACCCCAATCAAGTGTAGAGTTGGTCTTTTTCACATATTTCCATATTTCTTGGAGGCTTTGTTTGTTTCTTTTCACTCTTTTCTCTCCTCACTTTATTTCATTGAGTTGATCTTCAATCTCTGATATCCTTTCTTCTGCCTAATTGATTGGGCTATTGATATTTGTGTATGCCTCACGAAGTTCTCATGCTGTGTTTTTCAGTTCCATCAGGTCATTTATGTTCTTCTCTAAACTGCTTATTCTAGTTAGAAATTCCTCTAACCTCTTTTCAAGGATCTTAGCTTCCTTGCATTGAGCTTCTACATGTTCCTTTAGCTCAGAGGAGTTTGTTGTTACCCACCGTCTGAAATCTACTTCTGTCAATTTGTCAAATTCATTCTCTGTCCAGTGTTGTTCCCTTGCTGGCGAGGAGTTACGATACTTTGGAGGAGAAGAGATGTCCTGGTTTTTGGAATTTTCAGCCTCTTTGCACTGGTTTCTCCCCATCTTCGTGGATTTATCTTTTTTTTTTTTTTTTCCCAGAAACAATCCTCTTAGTTTATTGCAGTTTAGTAATATCAAGAAATCTTCCAAAGAACAGCATTGGCATTAATGTAGTTGGAAGCCTACTTTTACTATTTCAATTCTTTAAAAACATACTGTGTCAGAAAAATGCCGTTTTGAGTTTCATTATCAAATTTATTACAAAAATATAAATAGTTCTATTGGCACAAATAAGAGACCCAAAACACTCATTTTTCAAAAACAACTCAGCAACACTGTTCATGTGAAGGTCACCTTAGTGTTGAATTGTATGATTTTATTGCCTTGTTAAATGTAATCTGTACAGTCACGTAATAAATCATGTTAAATATATCCTATAAATAATACAGGTAAATCTCAAAATGATAAAATGAAAATGACCTTGTAATTACATGACTCATTTTTTCCCAAATTACCACTTAGGCCATATTATACTTACCTTTGGATACCAAATTTTAAGTAAAAAGTTTATTTCTAATAAATGTTACATTAATTTTTAGAAAGTTGAATGTGAATTAGTTTCTTTATTTTTAAATTTAATATTATTATTATACTTGAAGTTCTAGAGTACATGTGCATAACGTGCAGGTTTGTTACATATGTATACTTGTGCCATGTTGGTGTGCTGCACTCATCAACTCGTCAGCACCCATCAACTCGTCATTTACATCAGGTTTAACTCCCAGTGCAATCCCTCCC
>NW_012106632.1:0-1032 GCF_000951045.1 Mandrillus leucophaeus
ATATATATATGAAAAAATAAGAAATTAAAATGGTGCACTATTATTTATATATGTTACAACTTTATAGTTTATAAGCCCAGAAATGCAGTTTCATGAGTATTGTTTTACACAATCTTACGTATTTTAAGCCAGTTAAGAGAAAAAAAGAGGAAGTATGTGTATATACATAAAGTCTTATGCATTTACTTGTATATTTATCTTTTGCCATGCTTTTATTTATTCATGTGGATTACCACTTTAGAATAATTTACTTTCAGCCTGAAGGCCTTCCTTAAGTATTTGTTGTAAAATAGGTCTGCTAGCAACAAATTCACACGTCTTTGATTTACCTGGGAATGTCTTTATTTCACCTTCAGTTATGAAGGATAGTGTTAATGGATGCAGAATTCTTAGTTGACAGGCATATTCTTACAGTATTTTTCAGTATGTCATCCCAGTGCCTCTGATCTCCTTTGTTTTGAATGAGAAGTCAGCTGTCAATCATGTTGTTGTTTCCCTGTATATGATGAGTCACTTTTCTCTTGTTTTTTCAAGATTTTCTTTAACTTTGTTTTTCAACAGTTTGACTATGATGTGTCTGGGTGTGGTTCTATTTGTGTCTATCCTACTTGGAGTCATTAAGTTTACTGGATCCGTAGGTTAGATTTTCATCAGATTTGGAAATATTTAGACAATATTTCTTAATATTTTTTCTGACCTTTTATCTCTTTCTCTTTTTCTGAGACTCCCAACATGCATATGTTGGTATGACTGAGAGTATCCCATGTTGGTATGATTGACAGTTGGTATGATTGATAGTACTCCACATGATTGGTGGACTATCCTGGAGATAGTTTCTGAGGATTTCCTCTTTTTTCTTTATTTTTTTCTTTCTGTTCTTTAGTTTGAACAATTTCTATTTATCTCTTTTCAAGTTTATTGATTTCTTTCTTCTGTGACCTCAAATCTGCTGTTCAGCTCCTATAATAATTTTTCACTTCAGTTACTCTCCTTTTCAACTGAAGAATTTCCACTTAGTTATTTTATATAGTT
>NW_012106632.1:5228-6081 GCF_000951045.1 Mandrillus leucophaeus
TTTTTTTTTTTTTTTTTTTTTTGAGACGAAGTTTCACCCCTGTTGCCCAGGCTGGAGTGCAATGGCGTGATCTTGGCTCATCGCAACCTCTGCCTCCCAGGTTCAAGCTATTCTCCTGCCTCAGCCTCCCGAGTAGCTAGGATTACAGGCATGCACCTCCATACCTGGCTAATTTTGTATTTTTAGTAGAGATGGGGTTTCTCCACTTTGATCAGGCTGGCTTCAAACTCCCGACCTCAGGTGATCCAGCTGCCTCAGTCTCCCAAAGTGCTGGGATTATAGGCGTGAGCCACCACACCTGGCTGGGCAAGAATTTTTAACCATTCTAGACTTCAAGCTCCTCAACTGGAAAATATATATAAAATCATTTATTCACTTGACAGTTAAGATGATTAAAACAAAAGCGGCATTTCAAGTAGATAGTATGCAGAATATGATACATAAGTGCTCCACAAATGGTAGTTAGTTACAATTATTTTATATCTCCAGGATGGTCCTGTGTGATGGCAGTGGAGGCAGCTGTTGCATGGAAGATGGGAGTCCACACCAGATCTCTCTCCCCTTTATTAGGTCGATGCTAGGATAAATCACATAAGAAACTCCTTCTTGGCTGGGCATGGTGGCTCACGCCTGTAATCCTAGCACTTTGGGAGGCCGAGGCCAGCAGATCACTTGAAGTCAGGAGTTTGAGACCAGCCTGGCCAACGTGGTGAAACCCTGTCTCCACTAAAAATTCAAAAATTAGCTGGGTGTGGTGGCACATGCCTATAGTCCCAGCTACTTGGGAGGCTGAGGCAGGAGAATAGCTTGAACCCAAGAGGCGGAGGTTGTAGTGAGCTGAGATCACACCATT
>NW_012106633.1:0-385 GCF_000951045.1 Mandrillus leucophaeus
TCAGGTGATCCACCCGCCTCGGCCTCCCAAAGTGTTGGGATTACAGGCATGAGCCATCACACCTGGCCCTAATATTTTTTTTTTTTTTTTTTTTTTTTGGAGATGGGGGTCTCGCTCCTGAGTTCGAGCAATTCTCCTGCTTCAGCCTCTCGAGTAGCTGGGACTACAGGCATACGCCACCATACCCAGCTAATTTTAAAATATGGTTTTGGAGATGGGGGTCTCACTCTGTCAAATAAGCCAGAGTGCAGTGGAGAAATCATAGCTCACTGCAGCATCAAACTTCTGAGCTCAAAGGATCCTCCCATCTCAGGTACCCTAGTAGCTGGGATCAAAGGTGTGCACCACCATGCCTGGCTAATTTGTTTTATTTTTTATTTTTATT
>NW_012106633.1:2444-3709 GCF_000951045.1 Mandrillus leucophaeus
TCGGGAGGCTGAGGCAGGAGAATGGCGTAAACCCGGGAGGCGGAGCTTGCAGTGAGCTGAGATCCAGCCACTGCACTCCAACCTGGACGACAGAGTGAGACTCCCTCTCAAAAAAAAAAAAAAAGAATAAACAATCTGTCATCCCAACATGTTGGGCGGCCAAGGTGGGCAGATCACAAAGTCAGGAGTTCGAGACCAGCCTGGCCAACATGGTGAAACTCCATCTCTACTAAAAATACAAAAAATTAGCTGGGCGTAGTGGTGAGCACCTGTAATCCCAGCTACTCAGGAGGCTGAGGCAGGAGAATGGCGTAAACCCGGGAGGCGGAGCTTGCAGTGAGCCAAGATCCGGCCACTGCACTCCAGCCCCGGCGACAGAGTGAGACTGTCTCAAAAAAAAAAAAAAAAAAAAATGAACAATCTACAACTACAGACAAAAATACAGAAGAATCTCAAACATAATAAGCAAGCCAGATGCAAAAGTGTACATATAAATTATATCCATTTACATAAAATCAGGGAAAACTAATCAATGCAACTAGAAGTCAGAATGGTGATTTCCCTTTGTGTGGGGTGGAGAGGCAGGGACTGGGAAGAGCATAGGAAGGGTTCAAGGGTGCTAGTTACACATGCGCTCAACTAGTGACCATTAAGCCATAAACTTATGAGATTGCACTGTTCCTTCTGTATATTGTATTTGAATAAAAAAAAAAATTGAACCAAAAAGTGAGGTTAGCAGAGTATGACTTGTTCTTAATGAATTCATACAGGTTACTAATGATTTCCCACTCTTCTCCTCATACTTCACTAACCAGGTTTAACTTACAAGCCTAGAATTTGGGCAATAATCCACTTTAAGTTATCACTTCATAGTGCTGCTCCTGCTCATCCGCCTCTGGTGGAAAGCTGGGTTATCACTTGTGGTAGGTAGACTAATGGCCCCCCAAAGATGTCCACCCCCTAATCCCTGGAGCCTGTGAACCATGTTATATTGCATGGCAAGGGAGAATTAAAGTTGCAGACAGAGGCCAGGCATGGTGGCTCATGCCTGTAATCCCAGCACTTTGGGAGGCCAAAGCAGGCAGATCACCTGAGGTCAGGAATTCCAGACCAGCCTGACCAACATGGTGAAACCCAGTCTCTACTAAAAATACAAAAATTAGCTGGGTGTGGTGGTGTGTGCCTGTAATCCCAGCTACTCGGGAGGCTGAGGCAGGAGAATTGCTTGAACCCAGGAGGCAGAGGTTGCAGTGAGCCAAGATCCC
>NW_012106634.1:0-5501 GCF_000951045.1 Mandrillus leucophaeus
GGGCAAATTACTGTACTATGGCCTTTCAGGATACCAAGAGAAAAGTCAAATGAAGGCAACCCATAATATAACTCTAAACTGAAAACAGAAATATATATATAAAATAAAAATTCCACATTGCTGTTAAATTTGTATACTTTATTATAATGTGAAAGTTCTTTTTATATTATATATCATTTTATCTTCACTGTATGGTAACTGGAAGATGATAAAATAAGATATATGCTAGTCACACACAAAAATATTTGAGATGAGAAGTAGTATTCCTGCACACTTGAAAGTGTTCAATTTTAAGAAGAGGACACCATTTTATGTGAGTTTCAAAGTTTTTACTTAAGGATTTTGATTTTCTATAATTATTATTATTATTATTATTATTTTGAGGTAGAGTCATCCAGGCTGGAGTGCCATGGCACCGTTATACCTGACTTCAGCCTCAATCTCCCAGGCCCAAATAATCCTTCCACTTCAGTCTCCTGAGTAGCTGGGACTTCAATCATGCACCACCATGCTCAGTTAACTTCTAAATTTTTTGTAGAAATGGCATCTCCTTATGTTTCCCAGGCTGGTCTCGTACTCCTGGGCTTAAACAAACCTCCTTTCTTGGCATCCCAAAGTACTGGATCAAATATTATTAAACCCACGTAATCAATACTTCTTTCATCTTTCAGCAGAGATTTATTGAGCATCCATTATAGACTAGTCACTAATGCTAGAGATTACTGATTAATTATACAAAGGATATTCTTGCTGTTATGTAAGAATTCACAAAAAAAGTAAATAAATAAATAGAACAATATTTTAAAGCAACAGCATGTGTGATGGCAGAAAACAAGACAAAATAAAATAAATAAAACACAAATAAGACATTTGTGTTTCAAAGATAAGTGAATTTAGAATATTTCAAAATGAGTGGTCAGAGAGAAGGAATCTTTAAAAGGCCTAATATTTGAAAAGGCATGAATCATAGAGAAGCCAAACATGAAGATGTGAAGTAAAATATTTCCAGACAGGGAAAACAACAATTGAAAAGACCCCTTATTTCAAGATGAGCTTATCATGAGCAAGAAAATAAAACCCAGCTGTGCTCAAAAACAGTGGAGCTGGCAATGGTAAATGATGAGAGATAGCATCAGAGACAGGCAGGATTCAGAACACCAAGAGCCTTTGAGGATATTGGGTTTTATTTTAATTTTTGGTTGCACAAGATGCATACCATACAATCTACCTACTTAAAATTTTAAGTAGAAACTATAGTATTGTTCGGTATAAGTGCAAGATTGTACAGCAGATCTCTAGAAGCATTTTATTTTGCATGATGGAAACTTTTTCCCCAATAAGTAGCAACTCCCTATTTCTCCCTCCCACAACCACTGGCAAACACTATTTCACTTTCAGCTTCAGTGGGTTTGATTACAACTGATATCTCATAGAAGTGGAAACATGTAGTATTTGTCATTCCGTGACTAGCTTATTTCACTTACCCTGAAGACTTGAAGTTTAATCCATATTATAATACAGGATAGGATTTCCTTCTTTTGTAAGGCTGAATAATATTCCATTGTATGTACATAACAAAATTCCTTTACTATTCGTCTGTCGGTGGACATTTAGGCTGTTTCCACCTCTCTCTTGGTTACTGTGAACAATGCTGCAATGAACATGAGAGCATGGATACCTCTTTAAAATCTTGATTTAATTTCTTTTGAATAAATAAAAATAAGATCATTGGATCATACAGTAGTTCTATTTTTAATTTTTAAAGGGAACTTCATAATGTTTACATTGGAGCTGCACCATTTAACACTCCCATCAAGAATGCACAAGGGTGCCAGTTTGTCCATATCTTTGCCAACAATTGCTATTTTCTGGGTTTCTTTCTTTTTTTGTTTTGTTTTTTAAATATATAATGACTATTTCGACAGGTATGAAATTATATATCATTGTGTTTTTACCTGCATTGCCTTGATGATTAGTGGTGTTGAGCATGTAATATACCTTTTGGTCATTTTTATTATGTGTTTGTTGGAGAAATGTCTACTCGAGTATTTTCCCCCATTTTTATTTCTACAATTCAAATTTATACTCAAATAAAAATATTGGCCAGGCACGGTGGCTCACGCCTGTAATCCCAGCACTTTGGGAGGCTGAGGTAGGTGGATCACCTGAGGTCAGGCATTCGAGACCAGCCTGGCCAATATGGCGAAACCCCGTGTCTACTAAAAATACAAAAAAATTAGTTGGGTGTGGTGGCACGTGCCTGTAATGCCAGCTACTCAGGAGGCTGAGGCAGGAGAATCACTTGAATCTGGGAAGTGGAGGTTGCAGTGAACCCAGATTATGCCATTGCATTCCAGCCTGGGCAACAAGAACAAAACTCTGCCTCAAAAAAAAAAAAAAAAAGTGTGTGTGTGTGTGTGTGTGTATATATATACATGTACAGTTTTATAAATTATATATATATGTATAATTTTATTTTTTGTGTTCGAGTTGTAGAAATTCCTTACATGTTTTAGATATTAACTCTTTAACAGGTATATGGTTTGCAAATATTTTCTTCCATTCTGTAGGTTGTCTTTTCACTCTGTTGATTGTTTCCTCTGCTGTGCAGAAGCTTCTTAGTATGATGTAGTCCCACTTGTCTATTTTTACTTTTGTTGCCTGTGCATTCATATCCAAAGAATTATTGCAAAGAGCAATGTTATAAAGCTTTTCCTCTATGCTTTCTTCTGGAAGTAGCACACTTTCATGCTTTATGTTTCAACCTTTAATCCATGTGAGTTTGTTTGTATGAATAGTGCAAAACAACAATCCAATTTCATTCTTTTGCATGTGGAAATCCAGTTTTCTCAACATAACTTGTTGAAGAGATATACCATCTATTTTCCTTGGCATATAGAGGTATATTCTTGGCATTCTTGTCAGCTCCTACATGTATGGCTTTACTTCAGGGCTCTTTGCTCTCCTTTACTGGTTTGTATGTCTATTCATACGTCAGTGTTACAGTGTTTTGATTATTGTAGGTTTCTAATATGTTTTGAAGGAAGTGTGAAGCCTTCAGCTTTGTTTTTTCTCAAGATTTTTTCTTATTTATGTAAAAAAAAAAAAGAAAAAAAAGTCACTGGGATTTTGATAGAGGTTCATCGAAATCACAGATAGCTTTGGACAGTATCAACAGTTTAACAATATTAAGTATTTCATTCCATGAACCTGAGATGCCTTTCCATTTATTTGTGTTTTCATTACTTCAGCGATGTTTTGGAGTTTTTAGTTTACAAGTCTTTTGTACATTGGTTAAATTTATTTCTAAGTGTATTATCCTTTTTGATGCTTTTGATCATAAATGGTATTCATTTCTTAATTTCCTTTTTTGATTACTCATTATTCAGTCCATAGTAACACAACTGATTTTTGAATGTTTATTTTGTACCCTGCAACTTTTCTGAATTTATTAGTTCTAACATTTCCATGTGGAATCTTGAGGTTTATCTACATATAAGATCATGCCATCTGTGAATACAGATAATTTTACTTCTTCCTTTCCAATATGGATTTATTTGATTTACTTTCCTTGCCTAATTGCTCTGACTAGAACTTCAAGTGTTATATCAAATAGAAGTGGTGATAGTAGGTATCCTTGCCTAGATCCTGATTGTAAGAAAATATAATTTCAGTTTTTCACCATTGACTATGTTAATTGTAGGTTTTCAATACATGCTTTTTTGATGTTGAGGTAATTTCCTTCTATTTATAGTTTCTTAAGTGTTTTTATAATAAACTTTTCAACTGCCTTTCTGCATCTTTGAGATAGGCATGTGTTGCTGTTGTTGCTGCTGTTGTTTGTCAATCTGTTACTGTGGTATATTACATTGATTTATTTTTACATATTGAACAATTATTGTTTGCAAAGAAATAAGTCCCACTTGGTAACGAAGTATCTCTTAACATGCTGCTGAATTTAGCTTGCTAGTATTTTGTTGAATGTTTTTGCATTTATGTCCATTGGAAATACTGGACTGTAGTTTTCTTTTATTGTAGCATCCTTGTTAGTTGCTTTCATATCAGAGACGGTGGTTTCAATGCAATTAGTTTAAAAGTGTTCCCTTCTTTTCATCTTTTTGGAAGAATTTGAGAAGAATTGGCATTAATTCTTCTTTAAATATTGGAAGAACTAAAGTTCACCAGGGAAGCCATCAGATCCTGACCATTATTTGTTATTGTTCTGAGGTTTTTGATTACAGATTTCATTTTCTTACCAGTTGTAGGTTTGTTCGGATTGTTTATTTCTTGGTAATTCAGTCTTAGTAGGTTGTATGATTCTAGATATTTATTCATTTATTCTAGATTATCCAATTTGTTGGCATACATGTATGAATGTTGATAGTAGCCTCTTATAATCATTTAGTATTTCTGTGACATCAGTTGTAATATTCCTCTTTCATATCTGATTTTGTTTAGTTGATCCTCTCTTTTTTTTTTCTTAGCCTAACTAAAGGAGTGTCTATTTGCTTATCTTTAAAGAATAAGAAAATTCTTCTTTTTTTCTGTTCTTTATTACACTTATTTCAAATTTAACTTTATTATTTCTTTTTTCCACTACTGCTGATTTTTAGCTTAGTTTGTTCTTTTTTCAATTCCTTGAGGTATAAAATTAGGTTAAGATATGTATTTTTAAAATTTATGCTTTTACTAGTATAAACTTCTCTTTTAGAACTGCTTTTGCTGTATCACGTATACTTTGGTAGATTCTGTTTCCTTTTTGGTTGGCCCCAAGATATTTCCTAATTTCTCTTGATTTTTTTCTTTGACCTTTTGGTTATTAGAGAATGTGCAGTGTAATTTCTACATATTTACAAATGTTCTGTTTTTATTTTGCTATTTATTTCTACCTAACTTCCATGCAGTTGGAAAATACACCAGCTATCACTTTATACTTCTTGAAACTGTAAAACTTGTTTTGTGGCCCAAAATGTGATCTATCCTAGAAAATGGTTCATTTCTACTAGAGAAGAATGTGTGTTTTGATGTAGTTGGGTGTAATGTTGCGTATATGTCTTTTAAAGCTAGTTGGTTCATAGTGTTGTTCAAGTTCTCTGTTTCTTTATTGACTTTCTCTCTGCATGTTCTACACATTATCAAAAGTTTAGTATTGAAAAGTTCTACTATTATTGGGTTATTCTCTATTCAATTCTGTCAATATTTGTTTTCTATATCTAGGTGCTCTGATGTTGGATGCATATATATTTATAATTGTTTTTCTCTGCAGAGTTAATAAATTTATAATTATATAATGTTCTTATTTGTCTCTTCCTACAGTTTTTAACTCAAATAATATTTTGTATGATGTAAGTATAGCTTTCCCTTGCTCTCTTATGGTTAACATTTGCATGGAATACATATATTAATATATGTATATTATATGTATTATCCTTTCTCTCTCAACTGCTATGTGTCCAGAAATCTAAAGTGAGTCTATTGTAGAAAGCATATAATGTGAGCTT
>NW_012106635.1:0-1342 GCF_000951045.1 Mandrillus leucophaeus
GGTGCAATTATGGCTCACCGCAGCCTTGATTTCTTGGACTCAAGTGATCCTCCTGACTCAGCCTCCTGAGTAGCTTGGACTATGGACATAAGCCACCATGCCCAGCTAATTTTTATATATAGATATCGTTTAAAAATTTTAATTTTCATTTTTATATATAAAGGTGGGCTCTTACTATGTTGCCCAGGCCGGTCTGGAATTCCTAACTTCAAGCAATCCTCCTGCTTCGACCTCCCAAAGTGCTAAGATTACAGGTGTGCGCCTCTGCTCCTGACCTCTTCTTTCCTTCTTAGGAACAGATATTTATCTAGCCAGAAGCCAGAAGCTGGGCAGGTTCAGAAGGTCATTCTTTTTTTTTTTTTTTTTTTTGAGACGGAGTCTGGCTCTGTTGCCCAGGCTGGAGTACAGTGGCCGGATCTCAGCTCACTGCAAGCCCCGCCCCCCGGGTTCACGCCATTCTCCTGCCTCAGCCTCCCGAGTAGCTGGGAGTACAGGCGCCCGCCACCTCGCCCGGCTAATTTTTTTTTTTTGTATTTTAGTAGAGACGGGGTTTCACCGTGTTAGCCAGGATGGTCTCGATCTCCTGAACTCGTGATCCGCCCGTCTCGGCCTCCCAAAGTGCTGGGATTACAGGTTTGAGCCACCGCACCCGGCCCAGAAGGTCATTCTTTATCACTTCACTGAGGGATGCTTTTGTTCTGAGAGACTAATTATTGTGCATCTTTATGACCGCAAAATAAACACAAACATTCCAGGAATTAGCTCAATTTCTTCCCAGAATTAAAGTCCCTTTGAGAACCCAAATGCAAACCAGAGGCTGGTTGGTGAATGGAGAGCCCGGAGGTGGATGAGCTTAAAGGATTGCTTGAGTAAGCCTGGTTGATGATGTGTGTGTCTATCCCCCTGTAGGGAGCCAGTTTCTTATTTTGAAATGGGGGGAAGCATTGAACTGGATCAAGCAAGCTGTCATCAAAGTCCATTATTTTTGAAGCTAGACTTAGATGTTTTACCAATTATAATGAGAAAAGTATGGCCATTTCCAAACTAGGAGAAATAATGTAGCAAATTAACAGATTATTCTCAACTTTAAGGTTTTCTTTACTATTTTTCCTTAAACTAACACCTGATACTTGCAGATGACAAAAAGTGGGCTCAAAGGATAAATAAATATTGATAGGGAAACCAGGAGTAGATCATGATCCCTGTATTTTAGTGGACGTGGGGTTTGGTCATGGTTCTATGTTGCTGATACATCAGATGGCCCCATCTTGGCCATGACACTGGCTCTAAGTATATGTCAGTTTTCTTCTTCTTCTCCTCCTCCTCCTCCTCCTTCTTCTTC
>NW_012106636.1:0-1343 GCF_000951045.1 Mandrillus leucophaeus
TTTGAATTATCAAGAAATAGGCAAATGTTACCTAAAAATGGACAAAGAGTATACACAGATAGATCACAGGAAAGCAATGCATAAGGATTTAAATTATATTAAAGGACGTTTAACTTTAGGGACAAAAGAAATACCGACTACTCTAGAATGAAAACTCTATTATTGTAAACTAGTTTTTCAAAGGTGAAAATACAGTAGGTAATGTACTATGTTGGTAATATTGGTGCAAACAAGTATTCTCAGACACTGCACTTTTATGGCATACAATTGAGTAACATCTAAAATTTTAAATGCATACACCTTTGATTCAGAAATTCCACCTAAAATAACGTTCAAATGATGTATTTACATGTGTACACAAAAATATCATGTAAAGGATGGGCATAACAATATTGTTCATACTAGAAGAATTTAAATCAACATCAAGGTCCATTAATATGAAAATAGTTGAATAAATTGAGTTCACAGTTTCAGATTTCTTTGCAGTGACATGCAATGGTTTTACAATATACTATTAGTGAAATATGTGTATATTAATCTATTACTATGTAAAATTTAAGTATACACACACACACACACCATCACATATCCACTTGAATGTACTTTAAAAGAATAGATTTTGGCCAGGCACAATAACTCGTATCTGTAATCTCACCACTTTGGAAGGCTGAGGTGGGCGGATCACAAGGTCAGGAGTTCGAAACCAACCTGAACAACATGGTGAAACCCCGTCTCTACTAAAAATACAAAAATTAGCTGGACTTGGTGGTGCGCACCTGTAATCTCAGCTACTGAGGTGGTTGAGGCAGGAGAATCGCTTGAACCCGGGAGGGCAGAAGTTGCAGTGAGTCCAGATCCCATCACTGCACTATAGTCTAGGCAACAGAGGGAGACTCCGTCTTAAAAAAAAAAAATACAGTTTGATTTTTATGTATATTCTGTTTTAGAGCTACGATTATTGCCTGGCTTTATCTGGGAAAGACACAATAAATCAATAATACTTAAGCATGAATGATTTATATTATCTAATGTGTCAGTCAAGGCAGACTGGATGCTGCCATAGTAAACAAGCAACCTTACAATTTTAGAAGCCTGAAGCAGCAAAGGTGTGTTTCTTGCTCCTGCTACCTGACATGCAATATAGTCCTTCACCACTAGTCACAATCTATCTATTCATTTCTTTCTTCCATGTGTTTTTCAAATTTCTTAAAATTGTAGTCAAGGGCAAAGGCAGGGCATTTATAGCAAGATGAGTCATGGTGGATCTCACTTTCTTAGACATTAGATTCAGTTTGTAGACCTTAGTAGGTCAGCCTTGAGCTTGCTTCACATCATTCTTGCCC
>NW_012106636.1:5823-6617 GCF_000951045.1 Mandrillus leucophaeus
CAGAATATGGGTGATTTCTGCATTTCCAACTGAGGTACCTGGTTCATCTCATTCAGATTGATCGGAAAGTGGGTGCAGCACACGGAGGGCCAGCCGAAGCAGTCCCAATTAAAAGATGTCCCAATTAAAAGACGCAGATTGGAAAATTGGATACAAAGTCAAGACCCATCAGTGTGCTGTATTCAGAAGACCCATCTCACGTGCAGAGACACACATAGGCTCAAAATAAAGGGATGGAGGAAGATCTATCAAGCAAATCGAAAGCAAAAAAAAGTGGGGGTTGCAATCTTACTCTCTTATAAAACAGACTTTAAACCACCAAAGATCAAAAGAGACAAAGAAGACCATTATGTAATGGTAAAGAGATCAAATCAACAAGAAGAGGTAACTATGCGAAATATATATACACCCAATACAGGAGCACCCAGATTCATAAAGCAAATTCTTAGAGACCTACAAGAAGACTTAGACTCCCACACAATAATAATGGGAGACTTTAACACCCCATTGTCAATATTAGACAGATCAACATGACAGAAGGTTAATAAGGATATCCAGGACTTGAACTCAGCTCTGCACCAAGCAGACCTAATAGACATCTACAGAACTCTCCACCCGAAATCAACAGAATATACATTCTTCTCAGCACCACATCGCATTTATTCCAAAATTGACCACATACTTGGAAGTAAAGGACTTCTTAGCAAATGTGAAGGAACAGAAATCACAACAAACTGTCTCTCAGACCACAGTGCAATCAAGTTAGAACTCAGGATTAAGAAACTCACTCAAAA
>NW_012106637.1:0-1562 GCF_000951045.1 Mandrillus leucophaeus
CTCCATCTCTGGGGGCAGGGCATAGCTGAACAAAAGGCAGCAGAAACTTCTGCAAACTTAAACGTCCCTGTCTGACAGCTTTGAAGAGAGTAGTGGTTCTCCCAGCATGGAGTTTGAGATCTGAGAATGGACAGACTGCCTCCTCAAGTGGGTCTCTGACCCCCGAGTAGCCTAACTGGGAGATATCTCCCAGTAGGGGCCGACTGACACCTCATGCAGCCAGGTGCCCCTCTGAGATGAAGCTTCCAGAGGAAGGATCAGGTAGCAACATCTACTGTTCTGCAATATTTGCTGTTCTGTAGCCTCCACTGCTGATACCCAGGCAAACAGGGTCTGGAGTGGACCTCCAATGAGCTCCAACAGACCTGCAGCTGAGGGTCCTAACTGTTAGAAGGAAAATTAACAAACAGAAGGGACATCCACACCAAAACCCCATCTGAATGTCACCATCATCAAAGACCAAAAGTAGATAAAACCACAAAGATGGGGAGAAACCAGAGCAGAAAAGCTGAAAATTCTAGAAATCAGAGCACCTCTTATCCTCCAAAGGAACACAGCTCTTCGCCAGCAATGGAACAAAGCTGGATGGAGAATGACTTTGATGAGTTGACAGAAGAAGGCTTCAGACGATCGGTAACAACAAACTTCTCTGAGCTAAAAGAGGATGTTCGAACCCATCACAAAGAAGCTAAAAACCTTGAAAAAAGAGTGGATGAATGGCTAACTAGCATAAACAGTGTAGAGAAGTCCTCAAATGACCTGATGGAGCTGAAAACCATAGCACGAGAACTAAGTGATGCTTGCACAA
The DNA here is from genome assembly GCF_000951045.1 of Mandrillus leucophaeus. Lineage (NCBI taxonomy): Eukaryota > Metazoa > Chordata > Mammalia > Primates > Cercopithecidae > Mandrillus > Mandrillus leucophaeus. Next base: position 809 of record NW_012106637.1, read on the forward strand.
GCTTCAGTAGCTGATTTGATTAAGTGGAAGAAAGGGTATCAGTGATTGAAGATGAAATGAATGAAATGAAGTGAGAAGAGAAGTTTAGAGAAAAAAGAGTAAAAATATAAGGAACAAACCTCCAAGAAATATGGGACTATGTGACAAGACCAAATCTCTGTTTCATTGGTGTACCTAAAAGTGATGGGGAGAATAGAACCAAGCTGGAAGACACGTTTCAGGATATTATCCAAGAGAACTTCCCCAACCTAGCAAGGGAGGCCAACATTCAAATTCAGGAAATACAGAGAACACCACAAAGATACTCCTCGAGAAGAGCAACTCCAAGACACATAATTGTCAGATTCACCAAAGTTGAAATGAAGGGAAAACTGTTAACAGCAACCAGAGAGAAAGCTCGGGTTACCCACAAAGGGAAGCCCGTCAGACTAACAGTGGATCTCTCAGCAGAAACTCTACAAGCCAGAAGAGAGTGGGGGCCAATACTCAACATTCTTAAAGAAAATAATTTTCAACCCAGAATTTCATATCCAGCCAAACTAAGCTTCATAAGTGAAGGAGAAATGAAATCCTTTGCAGACAAACAAATGCTGAGAGATTTTGTTACCACCAGGCCTGCCTTACAAGAGTTCCTGAAGGAAGCACTAAACAAGAAAATGAACAACCGGTACCAGCCACTGCAAAAACATGCCAAATTGTAAAGACCACTGATGCTAGGAAGAAACTGCATCAACTAATGAGCAAAATAACCAGT
>NW_012106637.1:3467-3791 GCF_000951045.1 Mandrillus leucophaeus
CATTCCTATACACCTATAACAGACAAAGAGAGAGCCAAATCATGAGTAAACTCCCATTTGCAATTGCTTCAAAGAGAATAAAATACCTAGGAATCCAACTTACAAGGGATGTGAAGGACCTCTTCAAGGAGTACTACAAACCACTGCTCAACAAAATAAAAGAGGACACTAACAAACGGAAGAATATTACATGCTCATGGATAGGAAGAATTAATATTGTGAAAATGGCCATACTGCCCAAGGTAATTTATAGATTCAATGCCATTCCCATCAAGCTACCAATGACTTTCTTCACATAATTGGAAAAAATTACTTTAAAGTTCA
>NW_012106638.1:0-478 GCF_000951045.1 Mandrillus leucophaeus
CTAAAAGGCAGCCTCGAGGACTAGCCTGATGCTCGTTTCATCCCATAACTGTCTGCAGGGAACATTCCAGAAAGACTTGTAGAGCTTGCTTAGAAGAGAGTCTGTTCTGGTTACATCACTGTGGTTGATGTCTGTGCTCTTCAGGGACGAAGGTGCTAATCTGCTTCTACCACCTAGTTCAACATTTAGAAACACACATAACTTTGGCCGGGCGCAGTGGCTCACGCCTGTAATCCCAGCACTTTGGGAGGCCAAGATGAGCAGATCATGAGGTCAAGAGATCGAGACCATCCTGGCTAACACGGTGAAAATCCGTCTCTACTAAAAATACAAAAAAATTAGCTGGGGGTGGTGGTGGGCGCCCGTAGTCCCAGCTACTCCAGAGGCTGAGGCAGGAGAATGGTGTGAACCCGGGAGGTGGAGCTTGCAGTGAGCCGAGATTGCACCACTGCACTCCAGCCTGGGCGACAGAGTGAGA
>NW_012106638.1:528-2052 GCF_000951045.1 Mandrillus leucophaeus
AGATTGCACCACTGCACTCCAGCCTGGGCGACAGAGCGAGACTCCGTCTCAAAAAAAAAAAAAAAGAAACATACATTACTTCTTATTTTCCTCAGACAGCCTCCCCAGGCTAAATCTAAGGTCATCTTTTACCTTTCCATTCCCCCTTACGTAAGATTCCTGGGTTAATTTTTTTTTTTTAACAGCAAATACAAATTACACCTGCAGGTCATCAGAAATATCAGAAGTGTAATGATACGGTGCATGCAGATGATCAGACTGTGGTACTGAACACTGCAAAGTGTGCACTCACTTAACCGATACAACGGGGGAATGTATCCTAAAATAAAAATAAATGAGAACATGGAGTAGGCTGGGTACATTTTTAGGACCAAATTAGCAGGTGGGGCTTAGGGAAGATCCCAACAGGAAAGGCGTCTTAGGGGCTGGGAATATAAGGGCTTGCTTTATTTAGCACGTTTATGTAACGTCTGGCTGGTGCTGAGCCTTTGCCCACAGATCCATTTCTTACCTCTCTCTTGCACCACTCTGTACCCTTCGAAGACTGACAGGTACAGCTGTTTCTGCAGCTCCCCGGTGCATGGCTGAGGGGAGTCCCAGTGGGAAATGTAGCCGGCAGGGTTGGAGCAGGAGGGAAGCCAGGGCGGTTCTCCTCCCCGTCTGCCTCAGGCTGTGTGTCGGGTGCTGTCTTGGCTTCCAGGAGATGCTGTGAACCAGGCCTCCAGCAACAGCGCCTGCTGCCTCTGTCCTACCAGGCTGGGCATGAGGGTGCTTCCATCCTTGCTCATCTCTGGGTTATCTCACTATTCCCTGTTTGTCTTCCCTGCCCTTCAGTTCATCCTTGAATTCCCTGCATTCAGTTCCCTCGTGCTCATTTCCTGGTCACGCTCTGCCCAGCTCAAATCAGCTGATACGTAAGGTCCACTCCCCACGCAGAGAGACGTGAGCTTGCTTCTCCGAGTGCTGCTCTTCCATGCCTCCTTGCTCTGTGTGTCCCAGACACTGACCCTCTTTTCGCAACAGGGACACACTGTGCATCCTCTGCCAGGGGACTTGGCTCTCGAGCAGCCCAGCCGCCCAGAGTCACCTGTTGCACCAGGTCCGATGCAGCCTTTGCCTGGCGAGCTCCTTCCCTCCTTTGGGTCTCGGTTTCAGAGTCTCTTTCTGAACTTCTGGGGTGAGCTCAGGCTCCCGTATCCACATCCACTTGTGGAGAATTCTGCCTGTGGGCTTCCCTCAGCTCATCACAATTGTGACTTTGTACCTATCTGTGACACTGTGCGATTCATGTTCGTCCTCCCGGCAGTGAGAGCTGGGCCTGTGTTTCCTTCAGTCACTGTTTCATTGTCTGTGCCCAGCAAGAGATATTACCGATACCTGATGATTATGCAACGTCAGGCACAAACGAATGGAATGCTGGATCCGCTTCAGCTGGCAGCCACGTGGATAAGTAGGTTAAGGGAGACATGACCTAAGTAGAAACTGCTGTGGACTCCGGTCTCCCTGCCTTTCTCACCCTTTCGC
>NW_012106639.1:0-698 GCF_000951045.1 Mandrillus leucophaeus
TAAATCTTGAAGCCTCTGTACTTTGTTTCACTTACTTTTAAGATGATTAATGATATGGTTGGATATATTTGCACTGTTTTCTGTTTATTGATTATTCCAATTTTTTATTGTTTCTCCATTTTACTTCTTTTGTGTTTATTAGAATTTGGAAGGTAATTAATAGGTATGCTTTTTAGCTAAATCTCTTCAAATTATATTACATGGTTTCTCTAAGAATATCACCTTCTTTTACTTCTCACAGTCTACTAAGATTCAGTAATGTTCCACTTCACATGAAATTTGAGGATCTTACAACTATGTATGACCACACTCCTATCCTTAATGCCATATCTATCTATATGTACACACATATTACATCTGTGTTATCAACCAACATACAATGTTATAATGTTGAGTTTAAAGTGAAATTTGTAAGTTTGCTTTTCAAGTTTGAGGAGTTTTCAGGCTTTATCTATTAAAACAGAATTTTTCCATTCTCTCTTCTCCTTCTGGGACTACCAATTATGCAAGTTAGACTTTTTAATATTGTCTGGCAATTTTTGAGTACGTGTTAATTTTTTTTAATTATCTTTTAGATCGAATAATATTTATCAGCCTTTAATGCCTCTACCTTTTATCTCTAATTTGCTGTTGAACCAATCCGATGAATTTCACATTTCAGATATAGTATTTTTCACTTTAAAATTTTACATTTAGTC
>NW_012106639.1:4068-6574 GCF_000951045.1 Mandrillus leucophaeus
TATTTAAGATTTTTATTATTAAAATTAGTATCTATGGAGAAATTTAAATTGCATGTATTTATTTTATTTATTTATATGGTTTACATAGGCAGACTAGATACAGGCGCTTCCTATGTCTTTTGAACCCAATACAATAAAAAGATTAAAACAAAAGGAAAGAAAATATGAAAATGCATAATACATTGCTCATCCTATATGTTTTAACCCAAATCTCATTTATGGAAATAATAGCCTAAGAATACTGGTGCAAGAACATCATTTTTAGAATGAAAATAACAAAACCAATTTGAATGAACAACAGGAGAGAGAAGGGCTGAGTAAAGAATACATTTAGTTCATTCATTTTTGCCATTAAGATTAATTTAAAGTCAGCTTATTTTACTTGAAAGGCTTTCTGAAAGTTTGAGACACCAAAATGCAAAAAGGTTTATGCATTAGGATCCAATTGTTGAAAAGAAATCAGTAATGCTATACTCCCCCCAAATTTACATGATTATATAAACAATTATATTACATATAAGTATACAATATATTACATTCCACTCAAAAATGTGGAAAGATGCATACTTTGTTGTTAACAAAATTTACTTATGATGAGAGTAAAAATAATGTTATCAACTAAAACAAAGAATAGAAGAATGACAATACACTTACAAGAAAAAAGAAAGTATGCGTGCCATGAAATTAATTGTATATGTATGTAAAGTTTATACATATGCATACTCACTAATGGTTAGTTTTAAAATAAATGGAAATATATGTGAAACTACTTAAAATAACTAAAGAAATGTGCAAATGGTTAACATTGGTGAACAATTTTCACAATATTTAAATTCAATAATTTAATAACTCTAATGCCCAAAAAATAAACTGAATTTTTTATTGGATATCCTTAGTTCAACATAAAATTTGTAACATATGAAAAATATTTTATAGATAAAACATTAAATTCTAAAAGTTTTTGGCATTGAAAAATAATTCACTATGAAAATTATTTCTTGCTGGTAGTGAGGAATATTTTTCTGCAAATGCATGAACTGGTTTTGCTTTAAATTGTTCATTTCAATACTCTTTAACATCCTCAAAAATGTATAATCACTCGGGATAGCTGCCTTTGGAAATATGATTAACCTGAGATTTTTCAACTGTCCATTTTTCTTTCCCAAGGGTAGAGTTGGATTTTATGTCAAAAATCAATTAAGTAAGGTTATATGATATTTTATATAAAATACATTTAATATTATGTCAATAAGTTTCCATAAAAGATTAAAGTAGTATAGGCATTGTGCATACTCTCTGAAGGATGAATGAGTAAAAAGAATAAAAAATGAAAAACTCATGCTCAAAATGTAATTTTTTTTTCCCCCCCGAGACGGAGTTTCACTCTTGTTGCCAGGCTGGAGTGCAATGGCGCGATCTCGGCTCACGGCAACCTCTGCCTCCCGGGTTCAAGCGATGCTCCTGCCTCAGCTTCCCGAGTAGCTGGGATTACAGGCATGTGCCACCACCCCGGCTAATTTTGCATTTTTAGTAGAGACAGGGTTTCTCTATGTTGGTCAGGGTGGTCTCGAACGCCCAACCTCAGGTGATCCACCTGCCTCGGCCTCCCAAAGTGCTGGGATTAAAGGCATGGGCCACCGCGGCCGGCCAGTTTTGGATATTTATATATAGTTCCCTATTTATCAACATTGGTTACAAAACGGAATTTGGGGATTATTGCAGGGGCCATATGAAGTCCCACACGACCTCTAAAATGACTTCCTGAAGAATACTAAATGGACTCTCTATTCAAGCATGTCATACTTTTCAGGTTACTGTTATTTGACATTTGTTTGTGATTACAGATAACACATTCATCCAATGGAAACTGCCTTTACAAAAATTATAACTGAGGAAATTATTACAGTGAAAGAGATCAGACCTAACCGACTCCATCTTGCTTCTAACCTTTAAGCTGTGCTCGTTTATTACTGAGCATAGGCCGAACTAACCTTGGGAAGGAATTCAGTCTATAGTTTGACTCTGAAACCAAATTGATCATATCCCTTTCCTGAAAAGACCCCTTTCTTGCCTGGGGACCAGTCTGTCTTTGCAGGACTAACAAATTACCTACAAGATATGGGTTAGAGCCACTACCTGTCAAATTATCTTTAAAAACGCGGATCCCCGAATGCTCGGGGAGACTGATTTGAGTAATAATAAAACTCCAGTTTCCTGCACAGCCAGCTCTGCATGAATTACTCTTTCTCCATTGAAATTCCCGTCTTGATAAATCGGCTCTGTCTAGACAACAGACAAGGTGAGCCCATTGGGCGGTTACACTATTTTCAGTAGAAGTATTGTAAGGTAAAAATCAAATTTTATTCAGATTTCTATTAAATGTAGTAAAAATATAGAAGATTAAATATGGAAATATTTGATGCTGCCAATTCTCATTTTAAAAATGATTTTCATTATTTTGTCTAATCTAATTCACCTAGAAACACAAATATGTAAGATTTATCAT
>NW_012106640.1:0-1842 GCF_000951045.1 Mandrillus leucophaeus
TATATATATACTAGAACATCAAAATATCTTCTGAAAGAAATAGGGATTCCAGAAATGTTGGTGGTACTGAACACTTGGGCACTTGAGTGATTTAGGTTCAAAGGTTACCAAGTTAAAATGATAGCAAAGCATATGCAAATCAACTAAGGATTCTCCAAAGCATCTATGTGTACACGCATGTGTGTACAAGCACACAAATATGTACATATGCATATATGTTGTGGATATGCATTTTGTATTTAATACTATACACTTCCATAAGGTATATATACATGTAAATAATGTGTATATAATATAAAATACATATGTATGAAAGTTTACAAGATCGTCATATATGAATAAACTCAAACATTTAAACGTATGTTGTATGATAGTTTATAGAATTTCTGTTTATTTTCTAAGGGAAATACTATTTCAGTGTAATTTTTTAAAAAACCTTCAGGAACAATCTTTCACCACTGGGACTTTCTTCATGACCTTTTCATGAACAAAAACTATCCCAAGAAATTTGTCCAGGCTCATGTAAAGTCTGTGGAAAAAGGCACTAAGAACTTCATTTAAGGCAGCAATTTTCCTAAAGAATCTTAAATGAAGGACACATATGTTAATTTTCTATTTGTATATTCTTTATGATCTCACTGAAAAATAAAAAATGATCAAATTTTGAGTTTCAGATTTCTACTCTAGAGACCATCAACAACAAATTAGGTTTAGAAGTTGCTTACTTAAAAGATAGATGCCATACACATTCAAGACCAATTACATTTATTTTCAGACTGCATCAGAGGCAGTATAAGACGAGATGATACAGAGGTGTTATAGGTCTTCTCATGTCCTAGGTGTCATTTCTTTGTTTTGGTGGCATCACCCCATAATATTTTAAATATATGAAAATTTACCTTTGCCCAATATTAAGCATTATGGGTTTTCATGTTTGCAAAAATTGGAAAACATTTTATAAATGTGTGTTTTCACTTCATTACAATTGTCTGTAATCTTAAAAAATAATTATTATGCATATTGGGAGATACTTGCAAAGGGAGAAAATCTCACTATGAAAAGGTTTCAGTTGAGCAACTGATAAGTTTGAGGGGTAAATTAATAGACATTTAGCTAAAATGTCTTAGTTTTTAATTTGCATATCTTTTTTAATAGAAACTAAAGCATTTTTCACAATTTAAATATTTTTCTGGGCACTGGAAAAGTATACTTGCCTTCCTTGAGCAATGTTCTATGGTGCCTAAGGTATATATCAACCCCTGAAGTGTGTACCATAAATCTTTGCCATTCATCTTTAATCTTATCTTCATAGACTTGGGAGCACAAAAATCCCTGTAATCTGATTTAGATTCTTACTTCTACATTTGCTAAGCATTCAGTATATATGGCCATCATTATACTCATCACATACTACAATGTACTGACTTATTTGTGTGACTCCCTCTGTAAAACAGAGGAAATGAGATGGGAACACATTCCTTCATTTACTCAAATACATACATTTATTCTAATAGAGACATTCACATAAAATGTATATTTGTTAGAGATTTTTTAATGTAACTCCCTGAAGGCACTGTTCTATTCACTGAGGGTATGGAAGCAACTAAAAAACAAGTCCCACCAGCCAAAAGGTTATATTTTGGTTGTATGTCTAATTTAATTTTGCACCTGAAACCTTGCCTGATATAGTATGTTTAAAAAGTATTTTCAGATTATTAATAAAATATTGAAATCGCATGTTTAAAGATAAGATTGTTTGAAATTACTTAAATTTACATAATTTTAGTATACATTCAATATTCAGTGTAACAACTTCAAGCCATTAGAAATATATATATTTAT
>NW_012106640.1:1892-2471 GCF_000951045.1 Mandrillus leucophaeus
AATTAAGAATTTTTCCTAAAAGAAGGTAAGATAATTAAACTTATACACATTTGCATGTTAATAAGTTTTAGTGAAAATTTAGAGATACTTCTGTGTCATTCCTGATCCCTAAGACTCTAATCCTCATCCTCTAATTTTCTCTGTCTCTGGATACTCTTTCACTGTCCTCTCTGGAACTCAACAAAAAGCCCTTTTATCTTTCACTTCTGTGTATTTCCCCCTTATCATCACCCCAAATGAAGCCTGATGACTCTGCATCACACACCGACTTATAAAAGGTGGATATTTTGGCTGGGTGTGGTGGCTCATGCCTGTAATCCCAGCACTTTGGAAGGCTGAGGCAGCTGGATCAACTGAGATCAGGAGTTCAAGACCAGCATGGCCAACATGGTGAAACCCCGTCTATACTGAAAATACAAAAGTTAGCCGGGTGTGGGAGCAGGTGCCTGTAATCCCAACTACTTGGGAGACTGAGGCAGGAGAATTATAACCATATTTTATTTTACATCTTCATATTTCTCTCATCACCCTTCTCTCACGCATTGCTTGCTGACTTTATTGCTGTTTCTGGAATAGTCA
>NW_012106641.1:0-408 GCF_000951045.1 Mandrillus leucophaeus
AATAAATAGCATTTTTTGTTCATTTCTTACAAGAAGAAAGAAAGACTATAAGGCTTAGAGCTTAAATATTATTTCTAAACTTACATAGTCAGTAATGGTGAAACATATTTAAACTGCAAAATTCATTCAACGTCAAGCATATTGTGAAGTAGGAGAATGTCCCAGGTAGGAAGGTTTATTCAGAGAGAAAAATTCTACATTTTAAGTGTCACAAATAGAGCAGGTTAAAATCCTAGCAGTGGTAAGATGAGGATGTTGCTAAACTAGAGTGGAGTGGAGTGGAGATACAGATTTTTGGAATGTAAGTTATTTGAAAAAAATAGAACAAATGAAAATAAAAATGTATTTGATGAAAAAGAATTTAATGTTCAGGATGCTAGGGAGGTGGCCTAAATTATGTAAGAAAGT
>NW_012106641.1:2449-3805 GCF_000951045.1 Mandrillus leucophaeus
ACCTTCTTTTTGTAGTGAGAACACTTAAAACCTACTCTCAGCAAGTAAATGACCTTTTTTTTAAACATTCGACGAGCTTTTAGAATCTTTTTATTCTTAACATTTAAAATTCATAAGAATGTTTTGGTTTTACTTTTTATAGTGGTCATTGAGTATTACTTTCAAATCTAAAAGTATGTCTTTCACCTCTGAACATTCTGTTATTACTTAAAAATTTTTTCCTCCTAATTTTTTTGTCCTCTTTCTAGAGGAAATTTCCTCCTAATTTTTTTGTCCTCTTTCTAGAGGAAATTTTCTCCTAATTTTTTTGTCCTCTTTCTAAAGCCCCCTATTAATTAGGATTTTAAGCCTTTCAATCATATTTATTACATTTTTCTATATTTACATTTTTGTTTGGCCTTTAAATAATTGTCTAATTTATTTTTATCATTTTCTTTAACAATATGTATTTTTAATAGATATTGATGTATTAATATTGACATATTACTACATGTTTTTATACACATATGTGTGTATGTATTTAATGTCAGTGTGTGTTGAATTTACACTTAAAATTATTAAAATAGCAAATTTTATGAGTTTTATATATTAATACATATGTACATGTATGTATGCATATAAAACCACAATACATATTTCTTAAAAGGCATACAAATAATCTTACTAAAACAAAATGTAGTTACTTTGTAGTGGTTTCATTGTAATACATTGTTCCCTATTCTCTTTACCCCATTAAATACTGAAAATTAATTAGAAGGACAGCAATATAAAATTTAAATTATTATTTCTTCCCATTTTGAAGTTGAACAAAAAGTATAGTAGCAACACAATGTTTGGATCCAGAAGAACTGAATTTTAGTTCACATATTTTTGTTCTTTATTTAAGAGATATTTTCTAACTTACTTAAGTTTTTAAAATACATTTTTTGGTTTTCTGATAACAATATGTACCTGACCTTACTAAGTCAGTTAGTCTGAGGAATAACTGAAATATTTTTGAAATAATTCTGTATACTAGGAGAAATAATTATTATTAGGTATTATTTTGGGGGCTTGGCAGTTGTAGTAATTAGAGTTTTGGAAGATTAAACTCTTGATTGAGAACACCTGAAGAAATTCATCAAAATAAAACGGATGTCAGAATAAAAAGGTTTTGGCAGAGTAGTACAATTTTCCTATAGTACTGAACTAAATTTCACAATTTTGTCATTTTCACTGTCTACTATTACCCTTCAAAAAAAAAAAAAAAACAGGAATTTCAGTTCATCTATTGATAATAGGGGCTGGCTGTGCCTAGTCTGTTTGACTTGTCATCCTCTTGTCATGTCTGTTTTTTCCTGCAATATATATCACGCT
>NW_012106642.1:0-2750 GCF_000951045.1 Mandrillus leucophaeus
GGGAAATTTTATGTTATGCATATGTTACCACAATCTTTTAAAAAGACATAATGACTGTATTATCTATTTTTAAAAAATAATTTTAAAAATCAATGCAGAATCACACTTTGCTACAACACTTCCAAATCACTAAATCTCATTCCCTGTATAGCATATTCTATGCATAGTTTTCATTTCCACGATTTCTAGCCAATTCTTTTTAATATTCACACTTTGTTTCACAATTTATTTTTAATGGAGGATTTTCCTTCATTTATCACTTAAAGATTCCAAATCTACATAAACATAACAAACTTTTAAAATTAGTTTTATCTAAATGATTTCATGATTTCATTGTTAGTTTTGTTGGCTCTCCTAGCATTAGTTTTCTTTCTGTATTATAAAAGTTGTTTAATAGACTTATTTGTGTAGGAGAATTTTGTTTTGTTTTCTTTTATTTTTATATACCTTTTTCTTTCTTGCTCTACCTGTCTCCTCATTCTTCCCTGACTACTGCTTTTGTAGTTTCCTCCACCTAACTTTAAGCTGTACAAATCAAGTCATATAAAATCTGGTTTAGAATGCTTGTCCCTCAGTGATATTGAGGATATTGAAGATTCTCAATAAACAAAATGAGATGTAATGCAATGATATATCTGAAATGAGTTCCTTCATCTTTCTACCTCCTTCAATCCGGAGCACCATATGAACCCTTTCCAGGACATTTTTTCAGCTTCCTTTTATAATTCTCTGAACTCCACCCCAAATACTGAGTCTTATCTGATCCCAGTAAATTCCAGGAATGATTTTAGACCCTATTACTCTTTAGGAACAAAATTTCCAGTCCGTATTAATTATTTTATAGCCACAAATCCAATAGCTTCTAGCTCTAGTCCCACTCACTGCTTTATATTTCTGCTCAATTTCTGGTCTACTAAAAAAATTATACTGTTTATGAGGCAACAAGTGATTCTGAGTTTCTACTTTAATATTTTATCTATAAATGATTACATTGGTATATAGAGGTTACATCAAAACCAACTTTTTGAATAATATTTATCAGAATTCAGGTAAAAACATTAAGAAGTTCAAAGAAACCCAAAAAATATATTATATGAAAATAAAGTGAATTTAAAATAAGATGCAGAGAACATGTAGATATAATAAAAGGATAAGAGCAAAAAGGAAATAATATGCAACTGTGTAGACAATAGTATTCTCAATAGTCTTCACATTGAGGCTACAACTTTGCTATGCATTTTCTTGCTGTCAAAGCAAAAAGGTAAATAAAATCAGTCAAATTAGCCAGACATGGTGGCTTGCACATGTACTCCCAGCTACTTGGGAGGCTGAGGCAGAAGGATCCCTTGAGCCCAGGATTTCAAGGTTGCAGTAAACTATGATTATGCCACTGTACCCCAATCTGGGTGACAGAGTAAGAGCCTGCCTCAAAAATAAACAAAAAGATAATAAAACCAGTCACAAATTTTACATTAACTATCCTAAATATGTATTCACCCATTATTAGAGCACCCATATTCATTAAACTAGTTCTGGAAATCAAGGAAGAGATGTAGATGGCCACATAATATAATAAGAATGGGAGACTTCAACATCCCACTGACAGCGTCAGATATCATCAAGGCAGAAAACAGCAAAGATGTTTGGGACCTAAACTCAACACTTGATAATATGGACCTAACATGCATCTACAAAGTACTCTACCCAACAACAGAATATACATTTTCTCATCTCTAAGTGCCCCATACTCTGAGATCAACCATACACTTGGCCATAAAGCAATTATCAACAAATTCAAAAACAACAAAATCATACCAACCACACTCTTGGACAATAGCACAATGAAAAATAGAAATCAATACAAATAAGAGCTCTCAAAACTGTACACTTACATAGAAATTAAGCAATCTGCTCCTGAATGACTTTTGGATAAGGAATGAAATCAAGGTAGAAATTAAAAAAAAAAAAATGAAACTAATGAAAATGAACACACAACATACCAGAATGTCTGGGACACAGCAAAAGAAGTGTTAAGAGGAAAGTTTATAGTGCTAAATTCCTACATTAAGAAGTTAGAAATATCTCAAATTAATAACCTAACATCACACCTAGAGGTACTAGACAAACAAGGGCAAACCAACCCCAAAGCTAGCAGAAGACAAGAAATAGCTAAAATCAGAGACTAACTGAATGAAATTGAGATGCAAGATTCCATACAAAAGATTGATGAAACAAAAAATTGGCTCTTTAAAAAAATAAACAAGATAGACAGACTGCTAGCTAGATTAAGAAAGAAAAAAGAGAAAAGATTCAAACAAACACAATCAGAAATGACAAAGGTGACATTACCACCACCATCACAGAAATAAAAAAACAAAAAACAAAAAAAAAACTCAGAAACCATTATAAACACCTGTATGCACACTAACTAGAAAACCTAGAGGAAATGAGTAAATTCCTGGAAACATACAAACTCCTCAGACAGAGCCAAAAAGAAATTGAAATCCAGAAGAGACCAATAATGAGTTCTGAAACTGAATCAGTAATTTTAAAAATCCACCTGACCAGAAAAAGTACTGGTCAGGTGGATTTACAGTTGAATTCCACCAGACTTACAAAGAAGAGCTGGTACCAATCCTACTTTTTGGAAATTATTCCAAAAATCAAGGAGAAGGGACTTCTCCCTAACTCATTCTATGAGGCCAGCATCATCTTGATACCAAAATATATTGGAGACACAATAAAAAAAG
>NW_012106642.1:3830-5871 GCF_000951045.1 Mandrillus leucophaeus
CAGTTTACAAAAATCAGTAGCATTTCTATACACCAGTAATGTCCAAGCTACGAGCCAAATCAAGAAGTAATCCTATTCACAATAGCCACAAAAAGAATAAAATATCTAGGAGTATATCTAACCAGGGAGGTGAAATATCTCTGCAATGAGGATTACAAAACACTGCTCAAAGAAATCAGAGATGACACAAACAAATGGAAAATACATTCCATGCTCATAGATAGGAAGAATCAATATTGTTAATGTGGCCATACTGCCCAAATCAATTTAAGAGTAAATGTTATACTTATCAAACCACCAATATCATTTTTCACAGACTTAGAAAAAACTATCCTAAAATTCATATGGAAAGAAAAAAGAGTCCAAATAAAGCCATCTTAAGTTAAATGAACAAGGCCAGATATATCATACTACCTGATTTTAAACTATACTACAAGGATACAGTAACCAAAACAACATGCTACTCATACAAAAACAGACACATAGACTGATGGAACAAGTTAGAGAACACAGAAATAAAGCTGCACACCTAAAACCATCTGATCTTCAACAAAGTTTACAATAACAAGCAATAGGGAAAGAATTTCCTATTTAATAAATGGTGCTGGAATAACTGGCTAGCCATATGCAGAATATTGAAACTGGACTCCTTCCTTTCACTATATACAAAAATTAACTCAAATGAATTAAAGACTTAAATGTAAAACATAAAACTATAAAAACACTAGGAAAAAAACCTAGAAAATATCATTCTGTACAGAGGCTTTGGCAAAGATTCCATGATGAAGTCCCCAAAGGCAATGGCAACCAAAAGAAAAATAGAAGAGTGAGACTTAATTAAACTAGAGATCTTCTGCACAGAAAAACAAAACAAAACAAAACAAAAAAAAAACATTAACAGAGTAAACAGAGAACCTACAGAATGGTAGAAAATATTTGCAAACTATGCATCCAACAATCGTCAAATATTCAGAATCTACAAGGTACTTAAATCAACATGCAAAAAACAAACAATCCCATTAAAAAATGTGCAACGTAGTGGAACAGACACTTCTCAAAAGAAGCCATTCATGTGACCAATAAGCATATGAAAAAAATGCTCATCACTAATTATTAGACAAATGCAAAGCAAAACCAAAATGAGATACCATCTCATATCAGTCAAAACATCTATTACTAAAAAGTCAAAAAGAGACAGATATTGGCAAGATTGTGGAGAAAAGGAATGCTCATACACTGGTGGTGGGAATGTAAATTAGTTCAGCCACTGGGGAAAGCACCTTACAGATTTCTCAAAGAACTTAAAACAACTACCATTTGACTCAGCAATTCCATTACTAGGTATATACCCAAAGAAATATAAATCATTCTACCACAAAGGCACCTGCACTTGTGTGTTCATTACAACACTATTCACAATAGCAAAGGCAAAAAACCAACCTAGGTGCCAGTCAACAGTGGACTGGACTTTAAAAAAACTTCAGTACATAAACACCATGGAATGCCATGCAGCCATAAAAAATGAAATCATGTTCTTTGCAGCAATATGGATACAGCTGGAGGACCTTATCCTAAGCAAATTAACCCAGGAATGGAAAACCAAATACTACATGTTCTAACTTATAAGTGGGAACCAAACATTGAGTATACATGGACACAAAGATGGGAAAAATAGACACCAGGGCCTACTTGAGGGGGAAGGATGGAAGGAGGGAAGGGTCAAAAAACTACCTCTCAGGTACTAAACTCACTATCTGAGTGATGAAGTCATTGTACACCAAACCTCAGTAACAAGGGATTTACCCATGTAACAAACCTGCACATGTACCCCCGAGCATAAAATAAAAGTTGAAAAAATAAAACAAAATAACATTGTTTACAATTCTTTACCTTCAACAGTATTAAAGGGGAAACTCAGTAATTGTTGATGATAATTATAAAAAGTTTTTATGATAAATCACTCATTATTTTGGCTTATACCAGAAAAATTCAAAAACTTGATTGTCATTGCTATAATAAAATTCATTTAATTTACAAAAAA
>NW_012106642.1:8241-9098 GCF_000951045.1 Mandrillus leucophaeus
TCAGGCAAAATTCACATATCAGAAAATTTACCACTTTAACCATTTTAAATGAGTACAATTCAGTGACTTTTAGTACATGCACAATGTTTTGCAACTATCTCTGTATCTAATTCTATCACATTTTTGTCATTCCAAAAAGAAACCCCATACTTGTTACACAATCACTCCCTATTCCTCCTCCCGACAGACCCTTGCAACCATGAATATGCTTCTGTGGATTTGCCTATTCTGGATACTATATAAACGGAATCATACAATGTGTGGTCTTTCATGGCTTCTTTCACTACATAATGTTTCTAAGTTTTATCCATGTTGTAGTATAAGTCAGTACTTACTACCTTTTATGAGTAAACAGTATTCCATCGTATGGATATACCATATTTC
Source organism: Mandrillus leucophaeus (assembly GCF_000951045.1). Classification (NCBI taxonomy): domain Eukaryota; kingdom Metazoa; phylum Chordata; class Mammalia; order Primates; family Cercopithecidae; genus Mandrillus; species Mandrillus leucophaeus. The sequence continues at coordinate 8,626 of NW_012106642.1, forward strand.
AGTTATCCATTCATTTGTTGATGGGCATTTTGGTTCTTTCCCCCTGTTGGTTGTGATGAATAATGTTGTTATGGACACTAGTGTACACGTTTTTGTTTGAACGCCTGTTTTTAATTCTCTTGGGTATGTATCTAGGAGAAAACTTGCCAGATCACACCGTAATTCTATGTATAACTTTTTGAGCACCTGCCAAACAGTTCGCCATGACAGGTTCACCACTTTACATTCTCATCAGCAACACACAAGAGCTTTAATTTTTTCACATCCTTTCCAACATTTTTTTTTTCTTATTCTCTCTCTCTCTTTTTTTTTTTTTTTTGGATTGTAGTTGTCCTAAAGGCTGTCTCTTATACACATCTAGATGTGTATAAGAGACAGGTTAAGTTCACAATGGCAGATACAAATTTTCCAAATTTCTAATTTTAACTTTCACTTGAAAGTTCAGATTTTATCATTGACAATAAATACTATTG
>NW_012106642.1:13778-15970 GCF_000951045.1 Mandrillus leucophaeus
ATTATAAAAAGTTTTTATGATAAATCACTCATTATTTTGGCTTATACCAGAAAAATTCAAAAACTTGATTGTCATTGCTATAATAAAATTCATTTAATTTACAAAAAAACAATACAAATTTTAGGTCATGAAGAAAAAAAGAACATACCTATGCTTCCATAGAATAACTTTTCCTGACACTTAAACTGAGATGAAATTTTGTCTTCATATGGAGATCACTGAATATGGGAAAGGTTAATTTCTTCAAGAGCATTTCTAAGGAAAGGCTGTGATAGATATACAGGAAGGGATTGTATGGCAGTTTTTAGTACATCTGAGAGTATGGCATCCAAGTAATAACTTGGTAAAGACAATTCTATTGAAGAGTGTTCTCCAAATACATAAATTTCTGATGATCTTGCTCCATAATAGAGATAAGATCTGGAATATCTGGCAAAATTACTGAATTCAGGATGTTAAGACCATCTTTAGGTTTTGTACTTTTTTTCAACCATCCTTTTGGCATAAAAAACTCACAGGTAAAACGTTTAATGTGGCAGTCTGTATCTGAAATGCATACAACTTGTGTATAAATATGCCAAAAATTTTACACTAGAACAAAATAAGGCTGATATCCTTTTGTGAAAGGTAACTTAAAACAAAGACTATCTGCCATTATCAAGACAGTCTAAGACAGCAGTCTTCTGACTTTTAGTCTCAAGATGCTTTAAGGCCTTAAAAATGGAGAACTCCAAAGAGCATTCTATGCCATTTAGATTATGGCATTTAGTATTTGCCACATTAGAAATTAAAACTAAGAAATATTCAAAACATGTACTTATTTATTTTAAAGCAACAATAATAAAGCCATTAAATGTTAATGTGAATGACATGTTAAAAAAAAAAAAAACAAAGAAACAGAAAAGAAAAAACAAAACAACGAAGAAATTTAGTAAGAAGAGCAGCTTTGTTTTCTATTTTTCCAAACTTCTTTAATGTTTGGTTTAGTACAAAACAACTGCATCCCCACATCTGCTTCTACATTCAATCTTTTGCAATGTTATTTCAATTAAAAAGCACGAAAAAAATCTAGCCTACACAATCTAGTAATTGGAAACGAGAGGAATAATTTAACAGTGTTTTCCGATATTGGGGAAATTTTTTTTTTGATACTAAATCAAAACTCAACAAGTAGGTATCTTAAAGGTTAATTGCAATGTTGAATCGAAACTCTAATAATTAACTTTTCATACTCTCTTTTATTATAATCCAATGATCCATCTTATGGTTTGAATGAATCTTTACCCATGTATGATTTGACATCACACATTCATCATTTAAAAACATAAGTTAAGTAAGTGTATTATAGAGATGTTCCAAAAGTTGACATATTTCACTATATGTCAAAAAAAAATCACATTTTTCAATGTCATCACCCATCACATCAATAAAGCCTTTAATTATTGAGAAGCTGTTAAGTTCACAATGGCAGATACAAATTTTCCAAATTTCTAATTTTAACTTTCACTTGAAAGTTCAGATTTTATCATTGACAATAAATACTATTGGCTGTGAAATGACAGGTTCACTTTATTAATTTTTGAGAAAATACCTCCAAAATCCTAAATTTGAATAACCAGTTTGTCTGCCAGTCATTCTTTGAAGAAAACTGGTGTTCCAGGTAAATCACAAATGTGCTTTTACTTGAGACAACCATCATGGTTTAGTAAGTAGCAGAAAAGCTTTATGTGTACTTCCTAAATCCTCATACAGAATAAATGAAGTGTACTCATGTGTCAGGTTCTAATAATTTTGCAGCTTTCTCAAAAACATTTTTAAGGAAAGCTGGCAATTTTTTGAATGGTAGTGCATGGCAGTGAATAATACAATGACTATTAGTACACTTTGGTACCACTGCCATTATTTGTGATGAGGTGCCAATGATTTCACACAGCATAGCTTTGTCAAACTATGAAACAGGAGAAGAACATACGAGTATTATTAGAAAAATAATTTTGACCTCTTGGACCCCATGAAAGGATCTCAAGGGTACTCCGGGGTCCATAATCATGCGTGGAGAATGACAGTCTAAAATTTTTCTTTATTTCATGCTTCTAGAGAGGATAAAATATAACCGGTATTTTTTTGTCACCCAATCTGGAGTGCAACAGCACGATCTCGGCTCACTGCAACCTCTGCCTCCCAGGTTCAAG
>NW_012106642.1:16935-30549 GCF_000951045.1 Mandrillus leucophaeus
GTGGGAAGTGGAATCTTATTGAAGTTTGGTTTGCATTTATTTAATGATTAATGATGCTGAGCATGTTTTCACATGCTTATTAGCCATTTGTATATCTTCTCTGGAGAAATGTCAGCTCTGATCTTTGGCCCATTTTTCAATTGGGTTATTTATTTTGTTATTGTTGAGTGGGAAGAATTCTTTATATATTCTGGATACTGGACTCTTATCAGACATATGCTTTGCAAATATTTCTCCCATCCTGTGAGGTATTTTTTTTAAACTTTCTTGATAATGTCCTTTTTTGGAAGAAAAAATTAATTTTGGTAAAGTTCAATTTCTCTATTTTGAAATATTATATTTTGTTAAATAAAAGTAATAACAATTTTGTCCAACAGAATATAAAAAAAGATATTTAACTGTTCAAAAAGATTGAAATTATCCATAGCAATGCATATTACTGAAAAGTTCCCATATGAGTTACGTCTAAGCATGTTTATTTATATCAAACCTTCTTTCAATGCTGGCTAATTTAAACTTGAACCTTGGCTGCTATCATGCTTTAAATTAATTATTTGGATTAATAATAATTTAGATAATGAAGACATTTCTATTATATGAGAAGTTTCCATTTCATTAAAAATAGTATTTTTTCTGTAAACACCCAATAAGCTTATTTTTTAAGCTAAATGCTTAGGTTTAAGACAGGATTTCTCTCTGAACCCCATTAACAATTTTTTTTCAAAAATGCATCACAAAGCTATTATTTTATGCTAAAGACAACCTATGCCAATAAGTAGTTGTTCCTCACTACCTCATCATAAAACTAGTCATAAAATCTGAATTTTAGCTAGGCCCACAAACAGTCAGAAGAAAGAAGATTTTCACAAACTCCCTTGCAGTTAAAGGTAGCTATGTGAATAAGTGGCCAAATAATATAAAATGTTCTTAGCAAATCATTCTTACTAGAAATCAAGAATCATTCTCAACAGAAAGCTACACATGTTCTTTACCCCTTCTTTCTCACTTTACCCCTTCTTGTTGTCTAGAATGCAGATGAGATATCTGGAACTGGGGTAATATTATTCAATCATGAGGGGATATTGGAAATGCAGAAAGGACATGATATAGAAGGGAAATATAGAAAAAACACAATATCAACTCCAACACTATGAGAGGACTACACCAGTCCTATATCATCTACTTCCAGACATTTGTGTGAGACAGAAATACATAATGTCTTGTTTAAGCCACTATTATTTTGGATTTTTCTGCTGACTGCAAATGAATATAAAATACACTTCCATTTCTGGCTACCACTCAGCCCCATCCCACCATTAATAACAATTGTCTTATAAAGTCCTAAGCTAGTACAAATTTAAACTCTGAAACAATTCTACTTGGAAAGTAAACTTTCCAGAGGTACTTGTATTCCTGTGTACAATATTTTATTTCTGGTAACTAAATGTTAATAACTATAAGAATGTAAATAGTGATAATTTTTTATCCTTCGTTAACTAAAGTAATCAACATGCAGTTGTTAATAAGATACAATCTAACCTTAATTTTAGTTCTCCTAAGCTTCAATACCTATGAAACATTTTGTAATCAGAATATGTCTTCAAGAATTTCAGTGGGACAAGATTTTCTCATAATGCTGGCAGATGATTCACTGCAGCAAATATAACCTACTGGTTTGAAGGTTTACCAAGGGAGAAATGGTCTCACGGGAAGCTTTTTCATAAGTGAAATATAGTCTCTACGATGTGACAATTTAGGAGAATACAAAAACCTTTCTAACAAATTCAGTCCTGAAGAAAAATGAAGAAAAGATTAGTAGTTATTATTCATAGCCATAGCTCTAAAATACAACAAATGCAAGCATATTTATCAGTCCTGTAAATAATTTTTTATAGTTCCATCTGTTCATTCATTTACTTACTTATCAAAAGTAACAAAAATCAGTTATATTCCTGAGTAATAAGGAAAAAGAAATATTCCTTTGAAATAAGGAAGTTCTAATACCAGATATGATGTAGAAAATAGGATAAAAGTTAATCAAGAAAATTTATAGTAGACTTTTCTTTTTTATTATAAGCAAATATTATACTCCTTCATCTTTGAATACAGTATCACTAAGAGCCTTAAATATGAAGTTTAGAAGCAATAATGCAACTTATGCTTTGATAATCCAGAACAGAAACATAAACACTTTGGAAAAAGAATCTTACTTAAGTATGTTTATAGTAGTAATGCTATGTAGTAAATATTAGCACATTTAGAAGCTTGTGATCAGACTTTATTTAGAAATGCCACTGTTATAGATGTCAAAGCTTAGATTCGCCCAGACTCCAACTATTTTTCTTCAGTGCTGTGGTAACACAGCAGAACAGTTGTCTCAATTGAGTAAGCTCTTTAAAGGTAAAGAATCATTAACATTTCCAGTGTCAAGATGTTAACTTGCCAAATTTTATTTACAACTGATATTTGAATGGCAGTGATATACAGTAGATATGCATGAGAGTTTTACTTTCTAGTTGCAAACTTCCATTAGTAATATGACCTTGAATAAATTATATTCCTTCCACGGTCTTTAGTTTTCTTACTGATAAATGAGGTGATTTGAGTTGAATTCTAGGATCACTTCTAGGTAGAAAATGCTTTGAAATCATAAAGCTATAACCTAGAACATTCTCCAAACTAAAGATAAGACACTAATTGAAACAACATAAATGTGAGACAGAGACACTAATTGCAGGAGAGAAAGACAACAAGATGTGATGTGTTTATTGCTTTTATCTGGGGTCAATTTAACATATTATTTTTTGCAGTTTTCAAATAATTTATTTCAAAATGTAGAGATGATAGAGATAGCTTTAATGCTTCATAGTTAATATTTGTATTTGTACTTCACTATTGTCTGTTTTAAAATACTATTGTGGTAAAAACACTTAACATGAGATCTACTCACTAAATTTGTATGTGCATAATAGTTTTGTTAACTGTAAGCACATGTTAACCATAAACACAGATATCTAGAACTTACTGATCTTTCACAAGGAAGAATCTTTGAATCTTTGTGCCTGTCAATTAGCAATTTCCTGTTTCCCTTCCTCTCCAGCCCCTGATAACCACCATTCTAGTCCTGATTCTATGAGTTTGATGACTTCAGAAACCTTACATAAGTGGAATCATACAGTATTTGCCTTCTGTGACTGGCTTATTTTGCTTAGCATAATGTCTTTATTCATGTTCATTCATGTTCTTGCATATGGTAGAATTTCATTAATTTTTAAGGTTAATTGAATAGCATTGACTTATATTTACATACCACATTCTCTTTATTTGTTCATCTGTGATGAATATTTAGGTTCTTTCCACAATTCCACAATTGTGAATAGTACTGCAATAAATGCTGCTATACTAACATCTTTTGAGATTACTGCAATAAATGCTGCTATACTAACATCTTTTGAGATATTTGACTTTTATAGAAATAGAAAAAACAATTTTAAAAATCATATGGAAACACACAAGAAAACTTCAAATAGCCAAAATAATCTTGGTAAAGGATAAAGGTATAGGCATCATATTTTATTATTTAAAAACATATTACAAAACAACAGTAATGAAAACAGTACAATATTGGCATAACAACAAACATACATTACAGTTCAGATTATAATGTCTAATTCTAAAAATGAATGTTTATATTTTCATGTGTATGATTCACATAGTTTATAAGAAAAATCAGGTAAATTTGAAATATAACCATTTAGAATGGCAAACAAAAATAGTTTGTTAGAACTTCCCTCTAAAATAAGTATTAGACCTTTTCTACTTTTTTCATGAGAGAATTCTGAAATGTTTTGTGGTTTAAAAGATGATGGTTGATCATAAAGATGTGGGAACCATGAGGGGATGTGCATGCCAAACATTAATATCTACACCTAAGCAATTCGAAGATCTCTGTCATTCTTCAGTAAAATGTAGCTTATAAGCAGCCATTTTAGGTTTATTTTTCCAGTGAAAACTATCCTATAAAATAAAGACACTGGTTCTTCTATTCTAATTTCTATGTACTTTGAATGTTCAATTAAAACACAATATGATCTCAGTGTAATTAAGATATAGTCATTATCATTTTCTCTAACACTTTTGTTGTCATATTCTTGGTGGTTTCAATATCCAAGTTCCTTGATCTCTGTGCTTTCAATAATGTTGCTTTCACCCCACTTAAGCCACACATTTATACAGATCTGCTCTAAACTGCACCTCCTTCACAATCTTAATTTTAAACATTACTCTCTTACTACCACCCATCTTCCGCAAGTGTTTCTTCATTCCATCTAGTATAAAATTTTTAGTATTTCGTTTACCCACTAGGACTTACTGACTTTTGGTTTTTTCATAGTTTACTATTCCCATTATGTTCTAACCTCCTTCATGCAGCTTAGATTCTATGGTCCATCTTTGTAATCACATCCTCAATTATCTTGCCCACCCTGATTAAACCCAGTCCCATACTTCCTCTGCAGCTGAATTCATGCAGATACAAGTGGCTGGGAAAAAGCACACAATCATGCTGGCTGGTCTTACATTAAACTCAAAATGATTAACCTTAAAAGGTTCTTCATGCTGCCAAGAAATGATAGTATATTTTTCTAGAATATTCTTTGGCTTTCCTTGTATTTCATAGCTTCTCCACTTTCCTCAACCTTTAACACCTCCACCTCCAGACAATGATCTGGCTTCCATTTCACTGAGATAGCTGAAGGAATTAGAAAACAACTATCACAAGCTTCCATCACCATGCCTACACAGCAACATGCATCTGTACCAAAATAGTCACTTTCTCTCTGTTTATCTTTAAATGAGCTCCACTCATACCCTAGATCCCATAATCCTCCACCTTCTCAAAAGCATCATTCCAGGAATTCTCCTCTCTTTAAGGCATTATCAGTTTTCCCCTTCTCTTCTGGGCCATGCCCCATTGGCACACAGACGTGTAGTAACATACTTCATCTTATAAATAACTTCATGTTACCATTCATCACTTTCACTCTGTTCATCTTTATGGCTAAACTCATCAAAAAGTGTATTGTGCTCTTTGATTCTTTTTTTTTTTTTTTTCTGTTGAATGCAATCCAGTTAGACTTTAGTCACAATTACTTCACTTAAACAACCTTGTCAAGGTCCTCCTTCTCAGATCTCCTCTTTCTTGACATATCCATAGTATATAACCCAGTTCATCACCTACTCCTCTTCAAAATCTTTTCTTCAGTTAGCTTCCATACTCTTTTTGTTGATTCTACTTCTATATCACAAACCATAACTTCTAGTCTCCTTCATTGGTTTCTTTTCTATATGCCCTCTTTCTTAATATTGAAATGCTCGGCATTTTGCCCCTTATTAATATTTTCATAAGCTGTACTCACCCTGGGTGTTAGCTTTAAATACAATCTATATACTGATTCGTTCCAAATTAACAATCAACCTAGAGTTATCACCTAAACTCGAGATCATATTTTCAACTACCTACTCAATATTCACCTGGATATTTAATAAGCATATGTTCAAAGCATAGCTCTGGATTATCTAACTTTAAAATTTTCTCCTGTGGGAGTATTTTCCAAGTCACCAAATGTCAACGCCACCATTCCAACTGCCCATCTGAAAGACTTGAAATCATTCTTGATTCCTCTCTTTCTCACACACTGTACATCTGATTCATCAATAAATCCTGTTGGCTCTGTCTTCAAAATAAATCCAGAAACTAACAACTTGTCAACATTACACCTATCATTACCTTAGTTCAAGCTATCACACATCTTACCCAGGTTGTCTCATTAACCTTCAAGTTGATCTCCCTTTTCCCATATTCGCCTTCTTAAAAACTATCCTCAACGCAACAGACAGAAAAATCCATTTTATAATGTATTACATTATAACCACCCCCTCAATGATCTCCCACCTCATTTGAAGTAAAATCTAAAACATTTACAATGACCTACAAGTTCTGCGTGAGTCGTACCCTCTCTTTATTCTCCGACTGTTAGAGATCTCTGTAGTATTGTCTGCTAACACTCCTCTTTGCCCAGTCTATCTGAGTCACCTTGGCTTCTCTGCTAGTTTATGGACATACCAAGGAGGCCTTTACCACAGGGTCTCTATATTCCCTGTTTCCTCTTAAGTGATGGCTTTCCTAGCTACCTTATATAAAATAACAATATATTCCCCAGAAGCCCCATACCCATAACCATGTTTATTTTTCTTTTTTTTTCCTTTCTTTTTTTTTTTTTGGAGACAGAGTTTTTGGAGACGGAGTCTCACTCTGTTGCTCAGGCTGGAGTGCAGTGGTGTGATCTTGGTTCACTGCAAGCTCCACCTCCCGGGTTCATGCTATTCTCCTGCCTCAGCCTCTCAAGTAACTGGGACTACAGGCACCCACCACCAAGACTGGCTAAATTTGTGTATTTTTAGTAGAGACGGGGTTTCACAGTGTTAGCCAGGATGGTCTCGATCTCCTGACCTCATGATCCGCCTGCCTCAGCTTCCCAAAGTGCTGGGATTACAGGCATGAGCCACCACGCCTGGCCTATTTTTCTTTGTAGTACTTTTATCATCTTTTAGTACTTTTGTTATCACTTTTGTAAATGACACATTTATTTATTTTTTTGTCATTTTTAAATGTAAGTTCCATGATTGGAAGAATATTTGTTTGTTCAATTATCTGTCTCTAACACCTAAACAATGCCTGGTACAGAGCAGAAGCTCGATGAATATCAGTTCAGTAAATGAATAATTTTATGTAATTCAAAAAGGAAATCTGATCCAAAGACAGCTTGTTATTATTTAAAAGCACAGAATCTCAAAGCATTAGATCTGGACAGAACCTTAGAGACTAACAAAAATAAAATATTTTTATCGTGTTTTGTTATAATCATTTATGGGCCTTGGGAGCTTGAGCAAGGACTAGGGAAATGTAACTGCCCATTACCATCCTGCCCAACTCCCTTCCAAAGCAGGACTAATTTTATTTGCTTTATATTTTAATCTTGGACGTACTATTTTCATAAATATTTTGAAGAAAGTTCCAAAACCTAAAAACTATGGAACTGATGGAAATCTTCATTCACAGATGAGGAGATTGAGTCCCAGAAAATAAAGTAAGCTAACCCAGGGCAAACCATCAGAAGATGAGAAAACCAGGGCTAGAACTCATGATTCCTCTTTCCTATGCATGTTCTCTCCACTCCAGACCAAGGTTTCTCCCTAGAAAGCTGTCTATTAATGGAATAATGCTTTAAGATTTGTGTTGCCCTTTCCAAAGATTCAATTATATTTCTGATTGAATAACTATCATATTCTCATTTTTTATAAAATGTTTTCAATTTTAAATTCAACAATATTCTGTCAAATTGCTGAATATAATACACATAGAGTCAAAGTTTGCATAATTTTGCGTGAAGAAAACTAATCTATATTCACATGACTAGAACACTACAGAAGGCTTGATTACAATGTGCTACATTTAAGTATTTCTCTAAGTAGATATATAATCTAAATTTTCTACACACTATTTCTCAATTTCTCTTCACACATCCATGGTCAGACTCTTCAGTACACTGCCCAGAAAGAAGAATTGGTTTGTGATTGGAAGAAATGAGAAAGAAAATGTATGACCCATGTGCATTCTCGTAAGGTAACACAATTCCTGTGTTTCTCTGCCAGGTTGAGATTAACCATTGATTTCATGCACCAACTGGCCCATTTCTTGTAAATGGGTTTTCTTCTATTCAGTGTTTAGTAAGCCCCTTGTCAATAAGATAACTCCCTAGGCTGAATAAAAGCCCCCTTAGGCCTTGACAGCCTTAAAGGATTATTTGTTCACCAGTGATTTTTAGAGCCCTCTGACAACACATTTTGATACCTTTTCAAAGACAGTATATTACCACAGACTCCAAACATTTAAGCACTTGCACTTTTAAAGTCTTAATGCTCAGAGAAAAATGAGAATCCTATCAAGATTTTTGATGGCTATTTAGAAGATGGGATACCTAATCCATTCCCTCATTTATTACAAAGAAAACAAATTCAAGGCAGAAGTAATTTGCTTGATCAAAAGAAGTTTTCAGCCCCAATGGGCTGCCTGTGGTTCTCATAATTGGTCCTAAAAAAAACAAAAAGAGTTGTCCCAGTGTGGACTCCACGCACTAACTACATTTTCAGGATTCTATTTGTTGATAGTTAAATGTCAAAAACTAAAAAAGATTATGTCTACAGTTGACTATCATAGACCACAAAATATGAACAAAAACACAGATATATAATGGGTATTTACTTATAATAGAATTTGTCTTCTTCCTTTAGTCAGTGGTCATTCTGTACTTAAAATTATTTGATATATAAATTCAGTATAGTCAGACCTTGAAATCTATCTTTGTCACTAATTAGCAGTATGACTTTGATCTTGGTCTTATAGGTATACGAAGATTAAGTAGGATAATATATTAACAGTACCTAGTAGACTGCATAGAGCATAATGCTTGTTAACCATGTTAATTTTGTTGCTTCCTCCTTTCTCCCTTTTCAAGTTTATACAACCTTGCTACATACAACATCAAAATTTCATTTATTTTAAAAAATATTTATTGATTACACACTATATACCAGTTTCTCTGCAAGACCTTTGGCATAGAGCTGTATACAAACCCAATGAAGTCCCTGTTTTCATGGCATTTACACTTTAGTGGGAGACAAGAGTCGTGTTTTACCTTCAGTGCATTGGTCAGGAAAGGCTTCTGTAATGAGGTAAAGCTAAGAGTCGTGTGGAATTCTGGAAAGGAGCTTTCCAAAGAGAATGGCTAATGCATAGGCCTGAAGAGCACATTGGAGCATCAGAACTTAATACTAAGTACGGTAGTGTATTAGTCAGGGCTCTCTAGAGGAACAAAACTAGTAAGATAGATAGGTTATATAAAGGAGAGTTTATTAAGTAGTATTAACTCACACAATCACAAGGTCCCACAATACACCATCTGCAAGCTGAGGGGCAAGGAAGCCAGCCCAAGTCCCAATGCTGAAGAACTTGGAGTCCAATGTTTGAGGGCAGGAATCATCCAGCATGGTAGAAAGATGTAAGCTAGGAGGCTAAGCCAGTCTAGGCTTTTTACATTTTTCTGCCTGCTTTACATCCTGGTCATGTTGGCATCTGATTAAATGGTGCCCAACCAGATTAAGGGTGGGTCTGCCTTTCCCAGCCTACTTACTCAAATGTTAATCTCCCATGGCAACACTCTCACAGACACACCCAGGATCAATACTTTGAATCCTTCAATCCAATCAAGTTGACAGTCAGTATTAACTATCACAAGTCCACCCCTTGTCAGCTTGAACCCATACACATCTCCTGAGATCATACATGATCTTCAAATAAAGATAGTATATAATTATGCCTAATATAATACAACTATCCTTTGTACAACCAGAAATGCACCAATCCCCAACCCAAATGCTATTACATAAAGTTCACCATACTTAAATGCTGATGTGAAGTCAATAAATCTTACATCGCATGATAAAGGCAAAAGGAAATAAAATGAAGATATTTTCTTAGTACAAGTGTATACATGCACAAACATGTTTTTAACAAAAGAAAGGGGAAATACACATAACAATTACAGTCCTCATTTCTGCAACTGGCCACATGGTCATAGCTGGTATTGATGACTACCTCCTTCTACTACCAATTCTGTACTCCCTTTGCCTTCACCAAGCACCTCAGTAGTTGTGGGTTTTTTCTTGGTGGAGTGACCCAAACCTTCATTCCTGAAAGGTCTGAGCCATTTGTCACCCTGCCTGGATTGGGCTGTTGCAGTTTCCCGTTGACCTTAATCACAGGGCATGGTAATACTAAGAGATGCCCTAATGAATATCCTGTATTTCACACATACTCTTCCTTAACCTCCACTGTGGCATAGTAGACTGATTTCATCTTGATAGTCTGGGTCAATCTCCCCACCCAGCACTGTAAGTCTCTTCCTAGTCTGTTGACTTAAAGGCAGGAGAAGCCCAGTGTCTGGGTGGCAATCTTAACTTCCAGTTTAATGGAATCGTTGTTGTGTCTCCTGGTGGCAGTGTTCCTTCCTCTGAAACTAAGACCTCTAGGCCAGCAGAACATAATGTCAAGGGAACAACAGGACGCAAAAATTTTGCTGGTGGATCACTAGCGGCGATGGTAAGTGGTGCCACTTCCACTTCCACATTTTGATTCCTGGACCTGTGAATCCTGGTTGTGGGAGAAACAGTACCACATATTGGATGCTGATTCAGAGCATACATGGCCTTCTGGAGAACTCTGCCCCAGCCCTGAAAACTATTGCCTAGTTGGCATTGTAATCATCACTTCAAAAAGCCATTCTACCGTTCTATCAAGCCAGCTGCTTCAGGATGATGGGGAACATGGTAAGACCAGAAAATTCCAAGAGCATGAGCCCACTGCTGCCCTTGTTGAGCAATAAAGTGAGTGCCTTGGTCAGAGGCAATGCTGTGTGGAATACCATGATGGTAGATAAGGCATTCCATGACTCCACAAACAGTAATCTTGGCAGAAGCACTGCATGCAGGATAAGCAACTCATATCTGGAGTAAGTGTCTATTTCAGTGAGGACAAACCTCTGCACGTTCCATGATGGAAGAGGACCAATATAATCAACTTGCCACTAGGTAGTTTGCTGATCACCCCAAGGAACAGTGCCATATCAAAGGCTCACTGTTGATCTCTGCTGTTGACAAATTGGGTACTCAGCAGTGGCTGTAGCTAGGTCAGCCTTGGTGAGTGGAAGTCCATGTTGCTGAGCCTATGCGTAACCTCCATCCCTGCCACCATGGTCAATTTGTTCATGCGCCCATTGGGCGATGACAGTGGTGGCTGGGGAAAGAGGCTGAACGGTATCCACAGAATGGGTCATCCTATCCACTTGATTATTAAAATCTTCCTCTGCTGAGGTCACTCATTGGTGAGCACACACATGGGATACAAATATCTTCACAGTTTTTGACCAGAGAGGTCCACCCACATACCTCTTCCCCAAATTTCTTTGTCACCAATTTTCCAATCATGCTTCTGCCAAGTCCCTGATCACCCAGCCAAACCATTGGCTACAGCTCATGAATCAGTATATAATCACATATCTGGCCATTTCTCCTTCCATGCAAAGTGCACAACCAGGTGCAGTGCTCGAAGTTCTGCCCACTGCGAAGATTTCCCTTCACTACTGTCCTTCAGGGATGTCCAAGAAAGAGAATACAGTGCTGCAGCTATCCAATTTAGGGTGGTGCCTGAATATCGTGCAGAACCATCTGTGAACCAGGCCCTAGTCTCTCTTCCTCTATCAACTGATCATAGGGAACTCCCCGTGAGGTCATTGGTGCAGGTTCAGGGAGAGAAGGCAGGGTGGCAGGCATGGAGACAATGGGCATTTAAGCCACTTCCTCATGTAACTCACTTGTGCCTATAGCACCTGCTCAAGCCCAATCACTTATATACCACTTGCAGTTGATGATGGAATGCTCCTATGCATGACCCATTTTATCGCTAGATGGGTCAGAAAGCACGCAGTTCACGATAGGCAATTCAGGTCACACAGTGACTTGATGAACCACAGTCAAACGTTCAGTTTCCACCAAAGCCCAGTGACAGGCCAAGAGCTGTCTCTCAAACTTCTGAGGTAGGACAGTAAAGGTATATTGCTGCCCTTGCCAGCTGAAGACAAATTGCTTCTGGTGGGCCTCATGGACAGGAATGCAGAAAAAGGCATCGGCCAAGTCAATGGCTGCATACCAGGTACCAGGAGATGTGTTAATTTGCTTAAGCAATGAAACCACATCTGGTACAGCAGCTGTAATTGTAGTCACCACTTGGTTAAGCTTATGATAATCCACCATCATTCTCCAAGATCCATCTGCCATCTGCACAGGCTAAACAGGAGAGTTGAATGGGGATGTGGTGGGAATCACCACCCCTGTGTCTTTCAAGTCCTTGATGGTGGCACTAATCTCTGCAATCCCTCCAGGGATGCGATACTGATTTTGATTTATGATTTTGCTAGGTAGAAGCATCTCTAATGGTTTCCATTTGGCCTTTCCCACCACAGTAGCCCTCACCCTACCAGTCAAGGAGCCAATGTGGGGGTTCTGCCAGCTGCTAAGTATGTCTATGCCAACTATATATTCTGGCATTGGAGAAATGACCAGAGGATGAGTCTGGGGATCAACTGTAGGTCGGACCTGAGCTAAAACTCCATTAATTGCCTGACCTCCATAAGCCCCAACTTTAACTGGAGGACCACAATGATGTTTTGGGTCCTCTGGAATCAATGTCAGCTCAGAGCCCGTATCCAGTAGTCCCCCAAATATCGGATCATTTCCCTTTCTCCATTGCACGGTTACCCTGGTAAAAGGCCAGAGGTCTCCTTAGGGAAGGCTGTAAAAGAGATTAATAGCATAAATTGTCAGTAGTAGAGTGTGATCCTTCCTTGAGGGGACCTGGCCTCCCCTTCTTTCAAGGGGTTCTGAGTCTATAAACTGTCTCAAGTCTGGAAATTGATGGAGGGGCTGTAATTCTCTGTTTTTATAATTCAAATTAGTCTTTTGTCTATTTGACTTGGAAGTTTTCTGCTTATATAAGTAGGAATGCAACATGCCTCCTATCAATTTCACTTCTAGGAACACTGTGATTAGCCAATGCCAGAGCTCTACATGAGTCAGACTATTTTGATTGCTGCTTTGCCTCTGGTGTCCATTACAGTAGTTATGCCCACCTTGCCTTTGACAGTTGAGTGCTGCCACTTGGCCGTTGCCACCTTGGGATCCAATTATTCCCATTGTATTTAAATTTTATAGTTGAATGACTGTGGTTCCCACTGTTAGAGCTGACATACAGTGAAGAACAATTACAGAGCTCTTCAAAAATGCAGGTGCTGCCCTTACAAATCTACTTCACAAAACACTGGTCAGAGTATATCTTCTTCACCCTCCCAGCTGGGATGAGTAGTTCTAAAGTGACTAAGCCACTCCACCATCCCAATCTCCCTAAGCCTTTGGGTTCCTTCCTCTACATTAAACCAAGGGAGAGCAGGTATTTCCAGCTAGCTCACAGTGGGCCATCTTTTAATCCATATTTCAGCTAACCAAACAAATTAGAACCTTTAACTCCTCAAGCTGCAACATTAAATGCACAGTCCCTACTTCGTGAGCTCAAATCAATAAATTCAGCCTGATTCAACTTCAGGTTCCTTCCACTATTATCCCACACCTTTAATACCCATTTCTACGCCTGTTACCCAGATTTCTGCTTATATGAAATAGAAAAATCAAGCAGTTCTTTTCAAGTGTAGCACATCTCCTCATGGGTCACACTGTGAACCTCACCTCTAAGGGCCTGCCAGGACTTTAGTCTAGTTATAGTTCTAGAAGCAAACAGGGGTACTGGTGGTGTCTCCTGAGGAGAACCAACATTAACTTGCCTGGCAACTGCCTCAGGGGAGGCCATCACTGTTGCCTCAGGCAGCGCAGGGACAAAGGTGGAAAGGCTGATGGCAACGTGGGTCACGAAGGGGATATTACCACTAC
>NW_012106642.1:32714-34164 GCF_000951045.1 Mandrillus leucophaeus
CCTCAGGTCACACACTTTCCCTCATGCTTACTCTATCTAAATATTTATAAGTCTAGCAAAAAGGACTCTGGGCCCAAAACAAGGTCAAGAACCATAGTCACCACAAACACAAATGTTTATGCAACCACCTTTAGAGGAATGGCCATGCACATCAGACATTTCTTCTCCACCACTGACTGAGTTTTTCTTCCTTGTCTGCCTTCCACAGGGGCTTCCACTTCAGAAAAACATACATCTTTCCACTACTCCTCATATCCATGTCTTAGTCGCAACCTCTGTGATACAACACACACACACACACACACACACACAACAAAAAAAAACTTGAGTAAATTACTCTGAGTTGTAAATTTTCACCTGCAAAATGAGAACTTACTAAATTTAAATAGAATATTATTTTTCTCTCTTCTATCTCCTTGATAGTCACTAACATTTAAATAATGCAACTGTCTTTGCAAGCTGTAATTTATTGACAGCAGTGTGCCACACACCACTCTCCTTTTGTGTCTGGAATTGGGTGGTTTTTGGTCTCACTGTCTTCAGGAATGAAGCCACGGACCCTCACGGTGATTATTACAGTTCTTAAAGATGGTATGTCTGGAGTTTGTTCCTTCTGATGTTTGGATGTGTTCAGAGTTTCTTCCTTCTGGTGGATTCATGGTCTCACTGGCTTCAGGAGTGAAGCTGCAGACCTTCCCAGTGATGTTACAGCTCTCAAAAAGGCGCATCTGGAGTTGTTTGTTCCTCCCACCCAGAGTTGTTCATTCCTCCTGGTGGTTTTGCGGTCTCGCTGGCCTCAGGAGCGAAGCTGCAGACCTTCCCAGTGAGTGTTACAGCTCATAAAGGCCACGTGGACCCAAGGAGTGAGCAGCAGAAAGATTTATAACAGCCATACAACAACGCTTCCACAGTGCAGAAGGGGAGACCACACACTTGCCGCTGGCTAGCTTGGGCAGTCTGCTTTTATTCCCTTATCTGACCCCACCCACATCCTGATGATTGGTCCATTTTACAGAGAGCTGATTGGTCTATTTTACAGAGAGCTGATTGGTCCATTTTACAGAGAGCTGATTGGTCTATTTTACAGAGAGCTGATTGGTCCATTTTGACAGAATGCTGACTGGTGCATTTACAATCCTTTAGCATAGACACAGTGCTAGACAGAAAAGTTCACCAAGTCACCACTAGGTTAGCTAGATACAGAGTACTGATTGGTGTAATTTACAAACCTTGAGCTAGACACAGGGTGCTGATTGGTGTATTTACAATCCCTTAGCTAGACATAAAGGTTCTCCAAGTCCCTGCTAGACTGAGAAGCCCAGCTGGCTTCACCTAGTGGATCCCACACAGGGGCTGCAGGCTGAGCTGCCCGCCAGTCCTGAGCCGCCACAGGCACTCCTCAGCCGTTGCGCGGTGGATGGGACCTGGCGCCACTGCACAGGGGGCGGGG
>NW_012106642.1:36385-38412 GCF_000951045.1 Mandrillus leucophaeus
AATTTAGAGAAAAAGCAAAAAAAAAATGTTCATCAGAATTTACAAACTCAGTGTCCCAGCTTCATCAGGGTCCTCCCACACATTCCCATTCCAAGTTGCAGGGTCCCATTCTTTTCCAATCAATACCACCACTTTAACAGTAGACACCTGGCGAGGCTCTGCATGCTTCTTTCGTTGCAGGTCAACCACTCACCTGATGAGAGCTTGTGCCTGTTTTTCCACAATTTCAGCTCTTTCTCTACAGGAGATAAGACTCCTGCTTAGGGAAATCTTAGCAGATTTGAGGCTCAGGATCTGCTTCTGATGTCAGGAGTTACAATCCCTGAGTTCATCATTTTCTCTTATCACTTTGTCCAGTGAACTTAGGAGCAACCAACCAACTTCATCACATTTCTGGGTTCTCCAACTTGGCCAACGTTATTATGTACGGAGTCCCTAAACTCCTTGCCTCTCATGAGCAGTGAATCCGGAGTGTCAAATGCATTTATTTTGCATAACTCTCTCAACAGTTCATGTCAAGGACTATCAGTGCTCTCCATAATATTAGAAGTAGAATCCTTAAGATTTTGGGGTCAGTTATATTAAGCAGCCAACTCCAGAAACCCCAAAGCCAAGGAAAGAACTCCATCCTAAATATTCTGTTCCTCTAGAACCACTTCTGGTACCAAAATCTGTATTAGGGTTCTCTAGAGGGACATAACTAATTGGAGGGACATAATACACACACACATATATATGAGTTTATATATGGGATATATATATATATTATATATGAGAGTTTATTAAGTAGTATAACTCATGCAATCACAAGGTCTTACAATAGGCCATCTGCAAGCTGAGGACAAGGAAGCCAGTCCCAAAGCTGAAAAACTTGGAGTCTGATGTTCAAGGGCAGGAAGCATCCAGCACAGGAGAAAGATGTAGGCTGGGAGGCTAAGCCAGTCTAGCGTTTTCACATTTTTCTGCCTGCTTTATATTCTAACCATGCTGGCAGTTGACTAAATGGTGCCCACCCAAATTAAGGGTGGGTCTGCCTTTCCCAGCTCACTGACTCAAATGTTAATCTCCTTTGGCAACACCTTCACAGACACACACAGGATCAACACTTTGCATCCTTCAATCCAATCAAGTTGACACTCAGTATTAACCATCATTGGTAGTATAACCAAAATCCCCAGTGGAAGACAGAGACTTAGATGAGAATTCCTTATTCATAAAACAAAACTTCAAAAAGTTGCTTTAAATTACTGACTGAACCTATGCCTTACAAGACACTGTTGGCTTAGGATGAGGATTGCCTAGTGACTACTGGTACGTCAAGCCCCTCACCCGTTGTGTGACTGATTTGCAATCCCCAATGTTATAATAGAAAAGTAGCTAGAGCTACTGCTATATCAGCCTGCTAATATCAGTCTCCTTCTTTCGGGTTTTAGGATGCAGGGAGAAGCATTTCCAAACCTCTCTGCAAAAAGTTGGTGAACACATAGGAAAAAATAGAGAAAGTCCAGGCACGGTGGCTCACGCCTGTAATCCCAGCACTTTGGGAGGCTGTTGGGGGTGGATCACAAAATCCAGGAGATCAAGACCATCCTGGCCTACATGGTGAAACCCTGTCTCTACTAAAAATACAAAAATTAGCCAGGCATGGCAGTGCATGCCTGTAGTCCTGGATACTTGGGAGGCTGCGGCAGGAGAATTGCTTGAGTCTGGGAGGCAGAGGCTGCAGTGAGCCCAGATCGTGCATTCCAGCCTGGGCAACAGAATAAGACTCTGTAAAAAAAAAAAAAACAGAGAAAATATCTTTTAAAATCTTCCATCACCTCTTTCTCAGTTGCTTGTGCTACAGCAGTGAAGGCAGGTTGTGCCTGCTGCCACGTTGTGAGAAGCCATGTGCAGAGGCTGACATGCTGAGGAGCTAAGATCTCCTGACAACAGGAATGTGAGGGAGCCTTTTTAGAAGCAGACAGGCCAACTTCAGCAAAGCTTTAAAGACTGCAGCCTTGCCACCAGATTCATGACCCTCAGAA
>NW_012106642.1:43732-180971 GCF_000951045.1 Mandrillus leucophaeus
AGGTGTTAAGCCCCACACTGTCCCGGGCCAGCGGCATTGGCCAGCTGTTCTGAGTAAGGGGCCCGCCAAGGCTGCGCCTCTGCCCATGGGAACTCGTGCTGGCCTGTGAGCACTACGTGCAGCCCCGGTCCCCGCCCATGCGTCTCCCTCCACACCTCCCTGAAAGCAAAAGGAGCCGGCTCTGGCCTTGACCAGCCCAGAGAGGGACTCCCACAGTGCAGTGGCGAGCTGAAGAGCTCCTCAAGTGCTCCCAGAGTGGACACCAAGGTTGAGGAGGCACTGAGAGTGAGGGCTGCTAGCACATTGTCACCTCTCACTTTCACCTCATGACCTCTCTGAGGTAGCTTCATTATCACCATTTTAAGGATGGAGAAACTGAACCTAAGAGAGGTTAAGTACTTAGCCCCAAATAATACGGCTACTAAATGATAAAGGTGGTATTTGAATTCACAACTCTCTAACCCCAAGCTTCTAAGCTGAGACTCTTTTCTACAAGCTTAGTAGCCAAGATCATTCCAGCCATGACTTCAGCCCACTTGCTCTCTACTGCACTTCCAATTACAAAACAAAGCACAGAGCAGAAACAAAAAGTTAAACTTTGGATAATGATGTAAATTGGTTCACTATGATGACCATAACAGCTACCATTTTTAAAGCTATGTGCTGGCCCTATGTTGAAAACTTTGCTAACTTTATCTTATTCCATCCCAACCATAACATGTGGAGGAAGGTACCACTAGACTCTTCTCAGTAAAAAGAAACTTAGACTCTTTGAAATGAACTAGGAATACAGGTTTCTGTTGAATTAGAACTAAAGCTTGAAACAGCACCAAAGCAGGCAGGTAATCCAAGATCACCGTGTTCTACAAAATTCTTCATGGCATTAACAATTGTTACATACTTCACAATGGCCACCTTTTCTGCCAGTGCAGTTAGTTTGACAATCTGTTAAAAGAGCAAAGAAAGACAATGAGCCCAAAGGAGCCCATTGAAAGTGAAATCTCACTCTAGCTACTCTGGCTCTGCCAGTGAGAAACCAGCTTGATGTGAAGCCTGGCCAGGCAGCTGTCCAACACCTGGCACAGCTCTGTACAGCACTTCACGGCAAGGCAATGTCCAGCAGCCCCCCAAAGCAGGGCCCTGGCTTCAGGAGCCCAGATGGAGCATTGGCAGTAGTCAATTCATACGCAGTGAGAGACAGAAGAGACATGGATGATTGTTGGAATAAAAGGAAGATAAATAAAGACAGATAGCTACTTCTGGCCTTCTCTCCAAAAAAATTTAAAGTGGCTTAAATTTATAAAACACAGCAAGATAATATGAAATAGAAGAAAGTGAAAAGAAAAAAGAAGAACAACACTACCAATAGACCAGAATCAGACATCAGAATAATGTAAAACTGCATCAATTTCTGAGCAGTTTTTGCAAGGCCACAGATGTGGCTCTAAGCTTTCTGGAACAAGGCAAAGAAGAAAATCTGATTCATGCCTTAATTAATCATTTCTCAGATAAAAACAGGTGCAGTGCATATGAATAATTTGAGCAACAGAATTAAATAATATTGGATTATAGCCCAAACTCTAAAATAAATATCCTACTGACACGAGTGATTTAATATAAATGCTTGAATAAATAAATAAATAAATAAGAACAGAGAAAAGCTCCAAATGATTTATATAGATACTCCACAATCCAGGAGATGGAGCACAACTCTTCACTGTGTGGAATGCAGATAGTTACTTCCTTTCAAATTAAAAAACTATTTTAGAAACCTGGCAAAAACTACCACAGCCAGGTGATAAAGGTCAATACCAATGGTAATAATAATGTTGATAATATGCACCCTTGAGATGAATTGATTAAAATGGTGCTTTACCTCTATGATCTTCCTCCCAAAACAAATAACCCCAGGGTAATTATGAACAAAAATCAAACCACTTCCAATTAAGCCAGATAGGGTGGCTCACACCTGTTATCCCAACACTTTGGGAGGCTGAGTCAGGAGTATCACGTGAGCCCAGGAGTTAAAGACCAGCCTGGACAACATAGCAAGACCCTGTCTCTACAAAACAATAAAAAAATTACCTGGGCACAGTGGCATGCTCTTGTAGTTCCAGCTATTTGAGAGGCTGAGGTGGAGAACTGCTTGAGCTCAGGAGTTTGAGGCTGCAGTGAGCTATGACCACACCACTGTATTCCAGCCTAGGCAAAGAGTGAAACCCTGTCTCGAAACAAAACAAAACAAAAATTCCAATTGAAAATCATTCTACAAAATAGCTAAACAGTACTCCTCAAAACTGCAATAGACATCAAAAAAGAATTTGAACAACTATCATAGCTAAAAAGTTAACAAGTACTTTCAAGGGCATGGAGAAAAGGGAACCTTGGGCACTGTTGTTGGAAATGTAAAATACAGCCATTATGGAAAATAGTTTGGAATTTTCTCAGAAAACTAAAAATAGAATGATCATGTGATCCGTAATCCCATTTCTGGGTACATATCCAAAGGAATTGAAATCAGTATGCTAAGGAGATATTTCCACTCCCATGTTCACTACAGCAATATTCAAAATAGCTAAGATATAGAAGCAACTAGGTGTCAATCATCAGATAAATGGATTTTTAAAATGTGATATATATACACAATGGAACACTATTCAACCTTAAAAGGGGGGGAAATCTTGTTATTTGCAACAATGTGGATGAACCTGAAGGACATTATGCTACGTAAAATAAACCAGACACAGAAAGACAAACACCACATGATCTCCCTTATATGTGAAATCTAAAAAAGTTAAACTCACAGGGGTAGAAAGTAGAATGGTGGCTATGAGAGGCTGGGGGAAGAGGTGAATGGGGAAAGGAAAGATGTTGATCAAAGGGTAAAAAGTTTCAGTCGGACAGGAGGAAAAAGCTTTAGTGATCTAATGCACAGAATGGTGACTATAATAAATAATGATGTATATTTGAAATTGCTGAAAGAGGAGGTTTTAAATGTTTTCACCACAAAACGTAAGTATATGAGGTGATGGATTTGTAAATTAGCCTGATTTAACTAGTTCACATTGTAAACATATATTAAAACATCGCATTGTACTCAGCAAATATATGCAATTATTATTTGTCATTTAAAAATAAAATTAAAATGAGGAAATCAATTAATCTTTAAAAAAAAAAACTGTCACAGCCAAGAGGAACCTAAAGGACAGGATGACAAACTATAATGTGGTATATACTGCATGGGATTCTGGAGCAAAGTAAAGGCGTTAGGTAAAAACCTAATTAGGACATTTGAAGAAAGTATGGACTTCAGTTTATATGAATATATCAATGTTGTGTCATTAATTGTAACAAATATACCATACTAATATAAGATGCTAGTAACGCTGGAAACCGAATATGGCATATATGGGATTCTATCAATCTTCATATATTTTATGTAAATCTAGAACTGTTCTTAAATAACAGTTTATTGCAGGGAAAAACCCTATTATGCCCCACAATTCCACTCCAAGGTTTAAACTAGGTATTTACCCAAGAGAATTGAAAACAGGTACTCAAGTGCATGCACATGTTTATTCACAGAAGCACTATTTGCAGTAGCCAAAAGGTGGAAACAGCTCACATGTCCATCATCAGATGAATGAATAAACAAACTGTGGTCTGTACATACAACGGAATACTACCCAGATATAAACAGAAGTACTAGATACATACTATAGCAATGAACCTCAAAAACATAATGCTAAGTGAAAGAAGCCAGACACAAAAGGTCACATACTATAATGCCTTTGTTTACATGAAATATTCAGAATAGCTATATGTACAGAGACAGAATACAAATTGATGATTGTCAGGGACTCAGAGGAGAGGAAATGGGGATAAAATGCTTAATGGATATGAGATTATCTTTTGAAGAGGTAGAAATGTTATATAACTAGATGGAGGTGGTGATTATATAACACGGTGAATGTACTAAATACCATTGGATTGCTCACATTAAAATGGTTGATTTTGTTAGGTGAACTTCACTTCAATGAATTTTAAAAAGAGAGAGGGGAACAAATATTTTCTACCTCAAAAAAAAAACCTCAAAATATTCTAAAACATATGAATAAATATTTAAGGAAAACAGAAAACAAAATCCACAATTGCAAAATAAATTATTGCAAGGAAAACAAATTATTAGAACCTTTATCTGTGAAACAATACATTCACAGAAATTAACACGGCAATAATCTCATACAAAAATAACAAATTATGAAACAAAATAAGATATAGCTGAAACAACCAAATAGATATGAAAAAGAATTAATTAAATGTCTTCAAAGTTCAAATATAGTCATTGAAATAAAAAATGCAATCAAACTTAAAAATAAACTTAGATAAAGAGACAATTAGTAGTGGGGAATTCACCCAGAACTTGGAAAGATAATGAAAATAAAGAGCAAATAAGGAACAAGAAAAATAGCTCAAAGGACCTCAGGTGTGTTTAGTAAGAGGTTCAGGAAAAACAAACAAACAAACAAACAAAAAAAAACAGAAGGAATGGTGAAGAGGCAATGATTAAGAATATTCAAGAATGAAAAACTGAAACTCTCAGATCAAAAATTAAATTTGAATATTATGTTAAAAAAACAGATGTATTATAGTGAAATTTCAGAACTTCCTGATAGAGAAAAACCTAGAATAAGTCAAAGAAGAGACTATCTACAAAGGAATGACAGTTCAGCTAAGAGCTGACCTATCCACAGCAATTATAGCCACCAGAAGTTTGTAAAGTAGTATCAGCAAAACATTTTAGAAAAATAACTGAATGCTATACATATCATTCAAAGGTAAAGGTGAAATAAAGACATTTTCATATGCAAAAGAGTTTAATGGTGCTTATTATCTACAGACCTTCATATACACACATAATAAACACTGTTAAAAGAGTAGGCACCTCATCCAGATCAGTGATGAGCCCAGAGGGAAAGGTCTTTTAAATAAGGGGCTGGAATAAAACAACACTAAATACAGAAAATAATTTTTAACAATAAGCTAACAAATTGTACCAACTACTGACTATAATATCAAATGACAGCTAATGATGGTTGTTTTTAAAAAATTGGAACTAAAATCTTGATAATAAAATCATAGAAATAAGTCTAAGTAAATCTATTAGTAATTTCAAAAATGTAAGTGGATTAAAATACCTAAAAGAAGAGAAAAAACTATTAGATTTGATTTTTAAAATACACCCAGCTATAGCCTAGTTACAAGTCTTAAATAAAACAAAGGGTTGAAAATAATGGGATGATCAAAAAATTATCAGGTAAAATGTGAGGCAAAGGGTTTAATAAGGATAAATTATTAAAGGAACACAATAACATCAGTATAAAATAACATGAACTTGTATTTTTCTACATCAGACAGAATAATGTAGGCTATGGTACAATAAGTTATACTGGCTTCACAAACAAAAGGTTTATTTTTTCACTCACACGAAGTTCTAGCCAAATTTTATACCTCTGCAGACCAGCAGTTTTCCGTGTGGTGACTCAGAAGTCCCTGTTGCGAGAAGTCAGGGACCTGGAACGGAGGGACTAGCTGAAGCCATGGCAGAAGAACATAAATTGTGACGATTTCATGGATATTTATTAGTTCCCCAAATTAATACTTTTATAATTTCTTGCACCTGTCTTTTCTGCAATCTCTGAACAAAAATTGTGAAGATTTCATGGACACTTATCACTTCCCCAATCAATACCCTTATGATTTCCTATGCCTGTCTTTACTTTAATCTCTTAATCCCATCATTTTCATAAACTGAGGAGGGTGTATGCTGCCTCAGGACCCTGTGATGATTGCATTAACTGCACAAATTGTTTGTAGAGCATGTGTGCTTGAACAATATGAAATCTGGGCACCCTGAAAAAAGGAACAGCATAACAGCAATGTTCAGGGAACAAGGGAAATGACCTTGGACTCTGACTGCCAGTGAGCTGGACAGAACAGAGCCATATTTCTCTTCTTTCAAAAGCAAATAGAAGAAATATCGCTGAATTCTTTTCCTCAGAAAGGAACATTCCTGAGAAAGAGAATGTGCCCCTGAGGGTAGGCCTTTGAACGGCCCCCGTAGGGGTAGCCACCTTTTACGGTCGAAGCCAAAGGGATGAAATAAGCCCCAGTCTCCTGTAGCACTACCAGGTTTATTAGAACAAGGAAATTCCTGCCTAATAAATTTTGGTCAGATAGGTTGTCTGCTCTCAAACTCTGTATCCTGATAAGATGTTATCAATGACAATGCATGCCCGAAACTTCATTAGTAATTTTAATTTTGCCCCGTCCTGTGGTCCTGTGATCTCGCCCTGCCTCCACTTGCTTTCTGGTATTTTATTACCTTGTGAAGCATGTGATCTCTGTGACCCACACCCTATTCGTGCACTCCCTCCCGTTTTGAAAATCACTAATAAAAACTTGCTCATTTTACAGCTCAGAGAGCATCACGGAACCTGCTGACATGTGATGTCTCCCACAGATACCTAGCTTTAAAATTTCTCTCTTTTGTACTCTTTCCTTTTATTTCTCAGACCAGCCGAGATGCTCAGGGAAATAGAAAAGAACCCATGTTAAATATCGGGGGTGGGGTTTCCCCCAATAAGCCCCAGCAGTTTCAAACCTGTGGTTCAAACATCTCAACATACAGCTTCCTTGGTTGCCAATTGCCAAGCAGTTGGCCAGAACTTGTCACATGGCATGACTCAACCGTTTAGGGAGCTGACAGATGTGATGAAGCACACGCTTATTCAGTAATATTAAATGTCTCTGTCACAGCAAGTAACAAAATGTTGTTAAAATTCATGATATAAAACTGGATGATAATACAAAGAAAAATTAACAGGAAGCAATCCTAATGAAAGTGTTTTAATCTATTTCTAGTAGAGGAAAAATCAAACAGAAATAAATGATATGTTGCTTTTAGACGTACCCATATATAGCAAAATACTGTTCTAAAAAATACACATAAATGCTAATCAACACCTTCATTACAGTGGGTTGCTTCCCAGAAAGAATTAAGAAAAGCAGAATTAGAAAAGGCTACACAACAAGTTTCAAAATTACTTGTAATACTCTATTTCTTCATATTGTATACATGATACTATTTATACTATTCTGTATTACTTTCTATATATTTGAAATAGTTCATATTAATTTTTAAAAGAATAACTACACGGCTGCAATAGTTGTCTATGATGTAAGAAATTATCCCAAACATAATAGCTTAAAACAACATACATTTATTATCTCACAGTTTCCATGGGTCAGGAGTCAGGGCAAGGCTTAGTTGGATGGTCAGATTCTCACAAGGCTTCAAAGTACTGGCCAGTCTAAGGCTCAGAAACCTCTTCCACAGTCACCTGATTGTTGACAGAATTCATTTCTTTGCACCTGTTGAATTCATGGTGACTTGCTTTTTCAAGGTCAGCAGGGGAATCTCTGACTTTAGTCAGCTATATTGTGTATAAAGTAACATAATCATTATCTTTGCCATATATTGTAGCCTAATCAAAAGAGTGACTATATCATTATATTCAAAAGTTCTTCTCACACTCAAGGGGAGATTATTTAGAGCATATATACCAGGAAGCAGGAATCCTGGGAGCCATCTAAATTTCTACCTACTACAGTCCCTTAAGAGTCTCATAATACAGTGGAAGACATAGACATAAGGACAAAGGTTTAAAGCAATGTGAGATAAGCTATATTAGATACGTGTCTTCTTTTGGGTCCCCCAAAAGTTGACCTAGATAGAAGACCTTAGGTGCAGTATATTTGACATGATTCCAGGATGTATATGTGAGACAGGGAATGGAGAAAGGCCAATATAAACAGTTCGTTAACGAGCAGGTTACCACTATGGGCACTGGGGCTAAATCCCACTGTGAACCCTCTAAGAACCATATGAAACATGCTTCATATTTATCTCACCGGTAGATGGAAAGCCTCAACCATTTTATCTACTGACTCCGGTCCCCTGTTGGCTGAGGCTCTCTCTCACTCTTCCAGGTTGTCACTGTGCATGGTAAGTTTCTATGGTGCCAGATAAATCCTTCATAAAGTGAAGCACAGAGGAACAGATGCTTAAAATGGGAACTGGTCAGCATGTCAGAAACTCTACCCCACATGCAGGGATCTCAAAGCTGGACATGTAACAATATGGGGTGAGACATTAAGAACATCTGTCACAATGTGTATATTAGGTAAATTAAGACTTGCTGCTATAACAAATAAACATACAAATCTCAGTGGCTTAATATGATGACATTTTATTTCTCACATACAATTCAATCAATAGGACCGTGAAGCTTTGGCAGGGTGAAAGAGTGACTGAAGTGCTCCTTGCAAACGTTCAGGAACACTGCTACCTGCATCTTCAATACATGGCCCCCAAAGACTCCTTGTCTGTATAAGCAAACGACTAACAGACAGGAGAAGAGAGAGAAGTAGATTGTGTGGAAGAAAAGTTTGAGATGGCATGGCTTCACTAAAGCACAAGGGAGCTTGGGTAACATAGTCTAGTTGTGTGCCCTTTCGAAAAAGAAATAGATCAGTTGAACAGGTAGCATTTGCTACCCTGTTCACGTATGTAAAAGCATATATGACCTTTAGGTTAAATCTTGAAGAAAGATGTGGTAATTAATTTTTTGTATCAACTTGGCTGAGTCATGGAGTGTCCATATATCTGGTTAAACATTATTCTGTATATGTCTGTGAGAGTAATTCTGAATGAGATTAACATTTGAATCGGTAAACTAAATAAAGCAGATTGCCCTTCCCAATATGGGAGGGCCTTATCCAGCCCACTGAAGGCCCGAGTACAACAAAGAGGTACAGTAAGAAAGAATTTGCTCTTTACCCAACTATCTTTGAGTTGGGACATTAGTCTTCTCCCTTGACACTTGACTTAGACTGAAACTTACACTCCATCAGCCCTCCTGGATCCCAAGCCTTCAAACTCAGAATATAACTATCACCTGCAATTTGTTGACTGCAGATCCTAGAACTTCTCAGCCTCCAAAACCATGGGAGCCAATTCCTTATAGTAAATCTATATATCTATATCTATCGATATACATAAATCCTACTGATTTTGTTTCTCTGGAGAACCCAGATTAATACAGAAGGTTAAAAATGTGTCATAGAATTAACAAGGAATAAAAGCATTTCAGGCAGAGCAAAAAACAACATGGACAGAAGAACAGCTTAGAAGAACCCAAGCAGGTTCAGAGAACTGAAGTAGATTTGTTTTGATAGGACCCATAGCAGGTGTAGTTATATGAAAGAAGAATCTGGAAATGTGGGCAGGAACCTGACAGTAAGACTCCTGATTTTACACTGTGACGGAAATGAAAGGCTAGAGAATTTAAAACAGAAGTATACAGCATTTTCTGATACTACTTTAGGAACCTCAAGAAAGATGCTGTGTAAGAGCAAGCAAAAGTATTTTCTGCTAAATATTGTTAAACATCACCTGTCTTGAGCTCTAGGACATTTAACAAGGAAAGATGATGCATTCAGTCAAAAGTGCATGAGCCTGAAGTCAAGCAGGTTTGAGTTTAATGGTACCTGGCAAGTTTGTTATGAGAATCAAAGGGTTTGTATGTAGAGCTTTTAGCACAATGTATGACAAAAAGCATGTGCTCAAGGAAAAAAAACAAACAGTTCCTTTCTTCTCTGAGCAACAAAATAAATAGCATGAATTTATCTCAGAACCAGAGGGAAAAAAAAAAAACTGAATTAGTGGAAACTCTGACTTTTGGACACTGCTTGATATTGCTAACACTGTTTGTGAATAATTATGCCCTGTAAAAGGAATAACCAAAAAACTTTTAATGTGTAGCCAAGATATGCAGACTCAGTAACCCCAGCCCAAGTGCTTACTGGTGTATACCAATTGGGTGTCAAAAATGTGCAACAGACTATCTAAAGAAGGGTAATAATACTAAGCCCCAACATTAGTATTGAGAAACACTGACAATTCATAGTAGTCATAGTAAAATATAGCAAGGAAATACTTTCACATTGAAATTATTTAACTCTACATTAACCGGCTGCCTAAATATATTTCTTATGTTCTATTCACTCTTTAATGAAATGTGTGTCTCTTAATAAGCTTGCATTTCATAATTAGATACATAATATTCATGCCTTGTGATTTCCCCCACAGAGAATTTCCAATGTATTAATTACAATTTTTAAAAAACCCAATTTATTCTGTGTGTTTAGCTTCTAAACATATTTTTTAAAATTTATTTAAGGCATGAACAAAATTCCATACAGTGAAAATCTGTAGGAGAAGATAAACTTTATTTGATAATTCATGACCCAAATGAACAAAGGGTGTTTAAAAAAAAAAAAAGAAAGAAAAGAAACACTAACTCAAACTTTTAAAATGAATAGCGTCTTTTTGTATAAATCACTTTTGTGTTACTATTATGCCACATCCTTATTTACTTTTAATCTGCTTACAAAATATTAGATAATATAGTGTCTTTAAAAACTTCCAATCCCAGGAGCAGTGGAGCCCTGGTTCTCAACCTCAGCTGCACATTTGGAATCATTAGGGGACCTTTTTAAAAATACTCATTACCTAGGTTTCACCTCAGATCCATTGTTAAAAAAAAAAAAAAAATTGAGAGTGGAACCTAAGCACAAAAATTTAAAAATCTCCAGAGATTATAGGGAAATGTACAGCTTGCATCAATCCCTATTCACACTGCCACTATACCATTCAGGCCTTCAATATCACATACCTGACTCTTTCAAGAGCCACCTAACAAGTCTTCTCACCATCCTACTTCACCATTGTCAGATTAAAAGTACCCTTAAAATGTACTTATCAAACCTAACATGCTTACTGAGGGTCTTGTTAAGATTTTAAGATGAAGGCTCTAATTAAGTTGATCTTGAGTGGAGGTTGACAGTCTACATTTCTTTCAAGTTCCCAGGTGATGTTTATGCTGCCAAGCCACAAACAACAAACCGTACTGATTTATGTTTTCCAGTCATAAAGAAAACTACTGGTACCACTTCCTAATTCTAGATACTTTTTCAGTTTTTTTCTTTCTTTTTTTTATTTGACTTGGCATTTTACATTTAAAAAGTAGAATTTTTATCTTGCTTTTTAGTGAATATCCATGTTAGTTAATACATTTAAGTAAAGACATAACATCCTTGAAGGCTTTAAGCCCTTTGACAGCTCATAGGACAAGTTAGATGTATAGTAAAGAAATCTGTTTCCATATGGACAGACACAGTAAGATTCAGTATTTTGACCCCTAGTAAGTTTATAGTCATATAACTAAATATATGCAAAGTGTTGGCAAATACCACTAAAATATTTATTTAAAACTACCATTTATGGTGGGTATGGAAAAAAAGGAGCTATTATAGAAATAGAATTGCAAGATTAGAAAAACACATTCTAGTTGACTTAATCTGAATTCTATAATTTTCTAAGCCATCTATAATTTAAATTTTTAAAAGAATTTCTCATAATAGTCTAGAAATTAGCCATGCTATCTAATAATACATTACCAGTATTGTGTACTTATTTTAAACATATAGACTATGTTTAACATAGACTATGCTAACTATGGTTAACAATACCGCACAGTACCCTTAAAATGTATTAGGGGGATAGGTCTTCTGTTTTGTGATTTTTACTGCAATAACTAAGTAGGGGTCTTTACCCATAGGCAAAGCCCAAAGATGAGGCCAATATATTTCAACAATGGCAGAGTCACTGAAATAAGCAGATAAACTCCTAAAGTGATACTCTTTTAAAAGACAACACTTACTAGAAACATATAGACTAAAAAAAAATCCTTAAGGAATGATTGATAAAGATTAAACTTAGTATAATGAGAAATTTTCTTCCTTTATGGTTGCCAAAAATTCATAAAAAGAAAATATTAATAATTTGTGTTCTCAGGCCTTTGAACTCAGACTGAAACTATGCATTGGCTCTCCTGTGTCTCCCGCTAGCCAAAAGCCAATCTTGGAACTTAGCCTCCATAATTGCTGAGCCAATTCCCTGCAATAAATAAATATGTGTGTGTATATATCTATATATATACACACACACACATGCTTGCATGACTGAAACTTTATACCCATTGAGCAACATATTAGGGTTCTCCAGAGAAACAGAATCAACAGTACACACACACACACACACACACACACACACACAGCTCAATGTATTAGTCAGTTTTGGAGAAATATAGATCATGTTGTGTTCCATTTAAAACCTATTTATTGATGTAGAACATGGAATGTGTCAAAAGTATTTAATTGCTCCCACTCCCTCCTTTGTATTTTATGTATCATTATTGTGAAGAAGGGGTGGTAGAAAAAAGGAGGAGGAGGAGAAGAACTTTGGGTATATTACAAAGTCAATGTGTATGTGTATACGTGTGTACTATTGGTTCTGTTTGGAGAACCCTAATATGTTGCTCAATGGGTATAAAGTTCCAGTCACGCAAGATGAAACAGTTCTAGAGATCTGCTGTAAAAATTGTGCTTATGGTTAAGAATACTGTACAGTACCCTTAAAAGGTATTCAGGGGATAGGTCTCGTGTTTTGTGATTTTTACCACAATAATTAAAAGTAGGAGTCTTTACCCATAGGCAAAGCCCATAGATGAGGCCAATATATTTGAACAATGGCAGAGTCACTGAAATAAGCATAAAAACCCCTAAAATAACATCCTTTTAAAAGACAACACTTACTTAAATATAGAAGTTCCAATGTTTCTAGATTATCCTATTACGGTCATGCATTGCTAAATGATAGGGATATGTTCTGAGAAATTAATTATTGGATGATTTCATATTTGTGTGAACATCGTAGAGTATACTTACACAAACATAGATAGTATAGCCTACTACACACCACACACCTAGGCTATATGGCATACACAATTTTTCCCAGGCTACAAACCTGTACAGCATGTTATTATGTGGCATATGACTATACTTTGCTGGTATTTAAGTTGTACTTTACTATTTGTAGGTTTCATCACTAGAAACTAAGGAGGCTACATGGACTCTAAAAAGTTTTAAGACTGGATTTTTAAAATGGGTATCAACTACTAAACTGCAGAAAGTGTTGTTGTAAGCAGGCAGCTGCCATTCTCTATTTTAGGTAACAGTGCCAGATCCAGTGTAAATATCATGAGAGTTGCAGTTGTAATATTTAGAATTATCACCAAAGTCACAAATACATCATAAGCTGTTACACCTGGGAAACTCTGAAAGTGTAACCTGAGAGTCTTTCCAGCTTGAAATGAATTACATGAAATGAAATAAATTACCAATATATCCCCAGTCTAAGGTTAGAAAACTCATGAATTACTACACCAGAAGAACCCTCAAGCCCTAGATATTATTGTAAACATCATCTATTTTGATATTATGCATATAACTATTTATAATATCAAAATAATATGATATTTGGAATTACCCCTCGTAATTCCAGTATTCATAGTAGTTATAATTTGCTTCTCAAACTACCCTTGAGTAAAAACACACATTAACATGATCATAATGAAGTCACTGGAGGACTACGGTTGCTTAGGAACATTAAAAAATCTAGCATAGATTGAGAATTTATTATCATATGAGCCATTGAAATTAGCAATTGGGTGCTTTTCCTTTGATTAGATGTTATATGTCAGTCTGGCACCTCTAATACTTCCCAGTTACACTGATAAATGAAATCAATTTTATATTACATTATTCAGTATCTGCTGCTTTGCTGCTTATTTTGGAAATACAATTTTGCCCTTATAAACCTGAAAATACAAACTATGGAAATGTAAAGACAACATACCAAGTGATTGGTTTTCTGTTGTAAATATTTTTACCATATTCTAAGCTTTGCTAATTTTTGTATTGTTTTTATTTCTGTATTTCAAATGTTTTCAATTTGAAATAATTACAGAATCACAAAGAGTTGCCAAAGTAGTACAGAGAGGTCTCTTGTACCTATCATCCAGATTTCTCTGATGGCAACATCTTACATTACCCCAGTGCATTTTCAGAACCAGGAAATTGATGGTCCAATACAGTGAACTGGACTACAGATCTTACTCAAGTATCACTAGTTTTTGCATGCATTCATTTTTTTGTTTTTATCTACAATTCTAAGACATTTTATTAAATGTGTTTATTTGTCCAAATGGCCATGTGCTTCCAGTTCTCTTTGTCACATTTCCTCCTTATCAGGGAAAACAAGGAATTGATATATTTTTCAAAGGCTATTGATGCAAGAGCCCATACTCAAATAAAAATAGCTTGGTGATTTCTGATCACTAACATGATATGTCTGAGCAATTTACATTTACAGTTGTAGAAATAAATGGCTTGCATTTCAGATTTTCATGAAAAAGATAAACCTGCTTACTCGGAATTTTATTATGTGTAGCATTGGTTTGAAATGCAACATCTTAATGTGAAAAATAAAAAAAAACTATTTCAACTATTTGTTTTGTCAGCTAACCTTCACAGTTGTGTACCACATCATTTTTCTCAGACTAGCTCAATGTATTAGTCAGTTTTAGAGAAATATAGATCATCTTGTGTTCCATTTAAAACCTATTTATTGATGTAGAACATGGAATGTGTCAAAAGTATCTAATTGTTCCCACTCCCTATTTTGTATTTTATGTATCATTATGATAAAGGGGTGGTAGAAAAAAGAAGGAGGAAAAGAAGAACTGTTGGGTATATTACAAATTCAAATTCAAAAAACAAAGAGAAAATAATGTTTCCTATTTGATTTCAAACACAAGATTAATTATTAGAATAAGATAAAGAATAATGTGACATGTTGCTTGGAAATTTAAGAGGGCAAATTAAATATAACTCCAGATGTAAGCCTAAAAATGACTTTCTCATATTGTACCTTAAAACTTTTATAGTAATCCAGAGAACATATCATATTATTATGACATAAAGTGATTCATTCTTATCTCAGGAGGGTATAATGTCATAAACAATTTATTTGCTCAGTGTATTAGTTCGTTTTCACACTGCGAATAAAGACATATCCGAGACTGGGTAATTTAGAAAGGGAAGAGGCTTAATTGACTCACAGTTCAGCATGGCTGGGGACACCTCAGGAAACTTACAAATCATGGCAGAAGGAGAAGCAAACATACCCTTCTTCAAATGGTGGCAGGAAGGAGAAGTGCTGAGCAAAAGGGGGAAAAGCCCCTTATAAAATCATCATATTTCTTGAGAACTCACTCACTATCACAAGAAAAGCATGAGGGTAACTACCCCCATGATTAACTTACCTCTCACTAGGTCCCTTCCATGATATGTGGGGATTATAGGAACTACCAATTCAAGATGAGATTTGAGTGTGGACACAGCCAAACCAGATCAATGTCCTAAGACTGGATGAAATGACCTGGTGAATAAGTAACTAGAGAAAGAATGAGTGACAATAGAGATGTTAAAACGAAATAGCCAGGTGCGGTGGCTCACGCCTATAATCCCAACACTTTGGGAGGCCAAATCAGGCAGATCACTTGAGGCCAGGAGTTCAGGACCAGCCTGGCCAACATGGCAAAACTCCTTCTCTACTAAAATACAAAAATTAACTGGGTGTGATGTCACATGCCTGTAATCCCAGCTACTCAGGAGGCTGAGGCATGAGAATCACTTGAACCTGGGAGGCAGAGTTTAAGGGAAACGGCTGTGCTTTAGTTAGGAGTAGGCTGAGGCAGCCTTCTGGTGCAGCATGACTCAGCGGGTTTGGAGCACAGGCACACAACCCTGCACATTACGTAACCACACCACGTGAGGCACATAGACAATCACTTACGTGAGCTCGTGCTTGGCTCAGAGCCACTATTGTCTGTAAAAGGTATAACTACCCTACTGATGCTGTACATACACCTTGCTCACACCCAGAGAAAGAGTAAAGCCATGCTGAAACTATCTACAATTCCTCGAATGTTCTTCCAGCTACCCACCACTTGCCTACCAACTTCACTCAGACTTCAGTTAGAACCTGACAATTGGCATCACAAGCAGGATCCTGAGGTGAGTGAGCCTTCAGTCCCTGCTGCCTCTGGGTGGGTCAAGTGGCTGCAACATGAGCTGTGGTACCCAGTGGCAGCTGTGCTGCTCAGATGGGCTCTGGTAGAAACCTGGGCAGTGGTAGATGGGTCCCTCATGAGCATGGAAAAGGCACTGAAGCAGCCAGAAGTGCACAGCACCAAGAAGGAGCGAGCTTTTGCCGGCAGAGTTAGATGGGCATTTTTTACTGTGCTACAAGAAGTATACACCAAGTCCCCGAGGGATGCAGCACAGGTAAGGGCCCTCCAGGTGCAGACATGGAGCCTGGAGGCCTGGCTACACAGCTCAGAAAAAGAGTTAAAAGCTTCCATGAATGGGGACTTCCAGATGCAGGCAGGGCACCTGGAGACCTGGCTACAGAGCTTGGAAAAGGAATTTGAGGCTGCTGTGAATGCAAGCCTGAGTCCCTGGTCTCAGCCAGAGATTCCCACTCTGATACGGAGGAGGAAGAACCCCCATTGCGAGTTCACCCAGTGGTCTGTCAGAAGGTAGATCATGAACAGCCATTGGGACCCCAAGAGCAGGCTCAGGGACCCAACACTGTAATGAAACATACTTCATACACTGCCTTTACCCCAACTGAGTTGTGGGAATTAGGAAAGCAGTGCCTCCAGGGTCTAGGGGAACCTCTGCCTGCATGGATGCTTTGTTTATGGGCAAAGAGAGCAGATAGTATCTTCTGTTCCACCTCTGAGATGGAAAAGCTAACCTCGATTACGATTCACCCGTCCCTCCATCAGCAGTTGCAGGTGAGCAGGAGGTTGGCGCAAGGGCAAGATGACCACACCCTGATTGAGTGACTATGGGAAGCCATACAAACTGTGGAATGACACTGGTAAAATACCCAAAATCGTGACTAAATGGCAGTCATATGCCGATTTTGTGCAAGTCACTGGGGAGATGGGTATGTGGCAGGCTATGTTTGACTTGAATACTCATGGGCCAGATGATGAACATTTTGCCTCCCACATGAGGGATCTCGTGTTGGGTTCCATTCCCCCGAGTGCCTTTTGCTCCCTAGCTGCTGTCCTCACCCCATATGTAGGGTGCTGAATACATAAAGTGACCACTGCTATGGAAGCTCTCGGGGAAGCAGAAGGCCATCAGTGGGACCAAGGGATCTGTGCAGTAAAGAAGGGGAAGATGTCCCGCTTGTGGGGCCCCCCATCCCATGGGAGAAAAGGGAGTCCCAATGAATGGCATGCTCACAGATGTGGATAGATGTGATTCTGGCCAGAGTCGACCAAGAGAAAATCAATAAGCAGCCCAATGAAGTACTCTTAACTTTGTGGAGACAATTGTCCCTGCAGCACCAATTGCAGAAAATGCCCAAGGGGAAGGACATTTCTGTGTGACCCAGTCCCGCCTGGGAGCTTCAGCTCAAAGACTACTTCCTGCAGCCAACCAGAAATGTAGAGCCTTTCCTGTTTGATTATGGAACTGGCCAAGGTGCCCGGCTTGGGAGGACACCAGATGACTAGAGGCCACATGTGGAATTAGCAATCCACTGGTTCCCCACCAATGTACAGTGGGTGCTGTTGCTGGTGGATACTGGCACAGATCGCAGGCTTGTTTATAAGAAACCAGATAAATTTCTGGGCAAACCTGCCTACACTGACGGTTATGGAGACTGGTTAGTAACAGTGAAACCTGTATCTCTGCACCTTGGTATCTGCCATTTGGCTCCCCATTTAAATACTGTGTATGTCTATCTCATACCAGAATACATTCTGGGGGTGGACCATTTAGATGGCCTGGTGTTACAAACCATGACTGGGGAATTCAGACTCTGAGTGTGTGTGATGAAGCTGGTACTGTGTGGACATACACATCGCCAGCCTCAGGTCTTGCCACAAACCCAACGAGTTACATCCACCCAACAGTATCATTTGCCAGATGGGCATACAGAGATAACTGAGACAATTAAAAAGCTGGAGAAGGTGCAGATAGTGCGAGGAACCCACAGCCCCTATGATTCTCCAGTGTTGCCAACTAGAAAGACTGACGGAACTTGGCAGATGACGGCAGACTATCGGGAACTGAATAAAATAACACCCCCTTTGCATGCAACTGTACCATCAATCATGGATTTGATGAACCATATGAGAATGGAACTGGGACCATACCACTATGTAGTGGACTTGTGGACTTGGCCAATGCATTTTTCTGCATTGACATTGCTTCAGAGAGCCAGGAACAGTTCACCATCACATGGGACAGGCAACAATGGACTTTCACAATGTTGCTACGGGGCTCTGTGCATAGCCCCACCATATGTCATGGTCTCATTGTCACAGATTTAGCCACCTGGCAATGTCCAGAAGGGGCCTGCCTATTCTAATATATTGATGATATTATGTTATATCTGATTATCTTGCATCCCTTTTGCAGCAACATTTGGTAGCATGTGGTTGGACTGTTAATGAATCCAAGGTCCAAGGACCTGGATTATCTGCCAAATTTTTGGAAGTTATCTGGTCAGGTAAGACAAAGGCCATCTGAGAGGCTATCATTTATAAGGTTCAGACATATCTCCGGCCCTCTATGGTGAAGCAGCTGCAAACTTCTGTGGGCCTCCTGGGATACTGGTGGACATTTGTGCCCCATTTAGCTCATATGATAAAAACCATTGCATCTGTTAACAAAGAAGGGCTCTACCTGGGATTGGGATGATGTGGCTGAGACCACCTTCCTAGCAGCCAAGTGGGCTATTCAGCAGGCACAAATCCTATGGGTAGTTGACTAGGGGTGCCCGTTTGAGCCGGATGTGCATGTGACCACAGATGGTTTTGGTTGAGGCCTGTGGCAGCACACAGAGTGGCTGAGAATGCAAGTAGGCTTTTGGTCCCAACTATGGAAGGAAGCCGAGCTCTAGTTTTCCTTGACAGAGAAACAGCTAGCAGCTGTATATGCCGCCCTTCAGGCTTATGAGAGTGTGACAGGATGGGCTGCAGTTGTCATGTGGACGACTTACCTGGTAGCGGGATGGGTGCATTCATGGGTAACGACCCCCTGGACTGGGATGGCATAGACATCCACTTTGATGAAGTGGGCGCCTACTTGGAGCAGTGGAGGACAAGTCCCTTAGCAGCAGAGTTGCAACAGATTTTGGGACCTGTAGTCCTAATGCAAGATAAGGCCATGGGACCTGAGCAGCACCTAGACTCTGAGCCTTCACCATTTAAGGAAGGGCGTCCCCCCTTCCTAATAGGGCATGGTACACTAATGGGTCTAGCCAAGGTGCTACTGTTGCTTGGAGTTGCAGTCCAACCAAGTATTGACATCACATGCTTTGAAACCAGGTATGGACAAAGTAGCCAATGAGCTGAACTTAGAGCAGTATGGATGGTGATCACCAAGGGGGTGACACCTATGGTAATCTGTACCAATAGCTGGGTGGTCTGTCAAGGCTTAACCTTGTTGTCAACTACCTGGAAAATACAGAAGTGACTAGTTGGCCACCAACACATCTAGGGCCAAGCCATGTGGCAAGACCTCTGGGAAATGGGTCATCAGAAAGATATAACTATTTATCATGTGTCAGGCCATATGCCTTTGGCCACTCCCAGCAATGATGAGGCAAATGCCTCAGCCAAGGTACGATGGTTAGAGTCAGTACCTACATGAGATGTGGCCTTGTGGCTACACCGGAAACTTGGACATGCCGAGGGTAAATTGATGCAACAGGTCAATAAACGTTGGGGTCTGTCCCTGCCCACACAATATATTTGGGAGGCTTGTCAGAAATGCCCAGCTCAGGCATACCCTAAATGGAGGCAGATGCTCAGTGTTACACAACAAGTGATGATAGGGAAAGTGCCCTTGACTAGATGGCAAGTATATTACATAGGGCCTCTGCCAAAGTCACAAGGGTATACTCATGACTAACAGCTATGGTCACAGCCACAGGCCTGTTGTTCACCTACCCTTGCAGGGCAGCTGACCAACAGAGCACCATCCAGGCCCTGCAACATTTATGTGCTATGTATGTTCGCCCTCTGGTCGTTGAGAGTGATAGGGGAACACATTTCACTGGACAACAGGTACAACAATGGGCACAACAAACAGACATAAAGTGAGGATTCCATGTGCCATACAACCTGCAAGCTGTGGGTATGACTGAGTGATATAATGAGCTCTTGAAGAATGAGTTGTGCTTGCAAGTCACAACCCTATCTTTGTGGCGCTGGAGTTCCAGACTGGACCCGGTGCTCCAAACCTTGAATGAATGGGCATGGAAAGGCGACCTGGCCCTGCCCCCATTCAGTTGCAGGTAGGTACCAAGGATGACCTCCTCCGACCAGGTATAGGGACAAATGGTAACCTGTTGTTGACCGTCCCAGTGCCCTGAAGGCAGAAGAACAGAAAACCTGGCTGTGGCCATGGACCCTCCAACCACCCCCTACCCCCGCAGCCAATGCCGGTGGTTGGCCACTGTAGCTCCCTGGAGGAGGACTTACAATATGACTTGCATGTCACTCCTTGGGTGTTCAAAACAAGCCCCACACAGTTGACTGTTCATAGTGGAACAGCCAGGGAAGGAACCCTCCTCCAGGGAATATATGTACTGTCTGTGTGGCATATTATGAGCTCTCCTGTGACTTTGACCCAGATACAGGACTCAAAGGAACCATGGCGAGCTGAGAAGGTGTGGTACCATCGCCCAGGGCAAAAGCCCTGGGTGGTTGCATTGTTATTCAGGGATGAAAGATTAGCCTCTATTTTGCCTGAGAGATGTGATTTACCTCTGTTAGTATCTGTGCCTGCGCTGTGATCTTGACCATAAGTTAACATGCTCCAACTGCATTATGGACTGTGCCCACACCTACACTGAGGTGACCAATGTTTCCAACAGATGGATCTGTACTGCCCTTCCAGCAGCAGCTTCTGTGATGACTTACCTTGGCACATACAATCACAGTCTGCAGATAACACGGCTGGAGACTTGGGGTCCGATGGCCGACACCTGGAACACAACGCAGCAAGGTTTGAACAAAGGATGCCGCAAAACCCATGGTGCCCCTGCCCCCCCTTGCTGGCCCATAGTGTTTATGATGGGTGAGGCTGGCTAGTGGGGGAACATGTAGTACCCCTGGTCCAGGCACCATAGTGCATAGAGCAACATTGGGTAATACCACCGTGGGATGGGTACCCATCACAGCCTGTGAAAACATAACACGTATCACCACACAGAAGGTGTGGTAGAACAAGCAGCCCCACTAAAGTCGGCTCCAATGGACTTTATGCCCCCTAGGGGTTTATGGGTCTGTGGGGACACAAGGTGGCCTTACCTATCAGCGGACTGGACTAGATGTTGTATCTGGGGGTGTCCTTATGTACCTGCCACTGTTCTCCCCATATTGTCCAGACACCCACATAACCAGGAAGCACTGCACTCTTGGTTTCTGCAAGTTCGACGAGCACCCTGGTGGTTCTACTCCTTGGCAATGACTATCTCTGGAGTGGGTGTCATAAGCAAAAGTTACTGCTCTTGCAGAGCACACCACTCAGGCTCTGAATTACACCCAAGTGGCCCTCCTCCTGTTAACACTTTACTGACCAGATCAGAAAGGTGGTGTTGCAAAACCAAATGGTCTTAGACATAATAACTACTGCCCAAGGAGGCCCCTGTTCCCTTTTAGGAACACAAAGTTGTACCTTTATCGCTGACAATTGGCAAACATAATAGCAGTCCTGCAACAGTTCTCACAAGAGATTAATGGAGTCAAGAGCCTTACTGATGACCCTCTGCAGAGATGGTAGGCACCCTTAGGCTCTGGCCTACAATGGACCCTAATAGTCATAAGTAGCATATCTGGTTTCCTAGCAGTGAGCTGTTGCTCTCTGTATTGTTGTTGTGGGTTATGGATTCAGGGCTCTGCCTTATGGGCACGTGTCCCTGCCCAGAGGATGCCCTCAGCCTAGGGGGTGGAGTGTAAGGGAAATGGCTGCTCTTTAGTCAGCAGTAGACCGAGGCAGCCTTCTGGCGCAGCATGACTCAGCAGGTTTGGAGTACAGGTGCACAACTCCACACATTATGTAACCATGCCACATGAGGTGCATTAGGTGATCACCCACATGAGCTCATGCTTGGCTCGGAACCACTATTGTCTGTAAAAGGTATAACTATGCTGCTGATGCTGTACATACAGCTTGCTCACACCCAGAGAAAGAGTAAAGCCATGTCAAAACTGTCTACTATTCCTCAAGTGGTTTTCCAGCTACCTGCCATTCACCCTGCCAACTCCCCTCAGACGTCAGTTAGAACCTGACACAGAGGTTGCAGTGAGCCAAGATCATATCATTGTACTCCAGTCTGGGTGACAGAGTGGTGGTGTATTTACCAGTACTTGTCTATGGCTAATCAGTTAAATCAGCTCATTCATTCATGCAAATCAGCCTGAGGGTGTGAGCAATAACCTTCTATGAATAATTGACAGTCTCTTTTACATGGCTACAAACTATATCCCATGTAAGAGAGATGCCCTTTCCAAGTGCAAACCATAGTTCTCATTATGTAATCCTATAAAAGAAGTAAATGGGTCAGTGAGAATCTATCACTATCAATCTCCATATGCCTCCATGTTTGAATAATGAGAGCCTATTCTCTATATGCTCAGCTGTGTCCACTCCCTGAATCACAGAAAGTCTTGTTTAATCAATTGTGTGTAGGAGTTTCTTCTCCAATAGCAAATTGGATTTAGAAATAGGTGTATGGTTCCTCTCCATACTCAGACTGATGTACAGGAGATGTGGGGGAAATGCAGAGTAGAGAGCATGAACAGATATGGAAACATAGATTTCAATCCCGAGTATTAAAGTGAGCATTAAGTAGCAACCTCACTATCTACTCCTCAGCCCAGGTGAATCTCCATGCCTGAAAACTGAGCCCAGATCCCTCCAGCCAGGTAACAGAGGATATGCACCTTCTTATCTAGTTCCTTCTACCCTCTTTTCCAGCCCCCCAATCCACACCATGGAAGATTCAAAAAATGAAACATTCATTCTACACCTAGTTTCAATACTGAATATCAAACCTGACCTACCTCAATCAAAAATTGTCTTACCCCATTCCCCAACCCATCCCTCTGCCTCTGATCATTTCAGTTTCTGGCTCCTTCCAAAGGGTACTAGCCTATACACTCTGGTTTTACATTTCTTCCTCATAGCCACCCACTTCTACTGTTCCATCCCTATTTTTCTATTCCTTTCTCACTACACTAAACTCACTTCCTTTTTCCCATGCCCATCTTGTTGCTACAACAATCATTTATATTGGAAATAAATAGGTCGAGGGCCGTTAGTATTAGTTTTGTGCCTACTCTTTCCTCAAGCCTTATAACCTTCTATTCACTATCTTTTCTTCTGCCATACTGAATAACTTGTGAGTTGCTAAATTTGTCATGTTGTTTTTCAGTCTTTTGACTCTTTAAAAAGGTATGCTTTCTTCCTATTATGACATTCTCTGCTTCTTCATACTTCTAAGAAAGAAAACCTCAAGTCTCAACTCTCCTGGGAATTCATATTTAAATATCCAGACTGGTGGTTCTCAAACTTGGTCTCACATCGCAATCACTTAGACAGTTTTAAAAATAATATTGGGTCCTGAGTCCCATCCTCTGAGATTCAGATTTAACTGGTATTGGGTGGTGCCTGGAGACAGAGATTTTAGCACCTCCCCAGTGATTATAATGTGCGAACAAGATTGAGAACCACCACTGCCCTAAGTGATATGAATGCCCATCTTCTGTAACCTGTATCACTTTACTTGTCATTATCAGTACTTTTTTCCTTGCACACTGAGTTGTCTTGTAGCAGGATGAGCTGCAGACAAAACCCCTCAGACAACGGGTTAAAGAAGGAAGAGGATTTATTTGGACGGGAACATCGGCAGACTTGCATCTCAAGAACCGAGCTCCCTGAAGAAAGAGTTCTTGGTCCTTTTAAGGGCATACAACTCTAAGGGGTCCACGTGACAGGGTCATGATAGATTGAGCAAAGCAAGCATGGGGTATGTGACTAGATGGGGGTGGTGAGCAAGGCAAGTATTTCTCCATACCATTGTCTGTGATCTATAGATAGCACAAGTGGTTAGGGTAGGGGTTAATCTTTAACCTGCAGTCCTGGCCAGTGGCACCAGTCTGTTATTTTTCAGTTTTTACTTCCTCCCTTTCTTTGGAGACAAGGCACAGTAGGAGAAATGGTCACCCTCCCCAGTCTACGCACCATATTTTATTAGGTTTTATTCCCCAGTGCCTGCATTAGAAAATAAAGGA
Organism: Mandrillus leucophaeus; assembly: GCF_000951045.1. NCBI lineage: Eukaryota > Metazoa > Chordata > Mammalia > Primates > Cercopithecidae > Mandrillus > Mandrillus leucophaeus. The sequence goes on from NW_012106642.1 coordinate 68,149, forward strand.
ATCGGGTGGATCACGAGGTCAGGAGATCGAGACCATCCTGGCTCACACGGTGAAACCCTGTCTCTACTAAAAAAATACAAAAAACTAGCGGGGCGAGGTGGTGGGCGCCTGTAGTCCCAGCTGCTCGGGGGAGGCTGAGGCAGGAGAATGGAGTAAACCTGGGAGGCGGAGCTTGCAGTGAGCTGAGATCCGGCCATAGCACTCCAGCCTGGGTGACAGAGCAAGACTCCATCTCAAAAAATAAATAAATAAATAAATAAATAAAGGAATCTTCAACACATGACTTTTGATGAAATGAAGGAACAAAATTATTTCCTGTTTATACATGAATGTTGTTGCTGCTAAATGAGATAAATACTGAAGTATCTTGAAAAAAGTCACATAAATTGAGAAGAAAGGAAATAGTACAGTTAGAGATAGGCACAGGATGCCAGGCTGATGACGTGATGCTTAGAGCAAGGAAAAACTTGAAATGATACCTGAGCTATACACAAGGAATCAGCAGATCTTTTACAAAAGTAGCAAAATAAGATAACTGACAGCCACACTTTCTCCCTTGTGTCCTAAAAATGTCAACATAAATGAATATCTAGAATGGCTCCAGTACCTGCTGTTTCACAATGCTGATGATTTGGTAACATGTCAGCACTTTTCAACTTTATCTTCCCCATTTGATCTCAAATCACAAACTTTTTTTTTTTTAAAGTAGTGGAATGTCCTTTATATTAATGAAGCACCTGGACTCCTCTTATTTTATTATCCGCACTCCATTTTCTTAATCATTTGAAGGCAAACATGAGAAGATTAAAAAGGCAAAAAAAAAAAAAAAAAACAAGTATAGTAAAATAAGCACGAGAATAAATCCTAATGAGCATTGAGAGACTGGATATAATACATAACATTATTTTATTGGGACACTGTCCAATTATGATATGTTTAACCTTGGGTAAAGAGTAAATATAAATTCAATGATCAGATTGTTAGGGAACTTACACCAGTTTTGCAAAAACAAACCAGGACAATCTGAATTTTAGGTTCATACTTAGGTGTTATTATAATAAAATTTAGTTGTCACTAACTATATGATGGCAATTATAAGAAATCAAAGCATTTGTAGTACATATTATTTTCAAATTGAAGGAAAGGAAAAATTTGTTAGAAAAGCTGGCCCTACCATCAAAGGTACAATCCCCAAAGCTGTCAGTAAGAATTCAGCAGAATTCTATGAGCTTTCAGAAGACCTGGAACCGAAACTGCTGATTTCTAAGATCCCTGTTTTATATGAGTATATGTATATTAGGAAATTGGCCATGTTGCAAATAATGCTATTTATGGTAAGGCTTTAGGAAGTATGCTATCATTCTGAAGCTAAAAAAGAGGGAGGATTATTTTTCTCTATTTAGGTCAAAGTTGATTTGTTTTGCTCTTTTCTGTTTTGGTATAATCAGGTATTATTTTTGTTGTTGTTGCTGTTTCTTTGGGCTTTTGAAAATAGCAGATGAAGACAGGTATATGAATTTGTGTTACTATTGCTGACTCTCTAGCAGGCAATTTCCATTTAGGAAAAGGAAATTATCTTGCCAAAAATAAATCCTGAGGATGGAAGCTTATTCTGATGCTTGAAATCACAGACAACAAACATTTACAGGAACCAATAAGGTAATATGAAGAAGAAAAGCTGGCCACTAAGACAACAGGAAATGCTGGGAGCTGAAGACAATTGCCAATCTCACGTCTCATATAAACGAATTCAGATTTATTATTAATATGATCATTATAATCTTGTTGGCCACCATGTGGATCCTACTTTAAATATTTTATATAAGATTCTTCCATAAAATAAATAATTCTTATAATAAAATTGTTCAAAATATCTCACACGATAAACTTTTGTTTAGTCCTAAGCAAACTACATCTATTGGCAAAATCAGTTCCACAGCTGAAATAACTGAGCACACAATTACACAAAATTTTTTTCTTGTTGCAACATGTTTTCTTAGATTTACCCATTATCTAATATACTTTTCAACTAGAAGGCAAGAATAAAGAAAATTTAGAAACAGAAATAAATATTTATCACATGCTAATATTCCTAGGCTGTATACTAAAATTATTTCATATATTAGCTCATTTAATCCTCACGATAAGATTATACAGTACATATATTAATCCCAAGACACACAGAATTGAAAGTAAAGATATAAAGTGACTTACTTAAAAAACACACTAATAAATAACGAATTTAGGACTGAAAGTGTTTTTCTTATCGTTTTTGTGTCTTATCTCGTCTCTTTCTACAACATCATTTTAAAAAGCTATCCTTAATAAAGTGTTGCAATTTTCATGATGACTTTCACATTGTTTGAAAAAGGTACATAAAAATATTCTAAACTTTATTGCCCAAAATAGTCTTCACTGACATTATATTTGATAATTTCTGTCTAGAAACACTAACCAGTGAAATACTTTTATAATATATCAAAAAACTTCATTTTTCAAGTGCATTGACAGAAAGCAAGCCAACTTTAATTAAAAATGTGAAATAATTTTACTGATGGAAAATCATAATGATGCTCTCTTGTGAAAAATAACTAAGAGCAACATTTGGCATCACAGATACTCTGTCATAAAAATTTTGCATTAAAACATTATTCTAGAAAAATGGGTATTTGTCAATCTCATCTATATATCAAACATAGGAATAATCCTCAAATCAATTAAATGCTGCTGACTTAAAAAAATTATTGTAGCACATTGCCAACTCAGAATATGATCCCAATGTCATTGCAATTATGCCTGAAAGCATCTGGACAATGTACATTTCAATGTGTTTAAAAGCCTATTAACATTTTTATTGCAGGATGGCATGACCTCAATCATTCAGTTAGGCTTTTGAGCAACCATTAGAGATGTCTCTAGAACATGTGATATGGTTTGGCTTTGTGTCCCCACCCAAATCTTCTCTTGAATTATAATGCCATAATCCCTAAGTGTTGTGCGAGGGACCTGGTGGGAGGGACCTGGTGGGACGTAACTGATTAATGGGGGCAGGTTTCCCCTAGTGCCGTTCTCGTGACAGTGAGTGAATTCTCACGGGATCTGAAGGTTTTATAAGGGGCTGTCCCCTTCAGTGGGTACTCATTCTCTCTCCTGCTACCCTGTGAAGCGGTGCCTTCCACCATGATTCTAAGTTTCCTGAGGCCTCTCCAGCCATGCAGAACTGTTAGTCAGTTAAAACTCTTTTCTTTATAAATTACCCAGTCTCAGGTATTTCTTCATAGCAGTGTGAAAATGGACTAATACAACATAGGTTCTATTTCACACTTGAAAATAAGTATTTTTAAAAATCTGTTTCATTATGTTCTCTGTGAGAATGACTGAGTGTCCAAGAGGTATTCCTAAATGAGAATTTAAGGGCATGGAAAGAGAAAGTACATACACACACACACACACACACACACACACACACACACACATACAACTGTTAAATGCAGGAGTGAAAACGATCTCCAAATAGCTTTAAATAGATAAAATATGCATGTTAGGAGAGCAGGAGTAAAGAGTGAGCACTATATCACTTGTTTCCTGGATTTTAAATACCTAAAACACATAAGAGGAGTGTTTAAAATACTTCAAGCACGTGCATAAACACATACACATTCTAAAAGCCTAGAATGGCACCTTCATCCTGTCCTTTGCCATAAGAAACTGACCTTTGCACCAATCTAGTTTCCTAGCCCAGAGATAGAAGGGAGAGATATCTCAGCAAAAGATCAAAGCAGCATGTATTTTCCCCCCATCTCGTTAATTGGATGTTACTTAAAATGAACCTCTCTTCCACTTCCTGTGTTCTCTAGGGTTAACAAGCTTTGTGACAATGACAGCAGCCAATCCCATTCTTCCTGCTGCCTGAAGTCCAGACAATAGCTAAATTCACTGCACCTTTCTCACTTGCTAGAAGTTACAGAGGCATTTATTATGCATTCATGAATAGACCAGTGCAATAAGAGCAGTTGCTATTGTGAGTAGCAATTCCTGCCTTTATGAAAGAACTATAGAACTGACTCACACAAAGAGACAGATTGGCATGTTCAGGATAAAGTTGTGGGAGCCAAGCCCCACGACTGCTCCCAATGAACCTCAGTCCTGGAATTCACACCCCTGTATTTTTCCCTACCACACTGGGTAGAACTGAATTGTGATACCAATAGAATATTGCTGAAATCACAGAGTGTGATGTCTGAGGCCAGGTCACAAAAGCCTTCTTTCTCCTGCATTATTCACTTTAAGAGAAGCTGCTCCTCATGCATTTGGGGGAAACTCCAATAGCCCTATGGAGAGGTCCTTAGAGCAAAGAACCTAAGCTTCTTGCCAATTTCCAGCACCAACTTTTCTGCTATATGATTGAGCCATCTTGAAAGAGAACCCTCTAGCTCCAGTCAAGCTGTTAAATGACTGCAGCTTGGCTGACATGTAACAGCAACCACATGAAGAAACTGAAGCCAGGACCAACCAGCTAAGCTGCTCCTGAATTCCTGCCTCATAGAAAGTGTGTGAGAACATAAAGATTTCTTGTCATTTTAAGCCACTAAATTTAAAGGTCATCATTTTTGCAGCAATAGGTAACTACTTTCAAATTGTATTTTAAATCTATCCTATGCCTTACCCATTTCCCCATCATTTCTTACTCCACTACCTTGCCTATACTATTAATCGTCCCTAATCCATCCTACCCCTAAAGTTATTAATGAAAGTATAAATCTGTTCCTGTTACTACTCTTTTAGAAATATCTCATGGTTGTCAGTAACTTTCAAGGTAAAATTCAAACATTTTTACATTATTGCAACCTGGGCACAATTTAGCTTTTCAGTTTCATCCTCCATGACTTCTTCAACATATTCTTTAAATTTGTTTATACCAAACGACTTCCCTTTTACCAACCATGCCTTGCACTTCACATCTTTTACATTGCTCCCTCCATTCTTCACCTGAACCATTTTTGCCACATATCTCTCCTTAGAAAGATCATTTTTTAATATTAATGGACAATTGTTACATCTTCTCTAGAATCTTCCCAGATACTTTCCCCAATATAATTAGTTGTTCACTCATTTGTCTTCCCTCAGTACACTAAATATAATGGTGGTAGAGTAAAAGCTTAATGCATTACATTGTGTTATGGTGATTGGATGTGTTTTTACCTCCTCTATCAGACTGTGACCTTCCTTAGGAAAAAGAATCCTGTTTTAGTCATCTTTCATTCCCAAAGTTTTGACATGCTAAATGAGACATAGTAGAAACTCAATCAATGTTTGTTAAGTAAATGAATAAACAAATAGGTGAAAGTTAGAATGTACTATCCTTCTCTTCTTTCTTTATTCATTTCCTCAACATTAAATTGAGGAAATTTAAAATTCACGAGGTCCTATTTAATTTGGCCACAAGGACCTATTTATTTTACTTTCAGATTGTCTCCTAAACCCATAATCTTCGCTCTCTCATATTTCCCATTCCCTTGCTGGAACCATTGGCTGTAAGGGAGCACAAAATTGTAAATGATCGCAATGAAAAAATGATTTTCAATATTGTTTAACTCTGTATGGGAGTTAGGTCAGAGAGGCAAAGGGTCAATGCCTTAACACTGACACATAGGTGGGTCCATAGTTAGCTGCCAAAACTAAAAAAAGAATAAAATAACCATTAGAATGTCAGAATAATATTTTTGTGGCCCATAGAAGTTCTGGATTATTCAGTAACTCAATAAGCAATTGTAGTTTATGTTTAGTTATTCTAACATATTTAAGTTTCTTTATTTCCCAACCTAAGTTGACAATATTATTATTTCTTTAGAAACTATCAAAAACCACCTTTTTGATCATACGTCAAGCCAAATCAATTGACTTGCCACACTTTAATAAACTTAACATTTGACAGTTCACCATAATTATTTGTGTGTTTTTGTAAATTTGTGTGTGTGTCTAAGACCTTTAAATACATTGTGTATTGATAAAAATAAGGTCATAGGCTGGGCATGATGGCTCATAGGTATAATCCCAGCACTTCAGGAGGCTGAGGTAGGAGGATTGCTTGATGCCAGGAGTTCCAAACCTGCCTGGGCAACATAGCAAGACCTCATCTCTACAAAAATATTTTTAAATTAGCTGAGCATGGTGGCACACACTCGTAGTTCTAGCTACTTGGGAGGCTGGGAGCATCCCTTGTACCCAGGAGTTGGAGGCTGCAGTGAGCTGTGATCACGCCACTCCACTCCAGCCTGCGCAACAGAGCAAAACCCTGTCTCCATAAAAACTAAGAAAGAAACTAAAGTCATCAATACTTAAATAAAAGCAAATCCTTGCATACTCTACATACTTTTTTTTAGAAATTAGAAGATTTTAAATGATGCATAGGAAATATCTAATCTCATGGCTTTAAATAATGGAAATAAATTTCTGTCTCAAGTGAGAGATATTTTCCCCATAATTACACAGTTAGTGTACACGCTGAAATCCAGCTGGCCCATCCACTACATACTGAAACTGTTGGACTCATTGAATAATGGACTGTTGCAATTGGTACTAAAGACACACAAACACAAAAAAAGAGCATTTATGTAAAGCAGATTTAAAACAGACTTTTCATCAAAATGCCACACTGATTTCTAAAGTTTCCCAAAAGAGTTAATTGTCTACCTTTAATTAATTAAGAAAATTAAAGAGAAATTGTTCGACTGACTTAACCTATCTAAGTAGTCAATAAACAAAAAATAAAATCCTGATCATGCAAAACAATATCCATTTATTCAACCAAAAATTTGCTTGATATTTTTAAACTTGTTTTAAATAGCATTTTCTGTTTACATAGTATTATATTATCATAGTTCCAATCTACATTTCTGAACTGTTGAAGAAAAATATAAGAACAGTCATATTTCCTATGTAATATTCTCCTACATTTTGTATAGAATTCTAGGTGTTAAATTCTATGTATACTTTCTGCTTCCAACTATGACTGAACAACTGGCACTGGATTAACTATCCAGCTTGAAACAACTATAAAACTTTGCAAAATATATGAAGCATCAAAGTGAGATGTTTGACAACAGGTAGCAGAGAACTGTAACCTGTGACATTAGGGTAAGTCATGAGGTGAGTCCCACGATCACCTGTGGTTCAATCTAGAGGCACCTTCCAAATCACTGCACAAAGATGTGAAGCCCCAGCAGAGCACAGCAGTTTCCTTTTTGTGCAAACTGACAAAGCACTTTGTAAAATCTATATGAAAATACAAAGAACTCAAAATAGCCAAAACTATCTTAAAAAATAAGAACAAAATTGGAGTATTCACATTACCTGATTTCAAAACTTATTCTAAAAGTTACAGTATCCAAGACACATTATGCAAATAATGTTGCATAAGGATAGGCTAATAGGTCAATGAAATAGAATTAAGAGTCCAGAAATAGACAACAATTATATAGTCACTTTTTACAAAGACACCAAAAGGAAAGTCATTTCAACAAAAGGTATTGGAACAACTGAACATCCAAATAAGGGGAGAAAACAACTTCAAATATGTCTCTCACAATACTCAAAAATAATTTGAAAAAGACCATAGGTTTAAACACAAAAGCTATTATTGAGTTTTAGAAATTATTTAAATATTTTGATTAAATCATTTTTAAATCTATGTATGGTATATATTTTCTCAAGAGTGTAAATGCCTACTTATTTTCATAATGGTGTTTCTTTGATGAGCATAAGTTTTCAACTTTTACGAAGTCTAACTTATCACTTTATCCTTTTATGGTTTGTGCTTTCTATGCCTTGTGTAAGAAATATTTACCCCAGAATTGCAAAAATATTTTCCTATATTTTCATTACATTATAGAGGCTCAAAACAGATGGCTATGTATAATGACTTCTCTGGTATCTTCTTAAGAGGGTATTTTTGAAAATGAAGAGTTTATCAAAGGTTGCTGAGAATATTGACCTCCACGTCTAGACCAGACCACATACACAGGGGCACAAAAGACAGTTACAAATATCAGTTTTCTGTTACTTTAAGTATTATGCTTTAAAGTTTAATCCGAAGGGGAAAATAAACTTTGTAGTATCTTGCTCAATTTCTTTATATACCATGAAATAGGCAATATAGAATATTCAAAATAAAAGTAAAAACAATCAAAAACAAAAAAATTTATTTGACTCACATGGCATTCTGTTGGCAAAGAAAATTGTGTTAAGGTTTATCAAATTTTCCCACCAATATCGTATTTTCAATCCAGTACCATGCTCAAGTTATGGTAGATCCTTATGTTCCTGATGTGTCCTTTATCTAATTATTTAAATTACATTAAAAATGCCCAAATCTATTCAGTCATACAAACTATATTTTCTATGAGTTTTAAGGAAAGTATAAACATATACAACTTTACGATCACATCAAATTTCAATCAACTAAGATGTAATCAAAAGTATAATTTCAGTTAATCAAAATGACTTGTACTTAAAACCCAAAAAGCCAGGCAGGGTGGCTCAAGCCTGTAATCCCAGCACTTTGGGAGGCCAAGACAGGCAGATCACTTGAGGTCAGGAGTTTGAGACCAGCCTGGCCGACATGGCAAAACACCATCTCTACAAAAAATACAGAAATTAGCCAGGCATGGTGGCATAAGCCTGTAGGCCCAGCTACTCGGGAGGCTGAGGCAGGAGAATCACTCAAACCCAGGAGACGGAGGTTGCAGTGAGCCAGGGTTGCGCCACTGCACTCAAGCCTTGACAACACAGCAAGATGCTGTCACAAAACACACAGACACACACACACACACACACACAAACAATAAAGTATGTATTTTATTTCCCCAACGGAGAGTGTTTATTAATGACTAGTATCCATAAGAAAAGCTTTCTTTAAAATCATAAACACTAAACTGTTACATATACTATTAATTTACACATGCACACTATTACAAGTACTCATTATACGTATAGTAGTACATATGTTTACTAGTAAAAGTATGGAAAATTCATTCTGGTTATAGAATAAAGAACAAAAAGAGTTTGAATTCACTGAACATATACTGTGTGTCTCTTTCAAGTTATGATGTGTTATAGCCTGATTGACACAATAGTGATAGACTAAGGGCACAACTCCATAAGAAACTATGGAAATATGCAGGAGCTTATTCATTCATGTATATCCATCTAGTGGTATATAACCTTTGTATTCTTGATTGCTGACTCGGCAGAAAATTAGAGTGTTACTTAAGCCAAATTAGAGTCACCATGTGTACCAATCCATAAACTTGGACTGGCCTTTGAAATATGATCCAGCTAGTAAGCATCCAGACTTCTATTAGATCTGGGGAACCAAAGATGAATAAGACACAACTTAAACCCTCTAAATGAAGTGCCTCTCATATATTCTGACTGAAACCAATTAAACTGGGACAATGACCCACAGCTAATTTATCTGACATTTGATTTAAAAACAAATTTTGGGAGCATTATGTACTAACATTCTTCAGCAAGACAGCCATAAATAATTCATTTTACACAGAATCCATTTGTGCTTTTAAGTCTAACTATTGCAATATTATGGATCAAAATTTTTGCTAATGCTCGTATGCATTGCTGCATTCTATAGGATTAAGTAAATCACTCAAAATTGGTAAATCATTGATAAAATGACATTAAAATATCAATGATTTATAATTTAAACCCCAAAATAGTATTAACTTAAAAACTACAACTAAGTGATGATAAAATGGTAAAAGTATCCTTTCTGGAATTACTGAGAATGACAACTAACAATCATGTCTTGGGAAAAATATAATTCTAAGACAATGTAATATGTAATAATAACATCATAAAGTTTATGATACAAATGTCAGTAACCCTTATAAACCTTTTCATAAAATACCCTTTGCGTTTATCCATTTAACAAATTTATTGAGATTCTTACATGTACTAGACACTATACACTATACTCGGTGCTGGGGACATAACAGCAAAAATATAACAAATATAAATGATCATGCTATCGAGGTACATATGATAAGAGGAAAAATAATCAACCAATCAATCATAAAGAAGTAAGAAATGAAACATGAAATTATATATATATGTAGAGAGAGAGGCTTTATGTATATGTATGCATACATATATAATGTATGTAAACACACACACTAAGGGACTTTGGCTTAATTACAGGGTCAGATGAACCCTCCTGAGGAAATGGTCCTTGTGATAAGATGTAAAAGTTAATTGAAGAAGAAGATGGGGCCGGGCACAATGTCTCAAGCCTGTAATCCCAGCACATTGAGAGGCTGAGGCAGGCAAATCACTTGAGGCCAGGAGTCTAAGACCAGCCTGACCAATACGGCAAAACCCTGTCTCTACTAAAAGTACAAAAATTAGCTTGGCATGGTGGCACACGCCTGGAATCCCAGCTACTTGGGAGGCTGAAGCACGAGAATTCCTTGAACCCAGGAGGCACAGGTTGCAGTGAGCCGAGATTGCACTACTGCACTCCAGTCTGGGCGACAAAGCAAGACTCTGTCAAAAAAAAAAAAAAAGAAAGAAAAAGAAAAGAAAGGAAAAGAAAAGAAAAAAGGTTACATTCACTTAGAACATCAGAAAGAGCATGTGCAATATCTGGTGTAGAGCCACCTTGGGGAACACAATAAAGTCAAGGAAAGCCTGCATGGCTGCAGGAGGCAGTGACAGGCAAAGCACAGTGTAGGATGAGAATGGAAAACTGGATTAGAAAGACAATATGCAAGGTTTGTAGGCTTTTAAAGGATTAACATCTAATAAAATGAAATGTTTCAATTTAGCATTTAGTTGACAGAATATCCTGGTGAGATTGTGAGTAAGCTAGAGAAGAAATTAGCACCTACAAGAAACGCTTTGTGTCTCCCTTTTGGGGAGATGGTAAGTATATTTTTATGTTTAAGATATAGTTGCATTATGCTGCATGACATAGTTATTATTCTCTAAATGTGTACAGTTCAAATTTGGATGATGTGGACTCTGCTAGATAATGTGTGTTGATATTCAATGGAATAATATATAATCCCAAGGGCCATATAAATATAATACATATTGCATGTTTTAAAATATACATTGATGGTGTCATGATGTGATCAAAGATATTCAAAGTCATCCTTGCCTTTCTAAGTAAATACTTCCCTGTAACACAAGAATTAAGAGCCTAAAAACTGTATTTGTCAGACATTCTTGCAAGAAATTTTCTGGCTTAAATTCTGCCAACAAGATGCACTCTCATAAAATGTGGAAGTTTGAAAAGAAAGAGAAGTATTGTCCACCTCCAAAAGCAATGCATAAATCATGTCTTAAACTATGAACAAGACTTGAGAGCAGGTAGCTTATTTCGGAGTTCATCCAGAAGCAGAAGAAAGTGGAAAAGTGACACAAGGAAGGGAAGAAAGCCAATAAAAGGACATTGACAAATGGATTACAGCTGTAGTCAACTGAGGCTCAATCTTGCTGGAAACCCTTGGAGGGATTATATAGAATATACTTCAGAATTGTTCCACTGAGGGTAAGGAGCTGCCATGTTCATCCACCAACTTCTGATCCTCAGTGGTTGAAGGTTGCTCCTGGGGCATTCACTTTCTGACACTCATGTTCTGACTTACATGCAGCATGTCTATACAGTCACATAAAGCCCTCAGACAGACAGACATAGCTTCTGAATGCATAGGAATTGATCCCACAAAGCTTCAAGGGGTATTTTAGAGGGACCAAGATCTATAATGAGTACAGAGCTCTTAGGACTCACTTCAGCCCTGCAGGAGGTTGAGATTATTGGCATTAACTTTGTGATTTCTGCATTTCTGGGTTTTCTAAATACCAGAGCACTTTCTTCTGATGTTTCCTGCCTCTGATTTCCAACCATGTTGTGTCTAATTTCCTGTATTAAATACCTTCTACCTAAAGTGGTTTCTGTTTTCCTGACCATGCTAGCTGATATGGGCAGGATAGGAATAAAGATGTGGAGATACTCAAGAAATATTTAATACCTAAAAAAATCACCTCAGCCGGGCGCGGTGGCTCAAGCCTGTAATTCCAGCACTTTGGGAGGCCGAGACAGGCGGATCATGAGGTCAGGAGAACGAGACCATCCTGGCTAAAATGGTGAAACTCCGTCTCTACTAAAAAATACAAAAAATTAGCCAGGCGAGGTGGCAGGCGCCTGTAGTCCCAGCAACTCGGGAGGCTGAGGCAGGAGAATGGCATAAAACCCGGGAGGTGGAGCTTGCAGTGAGCTGAGAGATCTGGCCACTGCACTCCAGCCTGGGCGACAGAGTGAGACTCCGTCTCAAAAAAAAAAAAAAAATCACCTCAGTCAATAATTACATGAGGGAAAGGTGAAAGAGGAAAAATCTATAATTATTAACTAAAGTAGAATAGAAGAAATACGTTTGTTCATATTAGAATGAGGGGCAAGGTGAGGGAAACAACTATTTTTCAGATATGTAGAGTTTGATGAAACTTCAATACACTTAAATGGGAATTATATTTAGGAGGCAGTTTGATAGATGTACGAATCTGCATTTCAGAAGAGATGTTGGGTTGGTGTCATAGATTTAGAAATCTGAGTTCCAACAATATTTGAAACTAGGTAAGATTTCCTATGAAGACTATTTAAAACAAGAATAGATACAAAAAAAATTGAAGATGCAAGTGAGGGAGTGCCTGGGGAGGAAATTGAGGAACTGTCAGTAAAACGTAAACAAAAACAAAAAAAAAATAGAAAAGAAGCCAAGGAAGAAGAAAATTTCAAGACTGACCACAGTATCAAATAGAGCAGATCTGGGGGAAAAAAAAAAAAAAAAAAACACAGAGCGAGAGAGAGATTCTAAAGTATCCTTTGAAATGGACAATGGTTAGATCATTGGTAATTGAAGCAAAAGCATTCTTAGCGGTATATTTGGAACAATGCTTGACAGAAATAGGTTGAAATTTTTAAATTTAGCTGTAACAGCAAGAGAACAGGGAAGTTACTAGAAAAAATACACATATGTGTAAATGTATGTATTATGAGTTCCATAACAAATTTTTGTGTTATTCACTTACCTATCTGTATATTCAACTTCATAAAAACACTATAAATACAAATACTTATCAACTTTTTAAATATTTATTCAATACTGTTTCAGGTTTTTTTGAAGACTTTGTTATTTATTTTACAAAAGAATCATTTTGTCTTCATTTATATCTGGGTAGTCATTTTAAATGTATAAGTTTTCCTTACATTTAAGTAATATTAAATAAGTTTGTTCTTTCTTACATACTCTAATTATTTAGCTTCTATGCTACTTCCATGTTGAAAGTGATAAAGCTTTTAATACACGAGAGCTGCCTCCTAGAAGCTCAGAAATGCTTGTGTTAATTGAGAATTTGTCAGTATGTTACCCCTGGATGCACGTGGATAAATCATACTGGTATTAGTAGGATTACAATAATGCAATGCAATAAGCCTTTACAGCTCTTTATTTTTAACACAATTTATGGCTTGTGGCACACAATACTACTTAAAATGTGAATTTAGAAAATCCTATGCTAAGCACACTGGAAGCAGCATTTTTTTTCCTGTTTTAGAATTTACATCTGCAGTACTCAAAAAATTCCATGGGTCCGTCATCAATAAACAGTACTAGATTATATGCTAAACACCAGAGATACAAGGATAAGAGAGATATGCCTTAGGACTTTTTTTCCAAACCACAGCTTGACACCAATTAGAGATTTGTTAAATCAGTATTTTATGTTGCACTGATGTTTCTAATGGGATGGAAAGGATGGAATGACATGGAATGGCATGGAAAATATTTGCATACATTACCTATTACAAATATAAATATTATTTCATGAAATTGAATTTCAGTTTTATATATTACTCACATAAGGATGTGTATGGTGATAGACATGCAAATAGAGCATTTCAAAGTAATAATATAAGTGCCATGATAAAAGGATATTCTAGTCATATATAAACTAGAGGAAAGGGATTTAACCCAGCCTGCAGAGACACAGGAATCTTTAAGAAGGAAATAAATGCAGTATTTACCAGTTATACTAATCAACATCAGGTTATTCATTAAATAAAATCCTAAATGTATTGTGGAAGAACAATTTGAAGTGGTGCTATTGGAAATATTTTTATGCCTTATAAAATTCTGTAAAATACTGCTTAGATATTAAGACTTCACAAGCTACAATGGCATGTCCATTAACCCCACTGAAAAATAGTTATAGCCAGTTATGGTGGCTTGTGCCTATAAATCTTAACACTTTGGGAGGCTGAGGTGGGAGGATGGCTTAAGACCAGGAGTTCAAGACCACCCTGGGCAACATAGTGAGAGCCTATCTAATCAAAAATAAAATAAAATTAGCCAGGCATGGTGGCTCAAGCCTGTAGTCTCTACTACTCAAGAGGCTAAGGCAGAGGATCGCTTGAGCCCAGGAGTTTAAGGCTGCAATGAGCTATGATCACAGCCCAGATGACAGACCAAGACTTTTTCTCTAAAAAAGAAAAGAAAATTCAACAAAATACTAATATAATAATTTTTTCAACAATTTTTGTTTTACAGTTCACTTTTCTTTTTTTTTTCTCTTTTTTTCTTTTTTTGAGACAGAGTCTCTTTGTCGCCCAGGCTGGAGTACAGTGGCACGATCTCAGCTCAGTGCAACCTCTACCTCCCGGGGTCAAGCGATTCTTCTGCCTCAGCCTCCCAAGTAGCTGGGATTGCACCTGGCTAATTTTTGTACTTTTAGTAGAGACGGCGTTTCACCATGTTGGCCAGGCTGGTCTCAAACTCCTGGACTCCGGTGATCACCCATCTCAGCCTCTCAAAGTGTTGGGATTACAGGCATGAGCCACCACACCCAGACTAGAGTATACTTTTCAATTTATAGTTACAAATATGTCTTGAAAGAAATAATATGTTACTCCTATTTGGATTTTTTTCAAATTAACTTTTTTACTATTTAAAGTTGGTAGCTCCATATTAGGAAGAGGAAGCATAAATACTGAATGCAGCATACATATTTGAAACATTCACATTAGGCTTCAGAACATTTTCACCAATGTTCTGTGGAACAATGGATATATTCTATGTTTAATGGACACACTCACCTTGATTCTGTCGTTGATTTTTTTTTACAATTCTGCAAGGCCTCTAAGTAATGGAATGTTACAGGTTTCAATAACCAGTTACATGGTGATGATTCTCAAGTCTATATTCAGCTCCAGGTCTGTATTTTCCAGCATTGAACAGCTCCTTTTGTATATTTCACAAATACCTCAAAATCAGCCATCTTCTAAATAAATTTATTATTTTATACCAAAAATAAGATTCCCCATGTACAGTAGAGTACATAACCAGCTAAGCGGTTAGTAGCACCATCATCTAACTAGTCACTTGAGCAAGAAAGCTAGTAGTTATCTGAGATTCCCTCCTCTCCATTATATTACCATTTTCAATTAATTAATAAGACTAGAGGATTTTCCAAACTCAGTTTACCACTCCCTCTTCTTTATTCACCTTCCACTGCTTTAGTTCAACTCATCACTTACACAAATTTAGTATCCTCCCTACCTCCCATCTTCTTCTCTAACTCAACCTCTTCTCTGCTGTCAGAGTAATGTTTCTATAACAGAAATTAAACTACGTCATTCATCTACTTAAAATTCTGTAATGGCTCCTTATTTCTGACTAAGATCCCTAGTATATAAGGCCCTTCTACTACCTACTACCTTGTCCTCAAAGACAGTAATTCCATCTTAACATCATTAAATTGCAGCCCAACTGTTTAACAAGCTTACTGTTAGGTAAGCCCAACTCTTTAACAACCTTACTGTTGGTACCTGCTTTCTAGCCACAACTCCCATAACCCTTTCTGCCTCACATGATGCACATAATTTTCTAGCAGGACTAAATCATCTGCCAGTGCCAGAGGACATAAATCCATCTCAAGCTGTGAGATTTTCACAGGCTGGTCCTTTTCCTGCTGTTATAGGTGTCTTTTTGCAATCCATGCTCCAAGACTCAGTAAAATGTTCCTACATGGTTTCCTGCTTTTTTTCCTATATTTTTTGGATTTTTTTCCAAAATTTCCAACTTTTCAAGAAAAAATTAACTGTCGCCTCTTCTGTATTCCTGTTGCCCTTTGTAGATTTATTATACTTATTAGAAGTATTTTATTAAAATATAGTTTTCATTTGATTATTAAAACACTTATAATATTGCTGTAACTGCTCAGGTTTTTAACACCACCCCTAGATATTGAATCTTCAAAGTTCAGGGTTCTATTCTTTTTATATTTCCAGCATCCATCACAGTCTGGCTCCCAGGAAGTGAACTTAATAAAGGTCTGTTGAATAAATATATCAACATGAGACAAAAATAATATCATTAAGTGATTGGTTGTTACTTTAAATGTTCTCCTCTGAAAAGACATTATGATTAGGGTGTGTGATCATTTGGCTACATCCAACTTAATCTTGGAGATGATCATTGTTGTCATATATTTATATGCAATCAAAACATTATGGTTATTAGGTTGCTTTTGTCTTTTCCATATCGGAGAGACAAATTTCAACGTTGTCAGGATTTTTTTGTACACCACACCATGCACTTTGCAGTATGGAATATTCTTTTTTAACCCCTAAGAGCAAGGGGTAAGGAGGTGGACATAAGAAAGGCTAATTTGGTATGAATGGATTTTGGGACAATTATGCCTCTCTCCATGACTTGGTTAACAGGACCCTCAACATTTTGCTCATGATCCATTTATCAGACTGTAATTTCTAGTATTCACTTTCTTCCTTCATGAAAATCCAAACTGTTTATCTTTAGTTGCTTACCTTAAAAATAAAAGTTGCTCAGGCTGGGCATGGTGGCACACTCCTTTTTTGGAGGAGCATTTTGGGAGGCAAGGTGGGCAGATTGCTTGAGCCCAGGAGTTTGAGACCAGCCTGGGAAACATGGAGAAACCCCATCTCTACCAAAAAAACAAAAAAAAATACAAAAGTTAGTCGGCCTGGTGGCATGCATCTGTGATTCCAGCTACTCAGGAGCCTGATGTGGAAGAAACACCTGAGCCTGGGAAGTCGAGGCTGCAGTGAATTGTGACCGCTCCACTGCACCCCCAGCCTGGGTGATGGAGTAAGACCCTATCACTAAATAAATAAATAAACTAAAAATTTTTTAAGTCGCTAATCAAATAGGATTGGACCACAAACCCATGAGTGAGCCCAGCTAGCATTAAGTAGACCCAACCAGCCTACCCATACATTCGTAAGCAAAAAATCAGTACATGTTTTATGTCATTGCTATTTTGTGGTTGCTTATTTCATAGCATTATTGTGGCAATGGATAGCTGAAACAGAATCCTAGTTCAGAAAGTCTCCAGTTAAAATATACAAATATACCAGTAACAGGTAGTTGTGAGAGTTTGCCAGTCCTTTAGTATCCATTTATAGCAATCTTTGGAGAGGTATAGATTTGCCTTATCTTCCACTGATGGGAGACCAGGCACAGTAGGCAGTATAAAAAGAATTAGACCTGAATGTCCGGAAAGCAAAGTTTTAGCTGTGGCTGTACTACTAGGTAATAGGGACCTTGGACAAGTTAAAATAAGATAATATTAAGATTACAGTTGTTCCCAAATCTGACTATAAAAGTACTGGAGAAGTTTTCCTGTGACATTATTTTTGACATAAATTCCCACTAGTTCAGAAGTGGTACTAGAAAAAAACTTTTAAAAATTGGTTATCTGTAAGATTAGGGGTCTCAAATCCTCAGTTGTATTTGCAAGTTATTTTTATGGGTCATTCCAGATTATTTTTTATCACTCTTTTCTTTGGTGAGCTATTGGTATGAACAAACTTACTTAGAAAATAAGTGGTGCATTAACACCAAAAAATGAATAAAGCCCCTCTCTAATGATGAATTAACCACTCCAATGTGAAAAGGTCTATGTATTTTCTAAGTAAAATGGTATTTACAATCTACAGTCTGGTTGTGGTAAGCAGAATTCTAAGATTTCAGGTCCCTGGTATATACACACACCTCTCATTCAATCAAACACTAACCTAGGTGCTAGTGTGAAAGCATTATATAGATGTAATTAAGCTCCCAAATCAGTTGACCTTAAAGTAGAAAGATTACAATCGCAGAGTCTGGCCTAACCACATGAGCCCTAAAAAGGAAACAGGTTCTTCCTGATAAAAGAGATTCAAAGCATCAGAGGACTCCATGTCAGGGAGATTATCTAATGCTGGCTTTGAATATAGAGAGGGCCACAGGGCAAAGAATGAAGGTGGCCTCTAGGAGTGGAGAGCAGCCCCTAGATGACTGTCAGCAAGGAAATGTGGACCTCAGTACTACAACCATAAGAAATTAAATCTTGCCACAACCACATGAGCTCCAGACAAGAAGACAGCCAAGACATTATCTTGATTTTAGCTTTCTGGGACCTTCAGCTAAGCGGTGGTCAGACTTCTGACCTATAGAAGTATGGGAAAATGGCTGTTTTTTCAAGCAGTAAACTTTGTGGAAGTTTGTTGTACAACATTACAAACCTAACACACTAATATAAAGGATTCTGTATTTGAATTTTGGAATTTAGGAAAGCTGAGTTCCTGCATCCGTTACTATAATTGATTAGACAGCCTAAAACAAGACAGTGGCTTTCCTTAATGCCTTCCCTTAGCCTGAAGAATCCCATAACAAAGCAGCTTAATATTACACAATGTAATATATTCAGAATTTAAATACCTCCTTAAAACAAATGTAGAAATAAAACATTCACTTTATTTGCTTTTCTTTTCTTACATTGTGAAGAATCCCTCCAATCTGTCATAAAAATGACTTGATTTTAATTAGGAGTCTAACAAAAAAAGTAACTATGATATTCCAGAAAAAAACTCAGTCATCAGTTCTGACAAATACTCTATTAATAAATGATGTTATTAATATTTTATGTATTTAATTTTAATGCTTCTGAAATAATTATTGATATTACAATTTATTCTTTAAGTCTATTATTCTATAAGTAAATCTAGGTTAATCTTCTGGCAGAAACCACGGCTCTGAACTCAGTGGAAAAAAAGTAGAGAGAGAAATCTATTCAGTTTACCTTGTAAAATACTCTGAGCAATCTCTTTAAAGCACACATACAAAAATTCGAATTTAGAATTCAGCAATTTAGAATTTCAGTGATTTTCATTGAGAATTTCAGCAATTTTCATTCTTTTAATAATTGCTTCAGTGTTGATGTTATTAAAATAAAGTACCTGCATTTGCCATGATGAAGTATCAACACAAGTCATTTGTTTTACAAAAGGTATTGGCTGCCATCTCTTGGACTATGTGAGCATTGTGCTTCAAAAAGAATAAACAAATTAAACCCTCAGCCTTTGCAAAAATTTCTTCACAAAAGAAATCCAAAAAACGTGCAAATAGTTGAGCAGCAAACAAATATTAATTGCATGTATTTGATTATTTCACTTTGAAATATGACTTACATATGTGGTTAATTTTTCTTGGATGTGTTTTTAAAAGCTTTATTCAAACAGAAGGCAAATAAATGTATACATTATCCTAATTTTAGATTTTATGTTTTTATTTAAAATATTATTTGCACACTTTCACTTAACAATTTTTCCATCTTCTTCTACAGTTATGGCTACAACACTAGTCACTTCTCTCTTTAATATATGAGTTAAGATGCCAAGTCTGATTCCTTTCTTCTGAACCTAATTGACAGCACAAATCCTTCAGAGATAAATAATTATGGTTTCTCACTAGAATCAAGTTTATTATCATCTTACATACCATGTGGTTGAAACTAATAGGACAAAGAGAAAGCTTAATTATTGATATAATTATTGATATAAAACTAAACTATACTCATTTTAGAGAAGTTAGTGATAAAAACTCACATTTCAATCTTCTCTCCATTCATGATTCATTCTGTATGGCATCTATACATACTTTCTTAAATTTTATAAATTAATGATTTTCTAAAAGAAGAAAGTATTTGAGAAGACTCAGTCCCTAAATTATACTTAATTTTACCTAGAAGATACCTAACGTGAAAGACTGTAAAAGTTAAAACCAAAAACTATTAAAAACAAAGGCAGCTTTTCTGTCATATAAAAGGAAATTGTATCACAACCTACAAATAAGCAAATGTAAATTAATAACTGTGATTAAATGCAAACATTATACTCCCATCAGAGCTCACTGTGTATGTAAGAAGTAGAAACCTCCTTTGGCAATTAGTAGATTGCAATAATAGTGTGCAGTTTTGTAACAGAACATTTTGTTACTTTTTAAACCTTTGGGTTTCTATTTTTAGTATATTCTATTAAACAATTTGAGATGGTAAAAAGAAAACCATTTAACTGCTTCTGAGGTTATGAAAACTCCTTGGGTATCTGAAATGATCTAACTTTAAAATAATTATTATTACTTTGTTAAGTATTGAGTGCTCATGTAATTCACAATTATTTGCCTTCTCACCAGGCAGATCATCTAGGATGAAATTACAGAAAAATTAAGGAATGGTGTATCAGATATACAAGTAGTTTTGAATTCAAATTTGATTATTTAAGTAGTAAACTTCACATTGCTTAATTTCTTAATTATCCAGGAAAAAATTTCAAGTGAAATACCAAATATGTGGAAAGTAGAAAATACGTGAATACAAAGAGAATCCTAACTCTTGTCACCAAGAGAAGCACGGGGTTGATGTGCTGCTTTAGAGTTGTAAACTTGTTGTGACACCTGGTGGATATTGTTGAAAAGGCACGTAATACAGCAAAAGAAACTACTGACAGAGCAAACAGCCTACAGAATGGGAGAAAATATTTGCAAACTAAGCATCTTACAAATCTATAAGTAACTTATAAATAACTTAAAACAAATTTAGAAGAGAAAAATAACCCCTAAAAGAGTGGGCAAAGGACATGAAAAGACACTTCTCAAAAGAAGACATACATGCAGCCAACAAGCATATGAAGAAAAGCTCAACATCACTGGTCATTAGAGAAATACAAATCAAAATCACAATGAAATATCATCTCACACCAGTCAGATGGCTATTATTCAAAAGTCAAAAAATAACAGATGCTGGCAAAGTTGTGGAGAAAAGGGAACACTTACACACTGTTGGAGGAAGTGTGAATTAATTCAAACATTGTGGAAAACAGCATGGCAATTCCTTAAAAGCTAAAAGGAGAACTACCATTCCACCTAGCAATCCTGTTACTGGGTATATACCAGAGGAATATAAATCATTCTATCATAAAGACACATGCTCATTAATGTTCACTGCAGCACCATTCACAATAGCAAAGATGTGCAATCAACCTAAATGCCCATCAATAACAGATTGGATAAAGAAAATATGATACATATACACCTTGGAATACTATGCAGCCATAAAAAAGAATGAGATAATGTCTTTTGGGAAAAATAGATGGAGCTGGAGGCTATTATCCTTGGCAAACTAACGCAGAAACAGAAAACCAAATGCTGCATGTTCTCACTTATAAGTGGGAGCTAAACAATAAGGACTTATGAACACAAAGGAAACAACAGACACTGGAGTCTACTTGACGGGACAGGGTGGGAGAAGGGGGAGAAGCAGAAAAGATAACTACTGGGTACTGGCTTAATACCTGAGTGATGACGTAATATGCACAACAAACCCCTGTGACATGTTTACCTATGTAACAAACCTTCACTTGTACCCTAAAACCCAAAATAAAAGTTAAAAAAAAAAAAGAGAAAAGGCATGTGATAGATAGCCATGTGCAGTTAAACTCAGCAGCCAAGAGCCCCCTTTGGCTATTGAGCACTTGAGGTGCAGCCAGCCAAAAATGAAGATGTGGTGTTCAAAGACCTTGTATTAAAAAAAAAAATACATAATATCTAATAATGTTTTATATTGGTTACATGTTGAGATGATAATATTCTGGCTATATTTATTAAATAAAATATATTAAAACTGATTTCACCTGTTGCTCTCTTTTTTTCCTATTTGGCTACTAAAAATTTTAAAGTTATATATATGGTTCACATTTGTGGTTTATATTTCTATTGGATAGTGCTGTGATAGAATCTAAGGCTTAAATATTATTAAGGTAAAAAATTTCTCAGTGTCTTCGTGAGAATAGGAAAAAAAATGTATGTAATATATGATTAACATATGGTAGACAAAATTTTAACATGGCTTCCACTGGTCCACATCCTTTCATACCTCCCCACTGGGGTGGGCGGTTTCTGTGAATAGAATGGAATATCATTCCCTTCAATGAGGGTATATTGTATGGCAAAGGTAAAGGGATTTTTGCAGATGTAATTAAGGTTTCTAATTAGCTGACTTTGAGTTAATCAAAAGGGAGATTATGCTGGATGGGGCCTGGCCTAATCAGATGAATTCTTAAAAGACACTCAAAGCAGCAGCAGACACTCACCTATTGGCCTATAAGAAGCAAACTGCCATGTTGTAGGAAGAGCTACATGGCAAGGAATGTCAGACAGCCTCCAGGATTTGAGGAATCTGTCCTTCAGCTATAAGAAATCAAATTCTGCCAACAACCAGTGAGCTTGGAAGAGGAGGCAGGCCTCAGATGAGGCTGCAGCTCTGTCTGACAGGTTCACTGCAGCCTTGTAAGACCCGGAGCAGGGGCCCAGCTAAGCTGTGCCTGGATTCCTTACCCACAGAAACTGAGAGATAATAAGTGCATGACATTTTAAACTGCTAAGTTTGTGGTAATGTTTTGCAACAGTAGAAAACTTAAGATTTGAACTTTTTGTAACTTTATTTTTTGTGTTAGAATATCATTGGTTTTTCTTTCTTTTTTCATCTAAGACATATTCATCATAAGAAATCAAAATCAGCAATGAAAACCATAACTTTATTATAGTATATAGTTTACTATGGCATGCATTTTATCATAGCATACATAATGGAAACAGAAATAAAAACAAGGAAATCATATCAAATTTAATATAAACTTCTCAATTGAGCTGTGCTATGTAAATTATAATAGCTTCAACCCAGAGCTCTTTTGAATTTAAAGCAGTGATGCATCTTCTTATTTCTTCTTATTTAGTGCTATTTTGGCACTTAAAGTCAAGAGGCTTCTAACAGTGAAGAGACAAATGGGTACCAGTAAAAGAAAACCAGGACAAGTGAAGAGATAAAGCCAATCCCCGTGAGCTCATATACCTACTTTGGGACCACTAAACAGATCTTCGAATGATCTAAAAATTAATCTAGTATCAGAGACTTCACTCTGCTCCCTTGAATTCCCAAAATTCATACACAGTTTTGACCCAATTTATCAAGTTGAAGATTAGTTCAAAGAGTAGTGATGTACAAAATGTCATGCCCTGTAGCTTTGCCAATGACTCTGGAGATGATGGCTGCAACTCTAGCTCCTTCAGTCAACTTCCTGTTCATCAGATTCACCATAATCTTCCTAGGCTCCTGAGCCTTTGCACTTACAGTTTGCTTTTCCCCGAATACATTTTTCATTGCTTGCACACCTGGAAAAGGCTACTTCTATTATGAACTTTTCTCACTTCCTTCTGTTGTCTCCTTGTATAGCTTTTGCTTTTTCCCTCCAATTAAGTGTTTCTTCTATTCATTGACACTGACTAGGAGAATAAATGTGGCAACATGGCTTGGTATTCTTGTGATTACCTATACTGACTTCATCAGAATCAGTGAGAGTGCCATAGGTTTGTAGTAACCAAAAAATTCTCAAATGTGCAGGCTTAAATATATGTATCCATACAAAAACAAACGAAATCAAAAACTGCTCCTCTCTTTGTTGCTCCTGCTTCTGCTCCTCCTGCTGCTGCTCATCCTCCTCCTCCTCCTCCTTCTTTTGAGACAGTCTCACTCTTTCACCCAGGCTGGAGTACAGTGGCATGATCTCAACTCACTGCAACCTCTGCCTCCTAAGCTCAAGCGATTCTCCTGCCTCAGTATCCTGAGTAGCTGCGATTACAGGCACATGCCACAACACCCGGCTAATTTTTGTATTTTTGGTAGAGACACATTTTCACCATGTTGGCCAGGCTGGCCTCAAACTCCTCATCCCAGATGACCCACCTGCCTCGGCCTCCCAAAATGCTGGTGGTATCACAGGCATGAGCCACCTCACCCAGCTATGTTTCTTCTCTTGACCAGGGATTGCAAAGATGCACACCTAGGCTTTCCTCATTTGCATGTTGTAATTATAGGGTGTTACACATCTCATTTTTGTTATACCTACCTGTTTCTGCTGATATTAGATCAATTGATCTATTTTCTCATATCCTTGCATTTTGGCTTCTTATTTTTGGAAGAGGCCTTTTTTCCCTTAAATTAGTTTTTACTATGTCAACACATTTCCAAAATACTATAAGACCTACTTTTATATTAAATTAATATCTTGTTACCCTAAGGCAGAGTTAGTGGTTCTTGGCACTATAGTTTCAGAACACTTTGCAGAGTTCTGTTACAGAATTTAACATGTTGTATAGTAACTACTTCACGTCAAGATCTACTATTAAATTAAGAATAGGGGCCACACCTTATTCAACATTGCATCCCTAACCTCTAGCAGGCAATAAAATAAAACAAAATAGAATATACTAACAACTTGAATTAAAACCTCAGGGAGCTTCATCAAAACATTTACAACAAACCTGCATTATTTCCAGTAGTAAACTTCCTTCCCTCTGCAATAAGCTGATTATTTCGTTGGCTGAACTAGATCTACAATGGGGTAGTGTGACAAATGGGGAACTGGGGAAGGGGAGGGAGGCCTGGCTGTAAGGTTACAATGTTTCGTGTAGTCTTCCCCCTGCCCTCCACGTCCCTATGCCTAATCAACTAACCACTGTCATTGTCTAAGGTTTCAGGGTCAGAACCTCTTAAACAAGGTATTTAAGAAGTTAAGAAGTTGCCAAAAACATGACTTTCTTGGAGGTGAATTTGATGCTTTAGATTATATTTGATGTTTTAGATTATAGAAATTGAAAGTGAGAGTAGGTAAAAAGAAGAATATAGTTCTTAAGGGAAAGAAAAAACTAAGACTATGCTCCTATTTTCCACAGTGAAGGTCATAAGTGTCCTTGAGGTATTTTGGTTAGCTTCACTTCTCATTAACTGGTGATATTTATTTTGATAATTACAGTGTAGAAAGGTTTTTTTAAAGGGAACATTTTCTGACTCCTATATTTATCTGAGTTATTATCTTTCTATGAGCTTAGCTATTGTTTGAGCCCATCTCAGCCAAGTTTATTGGCAATTCCAGTCTATTTGCCAACAACTTAAGAAGCATTCATTTTAAACTAAAGTACACCCCAATCCTTAGATGAAATCCTGCCTCAGGTTCATAACGCCAAATCAATAGAATCATTCAAATCCAAGGTTAACTCTTATCTTGGAACCAAGCTCATTCCTATTGATTAAACTTTTATTTTTGTCTTATTATGAAGAACAAAAGGACCTTGGCAGTGGCCGCAGAAAGAAAGGTGCAATAAACAATCCATTTATGTCCCTTTGTAACATCAATTAATTCATATAATTTTGCTTTCAATTTTATTCCAAATATAATAGCATGTCTCCTTGTCTATAAGAATTATTTTTTCTCGATTGACGGAAAGTTTTTCAAATACCAACTATTCAGTGTTTTTAAAAAAATGCTGGGGGAATAAGAGGAATGAGAATAAAACAGACAGGTAGCACATGAAACAGTTATAGCAGATTTCTATAAAATTAGAGAAAAAAAAGTTTGTGAATGTTTAAGAATTAACCTGTTTTTCTATATGGAGAGTCCTTAAATGGCTAAAAGCAAATCAATCATTCAATCTGGCAATCCCACTATTGGGTATCTATCCAAAGGAAAAGTCATTATATGAAAAACACACTTGCACACATATGTTTATAGCAGCACAATTCACAATTGCAAAGATGTGGAACCAACCTAAATGCCTATCCACTAATGAGTGGATAAAGAAAATGTGGTATATATGCACGATGGAATACTACTCAGCCATTAAAAGGAACAAAATAATGTCTTTTGCAACAACTTAGATGGAGCAAAAGACAATAATGGCCATTATTCTAAGTGAAGTAACACAGGACTGGAAACAACAACCATATGCCCTCACTTATAAGTGGGATCTAAGCTATGAGTAATAAAGGCATACAGAGTGACACAATGGACTTCAGAGATAAAAAGGACAATGAGTCTCTTCAGAGACTCAAAAGTATGAGGGTGGGAAGGGGGCTAGGGATAAAAAGCCACACTTTAGGTATAATGTGCACTACTCTGGTGATGGGTACACTAAAATCTCAGAATTCACCACCATATAGTTCACCCATGTAACAAAAAGCCATTTTGTACCCTAAAAGCTATTGAAAAAAAAAAAAGCTGTATACCTTAAGTAAACACAATTTTGTTTTTTAAAAAATCTGTTTTTAAAAGAATTTTAGTTTACAAAACTTGGCACTAGCAAATGCTTGATGTTTTTATTCTTCCTATTTTTTCCTTGTGGACATTTTGATATCCTTTTTATTTTGTCTATGGTGACAAAAGCAAATATACAGGTAACCATAATAATAAAAGATTTATAAGAGCAAAACCAAAGTTTTTCAGAGAAGAAGAAATTCTGACTCAAGACTGCATTATCAACTCTTGCCTGAATTTCCAGCCTTCTGGTCTGCCCTACACATTTTCAGACTCATCAGCCCCCAAAAACACATGAAGCAATCCAAAACTAAAGAAACTAATTAATTAATTTTATTTCCCTGGAGAACCCTCATGGATAAAATAGGTATGAATGGTATTTTCAACTATAAACAGGTATGCAAGAAATATCAAATTTCTTTTATTTTATTTAAATCAAATTAATTCCAACTCCAAGTGCCCATCACACAGGCCAGCAGGAAATTCAACCTAGGTCCTAAGAGGTCACAAGCATCCTTTCATCTTGCATTATCATGTTCTCCTTTGATATCTCATTTTCCAAGGTCACTTAGTCCCTGCTATAATTTCAATAGTTGTACCCTCCAAAATTCATGTTGAAATTGAATCCGCAAAGTGGCAGTGTTGACAGGTGAGTCCTTTAAGAGGTGAATGTGTCATGAGGGCTCTGCCTTCATAAATACATTAATATATTCATGAATCAATGGGTTAAAAGGTAAATGGATTAATAGGTTATCATGGGATTGGAACTTGTGGCCTTATAAGAAAAGGAAAAAAGACCTGAGCTACCATGTTAGCACATTCAACACCCTCACCCTGTGTCACTTTGAGACTCTGCAGAGAGCCCCCACCAGTAAGAAAGCCCTCACTAGATGCAGCCCCTCAACCTTGGACTTTTCAGCCTCCACAACCATAAGAAATAAATTCCTTTTCTTTACAAATTATCCAGTTTCAAGTATTTTGTTTAAGCAACATAAAACAGACTAATACAGTCAGTCCCTAAAGGAAGACAGTTACGCTTATCCCAGGTCAAACTTCAGTGCAGGAATATTTGTCAAAGCAGGGAGTCCCGTTGCCCTAGGCCCAGGAGAAACACAAAGTTAAACCACTCAACTGTCTTGCCAGTTCCTGCGGGTACTGTCAGAGAATATAGCGTGGATCACCACTATTCTTGGTAGTCATAAAGCTCTAGTCTCAGTTTTGGGGAATTTCTCTTCCCTCACTCATTTCCATCAAAGGAATTCAGCTTTCTCCTCTATCCTGAATATTTTTCAGAAGCTCTCTCCATTAAACAAAATCCAAGAAGGCAAGCTATTAGCAAGCAACATCTCCTTTCTATCAAGTAATAAAAATTTGTCTTGAGAAAGAAGAAAGACAAAATTTTCTACCAGTAATGAAGGGGAGTATAAACATCAGAGGAACAAAATTCAATGTATCAAAAAATGATCATATTCAGTGGTATGTTAACCAACGAGTTCTGTGGGAAAGAGGAGGGAAAAATAACTCTAATTTGTACGATTTGCCTGTTTCCATGTTGTAAATGTTCCCATTGCAGTTGATTTCAAGCTAACCATTTGACATCACTGAGCACAGAGTTGGAAAGAGATGTGCAGTATCACATAATTATGTAATATTTCTACTACACAGATACAATAGACATAACCTCAAGAGCATGGATAATGCTGATATGCATTACCTTTGTTAACAATACAAATTATTTTCTTGTACATTTGAATAATTTAGTTTTTTAATAATGGCTTTTTCATGGCTGGGGCACACAATTTCTGAAAATTTATCAATCCACTTTTATGAACCAATACTAGCTACAAAAAATGTCAAAAGTCAAATGGTAAGCTGCAGTACAACACTGATCTTAACCACACAATGAAAGACCACAAGCATGACTTTGACAAGAACACTTGCTATGCTCTGAATGTCTGTATTCCTCCAAAATACAGACATTTAAACCCCAAGCTGATGGTATTTAGAGGTTGGGCCTTTTGGGCAGTAATTAAGTCATGAGGTCTCTGCCATCATGAATGGGATTAATGCCCTTATAAAAGAGACTTCACAGAGTTGTCTGGCCCTTCCATCTCTTTTGCAATGTAAGGACACAGCATTGTGTCTTCTGCCATGTGAGGACACAACAACAAGGCACCATCTTGGAAGCAAAGAGCAAATTCTTACCAGAGGCTGGTGCCTTGACCTTGGACTTCCCAGCCTCCAGAACTGTGAGAAATAAATTTCTGTTATAGTCTATTATTTATAAATTACCTGTCTACAGTGTTTTGTTACAGCAGCAGCAATAGACTAAGACTACCTATGTAATGAAAATTGGCTCTGCCTCTGCAAACAAGGGAAATAGACCTAAAGTTTTTTTTTTCACCTCTTCAGGACAGACAGACAAACCTGGCCTGCTCAAATGAGAACAGTCACCCAGGCTATGAGATCAACTCGTTGCTTACCATTTATAACAGCTGCACTTAAACTTGTTCTCATGACCATTTTTTCTGAACTCTTAAAAATATTGGGAAACCAAAGAGCTTCTGTTTATGAGAGTTAATCTCTCAATCCTTGCCATATTAGAAATTAATTCTGAAAAGTTTCATTAATATCCATTTTAAAATAACAATAGTAAACCTATTAAATAGGTTGACATGTTTAGTACACTTCTATTTACATAATAGCATATCTTATGAAAAATAACTATATTTTCCAGAAAAGTAAAGTAATAAGAAAGGTAGCATTGTTTCACAATTTTTCAAATCTCTTTAATGTCTCTCTTAATAGAAAACAGCTGGAAAATGGATTAAGATAGTCTAATAGTCCATGAGGATCTGAATATTGTCCACAACCACTCAAGTGAAATTAGAAGTGGATCTTCCCCTATTCAAGCCTTCAGATAAGATCACAGCCCTGGCAACCCCTTGATTGCAGCCAGAAGTCACAGTAAGCCAAGACCAGATTTCTTTTTTCTTTTTTTTTTCTTTTGAGATGCAGTCTTTCTCTGTCACCCAAGCAGGAGTGCAGTGGCGCAATCTCAGCTCACTGCAAGCTCCACCTCCCAGATTCACACCATTCTCCTGCCTCAGACTCACGAGTAGCTGGGACTACAGGTATGCGCCACCACGCCCGGCTAATATATGTGTGTGTGTGTGTGTGTGTGTGTGTTTAGTAGAGACGGGGTTTCACCATGTTAGCCAGGATTGTCTCGATCTCCTGACCTCGTGATCCGCCTGCCTCCGCCTCCCAAAGTGCTGGGATTACAGGTGTGAGCCACCGCACTCAGCCAGACCAGATTTCTAACAGACGAAAAGTATGAGATGATAGATGTTTGTTGTTTTAAACCAATGAGTTTCCGGGAATTCATTACATTGCCATTGAGAACTAATACAAAAGGAATAGTTGCTCAACAATCATTTATTTATTCAATGAATGTATGGATTGAATGTGTGTGTACCAGTTACTATAAGAGGAGAGGAGAAGCAGATGTGACTCTGACATGGGCCCTCGACCCTTGAGGAACCAGTCTGATGAGGGAGATAAATAGGAAAATAGATGGCATACAATACCTATAATGCAAATATAGGAACAAATTATGTGAGACTATAAAAAGGAAAATAACTAACTCTATTTGAGAAGGCTTCACTACCATTTGGAATAGCTCATAAAGGTTGAGCACATTTAAGACTCTGGCAAGTGGCACTGATTCAATAGGAGCTGCTACTTCAGGAATCAAACCAAGGAGTCTACATGTAATCATTTCTGAACCACCTACATGCAGTTATTAGATAAAGCCATGAGGGGAAATAAGATTTCTTCAGGAAAAAAAAACATATGGATAAAACCCAAAACTTAAGACTCAGGCAGGTAAAATATGAGAAGACAATACATGATTGATTTGATAATAAATATGATGTCATGCAGTGTTTGCCAGAGACGACTTTGAGGGGGAAAAAAAAAAAAGGCAATTGAAAAATCTTGCTGAAGGAGATCATTTTAAGAATTGTTTAAATTATGTATAGAAAATGTTTGGCCATACAAATAAGAAAGAAAATTACTCCCCACTCCCTTTGGTAAAAACGATGAATCACAGTTCCTACATAGTAAAAATGATGTTTTTAATATTAAGAAATTTAACATCTGAAATAAACAAAATTGACTGTTATGTCTTATTAATATCTCAAGTTAATATCGTATGCAAAAACTGGAGTTTTTTTAATAAATTAACTTTATGGACAGAAAAATACATACTTTTCTAAGTTAATTTAAAACTACAAAACAAAAATTTTTGTAGTTATAAGTTAATCACTTTTTTAAAAAAACAATTTCCCTAAGGTATATCGAGCAGAGTATCAAGAAGAAAGTTGATAAATACAGGTCAAACTGAAAACCAAACACTAGTAAAGTCTGTGCTACCTAATGATTTAAAAACCTGGACTTTGAAATAGGAAGAGGGTCCTGGCTCTTCTACTTAAAAAGTGACTCTAGACAATTAATGTAAGCCTCAGTTTTCTAACAAAAACAGAGATTATCATAACTACACCATCAAAACCAGGTTTTCGGAACTCATATTAGGTAAGACGTGTGAATACACCTTGAAACATTTAACTCATTATATGATTCTTGTAGTTATCCAGGAAAAGATATCACAAATAGCCATTAAAACTATTTTTCATATTACAGCAATTTAAAAACTTCCTTCTATTTAACCGACAAAAAGTGTATCTTGATTTTTAGCCTTGACATATGGCAGTAAAACACGAATTACAAATTGCATTTGCACATAAATGTCAGAAAAACTTCCCTGATTTTTCATCGGAAATGTATTCCATTTGGAGGATCTGTTACATTTCCATAGGAAGTTAATAACTTGATCAAAGCCATGAAATAAGGTTTGCTGCATTTATTTAGTCTCCTTTTACACAATGGCTTTTCCAAATCTGTGTGTGCTACTTTTGCCCCACAATGTGAAAAGGAGACCATTAACTGCAGGATACCATTTGCTATGTAGATTTTCGGGTCTTGTTTGCACTTGATATTTGAATTAATATATCCCAATTCTCCCTCCAATTTACTTGTACGTTTATTGTAGCTGTTTAAAAGAAAAAAAAAAAAAACTGCAGGTAAGTCAGGTAATAAACTGTGAGTCAGCAGGCCATTTATCTTCTGTAATAAATAGGAGTCAGAAAGTCGCACAGAAAATCGGGCTATATTATTCAATAAGGCATTCAGTCATGAATCAACGTGTTACTTCCTCCACACCATTCCGCAGGCCTCAATGAAGTAACAAAAATGTTTTTCCTCTAATAAAAGTAGTATATTCCTTTTTTAAAAAGTCCTTTTCTCACAAGAACACATAGAAAAGGATATATTTAAATACATCAAAAACACCAATTAGGATGATTTTCTCTAGCAGTACTCAATAGGAGATGAAAGGAAAGGAGAGAAAAGGTACTGTGGAAAGATAGATCAAAAGGAGGGAAAGATGATTTTACATGGGCTCAGAATGCATCCCAGTAAGTTCATAAGTTACTACAATCCCTGCCCCCTTACTTTTAGTCAATGACCACTTCAAAAAATAAAAACAGTCAACTGTTGACAGAAACTCACCTCTGCTTATATCTACCTACAAATATCTATATTTTTGTCAATTCATACTCTATTTCCTCTTATCTCACAGAGACTGGTACTTTCTCCACTTTCCAAAGGAGAACACCTCTCTCTATGTTCTCTATCTTTTCTTTCACCTCCCTGATTGTGCTTTGTCAATAATTCAGTTACAATTTCTGCATCTAGGATGCCTTCAGCCTCTCAATCTATAAACACATTCAAGCTTCCCCACCATCTTAAATGTATCTTTTCCTACTTTTTGTCATTCCCACAATCTACTTTGTTTAACTGCCAATATCCTTAAGTCATTTATATTTACTGTTCCCACATTCTATTTGATTTTTCTAGCCATTATAATACGGCTTCCATCACCACCAACTCCAATCAAGTTGATCTCATTTAAGCCACCAGTGTCCTTCTAACCACACCCAAAGGGCTTCTTCAGTTGTATCAAGATCATTTTCCTGCAGCATTCGACACCATTTCTCTTCTGAAAACTCTTTCTTCTTCGTTTTCTCAACACAACTCTCTTTCCTTATCTCCCTTCTACTCCTTGTCTTTTCTTCTTCAGTGTCTTTGTGTTAATTATTTATTACTGTGTAACAAATTATCCTAAGACTTAGTGGCTTGACACAAAAAGAATCAAATACCCAGGAATACAGCTAACCAGAGAGGTAAAGGGTCTGTACAATAAAAATTATAAAACACTGCTCAAAGAAATCAGATGTGATACAAATATATGAGAAAACATTCCACGCTCATGGATAGGAAGAATCACTATCATCAAAATGCCCATACTGCACAAGCCAATATATAGATGCAATGCTATTCCTATTAAACTACCAATGACATTCGTCATGGAACTAGAAAAAAACTATTTTAAAATTCATATGAAATCAAAAAAGGGCCAAAATAGCCAAGGCAATCCTAAGCAAAAAGAACAAAGCTGGAAGCATCATGTTATCCAACTTCAAACTATACTACAAGGCTACAGTAACCAAAACAGCATGGTACTTGTACAAAAACAGACACACAGACCAATGGAATAGAATGGAGAGCCCAGAAATAAGCGTGCATGCCTACAACCATCTGATCTTCAACAAAGCTGACAAAAACAAGCAATGGGGAAAGGATTTCCTATTCAATAAATGGTGCTGGGATAGCTGGCTAGCTATATGCAGAAGATTAAAACTGGACCACCTCCTTACACCATATATAAAAATTAACTCATGATGGATTAAAGACTTAAATGTAAAACCCAAAACTATAAAAACCCAAGGAGACAACAGCATTAGTCTGTTCTCATGCTGCTAATAAAGACAGTTTATAAAGGAAGTTTATAAAGGAAAGAGGTTTAATTGACCCACAGTTCCACATGGCTGGGGAGGACTCACAATCATGGTAGAAGATGAATGAAGAGCAAAGTCACATTTTATATGGCAGCAGGCAAGACAGCTTGTGCAGGGGAACTCCCCTTTGTAAAACCATCACGTGAGACTTATTCACTACCATGAGAACAGTATGGGCTAAACCATCCCCATGATTCAATTATCTCCATTTGGCCCCGCCCTTGACATGTGGCTATTATTATAATTCAAGGTGAGATTTGGGTGGGGACACAGCCAAACCATATCAACAACCTAGGCAATACTGCTTTGGACATAGGACCTGCAAAGATTTCATGACAAAGACATCAAAAGCAATTGCAACAAAAGCAAAAATTGACAAATGGGATCCAATTAAACTTAAGAGCTTCTTCACAGCAAAATAAACTATACACAGAGTAAACAGAGAACCTACAGAATGGGTGAAAATATTTATAAACTATGCATTTGACATAAGTCTAATATTCAGCATCTATAAGGAACTTAAACAAATTTACAAGCAAAAACAACCACATTAAAAAATGGACAAAGGACATGAGCAGACACTTTTGAAAATAAGACATACATGTGGCAAACAAGCATATGAACAAAGCTCAACATCACTGATCATTAGGGAAGTGCAAATCAAACCCACAATGAGGTACCATCTCACACCAGTCAGAAGGGCTTTTATTAAAAAGTCAGAAAAAAATGCTGGTGAGGTTGCAGAGAAAAGGAAATGTGTATACACTGTTGGTGGGAGTGTAAATTAGTTCCATTGTGGAAAGCAGTGTGACGACTCCTCAAAGAGCTAAAAGCAGAACTATCATTCAACCCAGCAATCCCATTACTGGGTATATACCCAAAGGAATATAAATTGTTCCACCACAAAGACACACGCACATGAATGTTCACTGAAGCACTGTTCACAATAGCAAAGACAAGGAATCAACCTAAAAGCCCATCAGCAGCAGACAGTATAAAGAACTTGTGGTACATACACACCATAGAATACTATGCAGACATAAAAAAGAACAAGATCATGTCCTTTAGAGGAACATGGATGGAGCTGGAGGCCATTATGTTTAGCAAACTAATGTAGGAACAGTAAACCAGATACCACGTTTTCACTTGTAAGTGGGAGCTAAATAATGAGAACCAATAGAAATAGAGGGGAACAACAGACACTGGGCCTACTTGAGATTGGAGGGTAGCAGGAGGGAGATAATCCGGAAAAGTAACTATCAGATACTATGCTTAGTACCTGGATGACAAAAAATCTATACATCAAACCCTCATGACACGAGTTTACCTGTATAACAAACCTGCCCATGTACCCCTAAACCTAAATAAAAGTTAAAATAATTTAACAGGGCTAGGTGCCATGGCTCATGCCTGCAATCTCAGCACTTTGGGAAGCCGAGGTGGGTGGATTACCTGAGGTCAAAAGTTCAAGAACAGCTTGGCCAACATGGCGAAACCCCGTCTCTACTAAAAATATAAAAATTAGCTGGGCTTGGTGGCTCAAGCCTTTAATCCCAGCTACTCGGGAGGCTGAGGCAAGAGAACCACTTGAACACGGGAGGCAGAGGTTGCAGTGAATGGAGATTGCACCACTGCACTCCAGCCTGGGCAACAAGCACAAAACTCCATCTCAAAAAATAATAGTAATAACAATTAAATAGACAATAACTTAGTAGCTTGAAACAGCAAACATTAATTATCTCAAAGTTTCTGTTGGTCAGAAATTTAGAAATGTCTTGGGGGAAAGGGAAAACAC
Organism: Mandrillus leucophaeus; assembly: GCF_000951045.1. Classification (NCBI taxonomy): domain Eukaryota; kingdom Metazoa; phylum Chordata; class Mammalia; order Primates; family Cercopithecidae; genus Mandrillus; species Mandrillus leucophaeus. The sequence goes on from NW_012106642.1 coordinate 103,442, forward strand.
CCCTCTGGCTTAGAGTCTGTCATGAGGTTACAGTCAGATAATGTCTGGGGCCATAATAATCTAAAGCCTTCAGAGGGGCTAGAGGATTCATTTCCACAATGGTTCACTCATGTGGCTGTTGGTAAAGGTCTTAGTCTGTCACTAGCTTTTTACAGATGTCTCAGTTCCTCACTGGCTATTAGCAAGAAGCCCTGGCTCCTCACCACATGGATTTCTTCACAGGCTGCTTGAGTATTTTCACAACATGACAAATAGATTTCACCAGATTGAACAATGAGGGAGAGGGAGACAGAGAGAGCGAGAGAGAGACAGAGAAAGCAAGCAAGCGAGTGAGAGACAGAGAAAGCTACAGTACTTTTTATGCCATAGAAATTATACACTGTTACTTCTGCTTTAATTGTATTTATTGGGAGTAAGCCATTAAATCCAGCCCAACACTAAAAAGGAGAAGAATTAAGCTCCACCTCTTAAGAGTATCAATTAATTTATGAACGTATTTTACACTACCACAAACTTCTACATTTTATTTCCTGAATGTTGCTGTTACTTAAGGGTCTTACCTCTGTCCTCTTATCATCTTATTCACCTTTCCTGGGTGTTCTCAACTATTCCCATTGTTTCAATTGTCATCTATATTATAGATGAATCTAAAATCAGTTTCTAGCCTCGATCCCTTTCCCAAACCCGTATTTGTATTTTCAACTGCTTATCCTACATCTTCACCTAGAAAGCCAGTACAACCTGTCCAAAACTAAACTTCTGTTTTTCTTCCCCTTTGCTCCAGTTTGGCTCTTTATATCTTCAACCCAATTACCCATGTTAGAAAATATGAATCATCTTCAATTCCTACTTCTCCTTCTTACCTCTCATATCCCTTGATATGGATTTATCCCCACTGTTTATGCCTTCTAAATAACTCTCAATTTATTTTCTTCTCATCATCATTACCATCTTCGTACAGGCTGTCATCATTCCTCTCCAACTGTACTGCAGTAGCCTAATAATTGATTTTCCTGTCTCGTCTCTCCCCATTCTAATTTACTTTTTGTCAGATTTCTCTTGGCTAAAATATAGATCCGAGATCCTATATCTCTATAAAAACCTTGAATAGCCCACCAATAACCAGTTTAAAGAGTCCAAGCTCTTTAAAATGATATATAAGGCCCTTTAAAATCTGATCCTAATATGCTTTAGCTTCATCTCGTCAAATGTCTCAACAAATTTTCACCAAATCATTGTCATTCCCTGAAAATGCCATGTACTTTCACACATTCACATATTTGCACATGCTATTTCCTCTGCCTGCAATACCCACTACTCTCTGCTCTGCTAGGGAAACTCCTATTTCCAGAGTTCAAACAGCACCTCTTTCACGAAGCTCTCTCTGACTTCCCTAGGTGGGAAGTCATTTCATCCACTATGGTTCCACATTATCTTGCATATACTGATGGCATATCGTTGTTAACCTATACTTCGTGAATGATTTTAGGACTGATTCAGTTTCAAACATGTTGTCCTTTTGTCTTTGTATGAACATGAATAAATGTTTCAGACTGTTTTCCATTATTTAATTCAGAAAATATAATTGCTAGTGACAACTGCTGGCCCCCTCCAGGACTTACAGAATAATCTGTTGCCGGAGAAGACCTGTCTCACAGAATTTTTGAAATCTATTCTCATTTTGTGTTGTTAATCTGCATCACTGAAGAAGACAAAGTGCTATTTCAAGTCCACAGCACACGTAAATATATTAGGAACGTTTTCCTTTCCACATTGCGCACTTCGTATTCCCCACTATTACAAACCCACATTCCATGATAAGCAGCTGAGGTATCATCAGGTGAACTCAAAGAAAAGGTGCCTACAAACGTATGCATACACCTAGTTAAAGACATTTATCCTTATAAGTGTCATCTATTAATTTTGTTCCTTTATTGTATAATCTTAGACTTAGGGACAAATAGCACATCACTATTATTATTGGAAAAATCCCCAGAAGTATCAGAGTGATCATAACCTCTTGGCACAGAAGCTTTTGTTAAATTCATATTCAAAATATAAGATAAATACCAAAACTATATATACTCTTATAGCACAAATGGGGCAAGAACTCTCAGTCAGCTCTAGTTCTCAGCCATCTTCTTTATTTTTTCTTTTCCGAGACCGAGTCTCGTTCCTTGCGCAGGCTGGAGTGCAGTGGTGCAATCTCTGCTCACTGCAACCTCCCGCTCCTAGCTAGCTCAAGCTATTCTCGTGCCTCAGTCTTCCAAGTAGCTGGGATTACAGGCATGTGCCGCCAGGCCTGGCTAATTTTTGTGGTTTTAGTAGAGACGGGGTATCGCCATGTTGCCCAAACTAGTCTCGAACTCCTGGCCTCAAGGGATTCACATTCGGCCCCGCAAAGTGCTGAGATTACAGGTGCGAGCCATTGCGCCCAGCAGCCATCACTCATTTTTAAAAGCACATTTATTGAGCTCTAAGAGACATGTTGCATTAGGCACCTGATGAGGGCCAAGGTTCCTGCTCCCATGAAGCTTATATTCTGGGACAAGAGACACCCAAGTAAGAAATGAAGACATAAAAACACAAAGTAATTACAAATTAAGATAAATCTACAATTAAAGGAGTGAAATATGTGATGGCATAGATATTAACTAGGGTCAGAGGGTAGAAGTTGTTTAGATGCAGTGGTCAGGGATAACTGTTTAGAAGAATTGCCACTTGAGCTGGTATCTGTAGGATGAAAATGAGCCAGCCACGTGGAGACCTGTAGGAAGAATATACCCAAAAAAGGAACAACAGCAACAATACCTTAAATACAATGTCATAATTACAAAAAAGACCCTTCAAAAATGCCAGTTATCAGCAGATGACAGTATCCACATATGTAAGAAAAGAAATATAGGTCAATAGAATTTGAAATATACACTTGTTTCAGATAGCCATGTCTTAAATTGGATGTCCAGTATGATTTATCCTAATTTGGAATAAGTAAGTAGCCGTATTTTTTAAGCCAACTCAAAGCAAAATTACCAGGCCCTGTTGATACTCTACTACCCGAAAGTTTCTTCTCCCTAGGGTCTCTGCCACAGTTGCCTCTTTTCACTTTCCTCCCTAAACTTATTTTTCTGTATTTACCTTTTAAACATTGTTCCTCACATTTTTATTCTTTTTTGACTCTCTACAATCTTTCTCAAAGTAATCCATTCCCATTGGCCCCCATGTTCTAAACTCTTCTGAGTTTACAAGTCAAATATATACCGTTGGATTTTGCCACATAAATGACCCACTAGGACCATAAATTCAGCAGAGCCAAAACTAGATATGTTATTTCTTGCCCTGGCCACACATTCCAATCATGGCCTACATAACCTCCCTAGCACCCACATTGATCACTTGCCCATGCTTGCCACCTGGATCCTCTTCTACTTTCTGACTTCTTCCCCTCAGCTCCCACATTCAGTCACCCAATCTCTTGATTTTATATTCTCCATATTTACTGGAGTAAGCTCATTTGGAAATTAATGTATCAATGCTGAATTATTTGCTTCTTTACACTATGACCTGAATTATATAGTAGTATCCACTAATTATGTGTTTACATGTCCCAAGTACTCTAATAAGTGACTTACATGCATTGTATCATTTCATCCTTCCAATAGCCCTATTAGCTAGGAACAGTATTATTCCTCATATATAAGAAGAGTAAAGCTTACAGGTGTCCAACAATTTGCCTAAAGTCACTTATATAAGTGGAAGGGAAGAAATTTAACCCACATATTTTGACTCTAAAACATGACCTTTTATACAGTGTGCTATAAAAAAGAAATAGAAAATTAGCTTTCATAAGAAAAAATAAGAAACTAATTTGATAGTTCTTTTAGGAACAACTTTCCCACTTCAAAGGTTTTAAGATTCAAGGATAAATGACACTAAATCCAGCTATAAGGTAAGATGGTATTCAATCCATTAAAACAGTAGTTCTGAAATGTTTTCAGGTAGCAAATACCTGGAACTTGCAGTGTTATACGGGAAAATTTAAAATATATTAATAAACTTAATTTCACCAAAAAGACTGTAACACAAGACCATATTTTACATAAATGTCCCCACATTATTTTGAATATACAGGTTTTTCAGTCACATGAAATACATGATCCATTACTGTTTCTTTTTTTTTTAAGTTGCTAGCTGAAAAACGCTAGCAATCTACTAATTTTTTAAGAATGACTATGAGGGAAAAAAGCTTAAAATTGAAAAAAATGCATATTTTTCTGTTAACTAGAAATACATCATCATTCAATTTAGTCGATCATCTTAGTCCAACCTACTGAACTCTTTCATATGAGCATAATTTGAGAACCACTGAAATAAACATTTATTAAGCACCTGTATTTAAGAAAATATGCAATGTGTTATGGGAAAACAGAATAAAATATCATGTCTCAGTTTACAAAGTTACCGAGAAGAAAAAAAATTCCTTACAGGGTTTTGATTTTGTCTTCTAAGACTATATAAATGTATGAAAAATGTTTATGCTTATTACAGGAAAATTAACTATTGTAGCTATAGAATAATCATCAATGCAAATTAAAACCTATATATATGTCTATGGGAGGTCTTCAAAGAAGTTACAAAATAGGGGGACACTATCAAATTCATATATTAGAAAATTTACTTTTGGAGTAATGTGTTGTGAAGAAATTATAATTGCTAGTGACAACTGCTGGCCCCCTCCAGGACTTCCAGAATAATCTGTTGCTGGAAAGACCTGTCTCACAGAATTTTGTATGTATTACCATACATACTGGTATGTAATACTGGTAATACCATACATTGAAGAAATTAGATCAAGAGAAACAAGAGGCACTTGCAATAGTCCAAGTAAAAATGGGGCCCTGAAATAGGATAGTGAAGTAGGAAGGAAATAATTTGAAAGAGGATCCTTAAGATGTAGAATCACTATGACTTGACTTGACTGGATTTGGAGGTTGAAAAAAGAATCAAAGACGATTCACCAAAGTTTCTAGTTATGATACCTAGATGGAAGGTAGATAGGTTTCTTTTTTGGGGGGTCCATGTGTTTGTGCTTGTCTCATACATAAGACTCATACTTTTCATAGTCTCATACATAAGACTATGAAAAGTTCTAAGGCATATAAAATTAGCGAGGGAATATGAAGGTGGGGAATAGGAAAAGCTGGCCTAAAATGAGGAGTAAGAACTGAAATAACAGAAGATAAAAAGCAGATGTTATACGCTGAGGAAGATGTGGAATCCCTTATACTGCATTTAGAAAGACATAAAAAGCCATTAGAAAACTATTACTAGGGAAATGACATGGTTGATTTAAATCATTGTTAATAATTTCAGTGTCAATGAGGCAAAAAATATTTGGAAATCGTACATCTTGGTTTCTTGACAAATGCCATAATAACTATTATCATAATGGCACCAAGAAATATTTCAAATAGAAACAGAGAATTCACCCACTTAAGTCACCCACTTAAGAAAATTTTGTGTCAGTGTAGGCTGGAGTGCAAGTTTACAGTATTGAAATTCAAACTGACAAGGTAAAAGACATTTTATATGCTTTACTGAAACATTGGCAAATCTTTTGTAATATCTTAATTCAGAGGGAAAAAAAGTATTAAAGGAGACTGACTACCTGTCAGAATTTTGAAGCATTCACTATTTAAATCAAAATACTTCCTAATATGTACTGCCTCAACCCATAAAACAGATCAACAATGTATATGGCAAAATTAGGCCTGTCCTTATGACAAAAAAGTACTTAGATAAACTAGTAGTCTTGTCTCTGCCCACCACCCATAGCATAGTTTGGTCTGTTATCAATGAGTCTGTCTTAGTTTACTGGGGCTGCAATAACAAAGTACCACAGACTGGGTGGCTTAAAAAACAGAAATTTATTTTCTCATAGTTTTGGGGGCTAGTACTGTGAGATCAAGATGTCAGCAGGTTTGGTTTCTTCTGAGGCTTCTCTCTTGGCTTGCAGACATACCTTCTAGCTATGTCTTCAAATGTGTTTATGGATATATTCCTCACAGAATCTATAGGAAGCTTGGAAAATCAGGCTTGGAAAACAAAAGAAGCAAGAAATAACAGCAAAGAATGAAGTAAGGACATGTATGGATCTTGCCACACTGGCCTGCTACCACTGGACTGGTAATACCATACATGCATTCTAATGCCCTGAAAAATTCCTACACTTTGAAAGGTAGTCTTTCTCATTTTCTCGAGATTAAAAGCCCTAGGCATAGGGCTTCCTTCTGTAAGAAGGGCTTCCTTCCTATACAGAAGGACATTAGAATGCTGGATAGCAAACAATAATTTCTATTCAGTACAAAATCTACTGCCTTAATCTATTACATCTGATACATTCCAATAGATGTAAAGTTATCCAAATGGCTATATCCAAGGCAGTAAATTCACAGCCTGTCCACCAAATGAAAGCAGTCAGGTTTGGCAGTTTTTCTTTTAGGTCTTTCATGGTGGGTATTTACCTCAGGTTTAACACTGTTCCCACAACTTCCTAATGTATTTCACTCATCCTGACGCTCAAGTTTATAGCCCTGCTTTCTTGAGTATTTGAATTGTAACCCTTGGACTATACCTTCTAAGCACTGTTTTGTGAAAGTCTCGTTTGAATTGTAAGGTCAATAAAAATATCAGTAGAAAACATAAAATTCCCAGCCCTGCTTCCATTTGCTATTTGAGATCAGGAAAAACCATTTACCTTATTTCAAAAACTAGTGAACTCAATGAGTTGGACTTCGTTATTTCTAAAATGTATGAAGAAATAATGTATGAGGGAGAGTGCTATGAGAGCATGTACTATATTCAGAAATGTGTATTTTCCATTTGAGGCAAGAAAGGATCTTTGTTCTCTACCAGGGCCACACTTCAGAGGAAAAAAACGAAAGCAAAGGTCACAAGGAGGCAGAGGAAGCTATGAATCACGAAAACTGGAGCCATTATCATAACATTATGAGATTCTAGATTTTTTGTAACTTCCCCGTATTTGTTACTTATAATTCATTTGCCTCATAATAATCAGTACAATTACTCAAAATCAAAGACCCAAAGGGTATCTTTGAGGCACTAAAATTAGGAAGTTAAGACAACTACATTCCATATGCAAACAAAGTCTCAAAGGAGACGATCTCCAAATAATCAAATGTATTATAATACTAAGTAAAGAGGGAGCTGGCTGCATCCCTTCATCCTCTGACAAGAACCATGACAATAACAAAAAAGAAAGATGAAAATACGTAAAAGAGGGGGGAACGCATTAACCTGCAATAGGAGCCCAAATGAAAAACATTGTGTCTACACACACCTATCATTCTCGACACAATTCTTTTTAGTAGCTATCACATTTCTTCTACACACACACGCACACACAACATACTTGGGGTTCCTTGACATTATCTTACGTAGAAAATTACTAAGTAAATAATCAATTTGACTAAGTAGGGGGGCTTATCGTTTTCTCCCTATTCGAATTAATGAAAAAGATAAAAAACTTTTATCTATAAAGATGATTCTTGGTTCCACAATGCTTCTTAACAGAAATAAAAAATAATCATTTTTAAAAATAACAGCTAAGCATTGTACATTTTAAAAAAACCAGTATTTTGGTTTGTACAAGTATCAATGGGTCCCATTCATCATTTAAGTACCTTTTCAAACAGGATCTAAGTTTGTAATGTTAGGTAATAGGCATATAGGCTGAAGCCAGACTGCCAAGATTACAATTACTGGCTCTGCCCTTAGTATAACTTTGGGTATCTTTCTTCCTTTCTCTGCTTCATCTATAAAATGAAAACAGTAACAATTCCCACCTAAGTGTCGTTGTGATAACTAAATGAAATAGCGTGTGTAATGTGCCAAGCAATTTCTGGAGCTACCAAGTACTTTAAGTTCAAACTAAGTTTGGTTACTTTCACATTATAAAGGAATTTTTAGGAATCACCTAGGCACTCTCCTAAAGTCTCAAAATAACTTAATACAGTACTTCTAAGGAGTTCAAGTGCCTCCTTATCTGGGACGCCATCTCAGATGCTCTTCAAATGAAAGTTAACTTTTTCCATTTTTTTCATAATCCTTCACAGGAATCTGAAGTACACTGCACTCACAGGCCATTCAGCTCCGCCTCTCCAAGGAACAAGAAGGTAACTGAGTAACGTGGTCACGGAGCAACCCCGAGTCCCTGCGGCTGCTCAGTAGTCACTCAGGATGGGGATGGTACAGGGGACCATTAACTGAGCCGGCAGGAAAAGTTTCCAGGTGAGGCGACGATAGACAAAAGTTGCCCCATGGTAAGCGAAAGTTAACTGAGAGGAAGCACAAACGCATGGACTCAACCAGCTCGCCCAGATTCATCCTCAGGCCTGTTGCCATCTGGAAAGGGCCTATCGGATGCGCGACCTCACGTGTGACGCGTAGTCATTTTCCCACGTCCCGTCCCTGCCCCCTCCTTGTCGGACTCAGTGGATGCGCACGCGCAGCTCCGCTTCCGGGAGCCGCTCCTCGCTACCCACTATGCTCTGCGACATCGACCTGTCGCAAAGGCCGCGTTTGCGGGGCGAATGAGCGACTCGCTTTCCGTGCGGTGCGGCTAGTGAGGCCCCGGTCCTCCTCCTCCTGCCGCAGGGCCAGAACCCCTGACAGTATTCAGCTGCGCTTAAGTCTGGCCGGTGTCATCTGTCTCCGCAATGCCCCCGAAGAAACAGGCTCAGGCCGGGGGCAGCAAAAAGGCGGAGCAAAAAAAGAAGGAGAAGATTATCGAAGTGAGTACCCACCCCTCCCCCACTCGTGCCGCGAGCCCTCCGGAAAGCCACTTCCCCGCTCCGGGCTTCTCTGGGAGCCGGCTCTCTTCCTCGGGCCACGTGTTCCTCCCTTAAGGTTTGTGTGGCCCACTGTCCCTTCTCCAGCCCCTGATGACGCTAGCTGTCTCTCATTACTATAGTGACGCTGCTGGCGCCCCCGCACCTGGGCTTTGCCTCTCCGCCCACACGCCCGTGTTCACCCACCCATGCACCCGGGTGCTAAATGACCCCTCGGGACTGCCACAGGGTTTTATCCTTCGCTAGTCCTCTCAGAATTGAGGAGATTTTCCAGGGTTGTGTGTGAAGAAATTCGCTGAACGGTCTTGGGCCAGCGTCTTTCTGGAAGACCGACTCATGACGAGTCTTTGTGTTCCTTATTTCTTTACCCGTCACCCAGGGGTGGTACTGTGCTTTCGAACCAACAAATTACTACTTGGTGGCTTTTTCGATCCACCTCTGAACTGTTTGAAGTCCCATAAAGAATGGAAGGACTTTCCATCACAACCCAGGGTCTTGAACGCAGCGCTTGATACTTGTATTCTGAAGTGGATTAAATAGAATAACGCCTTAAAAGAGATTAGGTTTCAGTGTCACTAATTGTGTGACACTGTTTGAGATATATGTGTGTGTGTGTATATATATACGTATATACGTATACGTGTGTGTGTGTGTGTGTGTGTATATATTCGTTTAACATATTGAGCCTGTAGCCCTTTAGTGGCCAAGGAACCCTATTGACGTTCTTACATGTTCTGCACTTGTTTTCCAACAACTGAATTGTGAGTTTCCTTAAAAGATGAACCATATTTGACATTACATAAACATACCATACAGACCCCAACGAGGTATTTCTTCCCTCTATTTCTGCTATTAACCCTCCTCATAATTAAATAGGACCTCTTGTACTTTGAATATAATTAGAAAAAGCTATGACCATTTCACCGCATAAGGTGTAAGTTCTGCTCATTGGATTTAAGAAAATGCTTAAGAATTTCTTTGGTCAAGTTCAACTTTGAAGCCGAACTGGTATTCTTATTGCTAATTTGTCCAGTTTAAAACTGTCATGAAGTACTATAGCCAGACCCTTACAAACAAAATATTACCTTCACATCTGTGTTTTCTATTACCTTATTTGAACAACCTGGATTTGGGGCACTTAGGTAAATTTCAGGGGTTTCTGATCGGATGGCATTCACTTTTATGAAAACCAAGTACCTTTTAGGGATGTTGTTTTCCTTGAGTTTGGACCATGGTACAAAGTAAGACTTCCATTGAAATTAAATGTTATGTAACAATTTAGACAATTTAAATTATACTTTATGCATTGTAGGGCTTTCTCTATATCTAATTGTTTTATTTTTAATTAGTAGAACTAGTATTTTTATTTTAAGGAATTACGTGTGAAAGTTGTTTATAGTATCCATCAACTTTTAAAATGATGCTTTTGTTATGATTCTAGTCATCTTGTGACAGTTATTTTTTAGGTAAAGAGAAAGCAATTTTAGTTTCAATAATGAAGATATCGCCAAAGAGAGATGCAAAATAAGACAACTGCACTTTTTAACTAAAAATATCCTAACAAAGTGATGAAAATAAGCCTGATTCTGTGTTTTCCACATTTAATATAATGTTTTTTAATTTATTTTTTGTTGAGGTATAACTTATGTAAAATAAAATGTATAGGTTCTAGATGTGTAGTTCTATGTGTTTGAGGAATTTATTCACCCAGGTAACTGCCACCCTAATTAAGACTTGAGACATTTCCATCACCCCACTAAATTTGTTTTGTGCCTCTATTTAATTCTTTCCACTCGTGCAGCCACTAATTTTTTTGACAGGATAGATTAGTTTTTACCACTCTAGGAATTCATATAAATTACACAGTAGGTAGCCTTTGTGTCCTTCTTTTTGCTTTCACACCACGCAGCGTTTCTGAGATCTATCCATGTTGTGTATACTTCTAGTATGCTCCTTATTGCTGGAAAGTATTCTCTTGTATGAGAATCATTACAATATGTCACCTTTTGTGTTTAGTGTCTCTCTCTACTTGGAAGAGCCAAAAGATACTATAATTGACGCTTGAAGAACAAACTTAGGATTTCAAATTGGGTTAGAGGCAGTGTTGGTTAAAATCTTGGCAGCCAGAATGAATTATTTTGTGGCTAATGGAGTCATCTGTAGGGACCTCAACCTTGGGGCATACGCTGAGTTGGCATGAGAGTGTCCAATCATCTGTATACATTAGAGCTACAGGATAGGCATCATTAGGAGATCTGGGTGCTGTGCCTGTATTTCTCTTGGAAGGACTGGTCTTGACTACACCCTCAGGTAATTGCAGTTGTTGAGCTTCTTGCTTTTGCTGAATATGCTTGCATTTTGCTTTCTTGTATTTTGTACTATCATTCTTTAACCTAACCTGCAGTACCGTTGGACGTATGTCTTTGAGGCGATTTCTTTCTGAAGACTGAGATTTGGGTATGGGTTCCTAGTGAACAAGATGTTCAGATCTTCTGTTTGTTTCTCAGTGATCATAGTTTGTTTCCTTTGAAATGTGTCTGCTTGCCTTTAAGAAGGTCCTCCTAGCCTGACATCTTGTAATCTAGATGTTCTTTTATGTTCCGGTCCAGGGACCTGATGAGCTTTTTCAAAAAATATTGCAATAAAGTTTTTCAGACTCATGTGCAACATTAATATTTGCTACTACTGGAGAGGTACAACAATATTTTGATTTGTAATGTTAAGTTACAGCATTTGTGAAATTAGATTTATAGAGACTATTCTGTTAATCCAGCCTGGTTAGGAAATGTTGTAGTCTGCTTCATTAGACAGGCAACTTTTTTTTTTTAAACTTCCCTAAAAGCCTAGCACGTCTCAGTGACTATTCCAAGAAGACAATTGATCTCTGTGGCTGTTATAATTTTGGAGGGGGAAATACTACTTTTTTATAGTCTGTTTTGACATATAAAGACTGATACTTATTTCAGAATCTGGTTAACTTTGGGAGGTTTTATAGCTGTATGACCTGAAATTCTAAATTGCTCAAAATTAATAGTTAACTAAAACATGTATTTTTAAACAGCATTTTTCAATAGACTTGAAAATAATGGTTGCCCTACCTACCTCTTTCCTCTTCTGTACCTGTTCTGCTGCCACCTCTATGGACCCTCACTGTGCAAAAATCAACATGCAGGTTTTGGGAACACTAAGGAAGTAAAAAAGACATCAGATAGCACTAGCTTTGGAGTCAGAGACCTGGGTTTGAGTCCCATGTTTCAAATTACTAGCTCTATATTTCTAGACAAGTTACAAAATCTAACTGGACTGCAATTCTCATCTGCAAAATGCAGCTAGTTCCCGTGAGTTAATTGAGATAATACATGTAAAGTGCCTGCCATATGGTGTGTATATTCAGTAAATGGCAGCTATTCTTATTGCCTATTTTGATAGTGTATTCTAAATAAAAACTGGGGGAAATAATCAGACCGATCTGCACTGTTTATACAGTGCTTAGTTCTTGCCCATTTTTAAATACTGCCTCCATTTTTTTATTTACCTCTTCAAATGCCCCAAAACTTTATAAATTCATTTGTATTATTAATGCTTTCCGAAATGAATATGTCAAACAAGATTATGGTTCTGTTAGAAATTAACACATTAGTCCGAAATGGCATATGCCATTTTCTTTCTTACAACTAAAATTTAGTGACAAATGGAGTCAGCATTGAGCAATAGAAAGTTTGAATATGGAAAGAGGGAAATAATCTTGGGCTTAGGGCAAGCAAATAAATGATACCCAGCTAAGAACTTGTATCAGCAAGGAAATAGTAATAGGGTCCTATAGAGACAGGATCCAAGTGTTGTGAAGGATGGAGCAAGAGAAATTGGTTGCCAGTGTAGAACAGCTGCCAACAGCCAAAATCAAATGTTGATTACTTGAAGGTGGATTAACCAGTTGTGTAATATGTATTGCATGGATGGACAACAAAAATACATTAGTGCATGTGGGAGAAAACTAACGAGATAAAACAGTGACAGCCTCTGCCTACCCGAATGTCTCAAGAGGTGGACTCCCATTATCTTGGAGCACTATTCAGTGTGGACCTGCCCTTCCGCTGCTTCCCTTTTCCAAACATCTTATTTAGGGAGTGGACGCTGGCCCGTAAAAGGAATGGGATTACTTAGAGATGGGAGGGGAGTTTTAAGAGAAGCCTGGAATTCACTGAGTGTTAAGGCTCTTGGAGCCTCAGGAAGTCGTCCTTTTCTTACTACCCACTTTCTAGACTCCTATGTATTCATTTCCCAAGTTGTCTTCTGAAACACACATAAAACACAAAGTTCCTTTACTATCACGTTAACTTTTGAGACCTTATTAATCCAATGAGGACCATTATTCCCCTAGTTTTATTTTAACTGTGGTTTGGGTTGACTGTAACCTTCTTTTTTTCTACCTTATAGTTCAGATTAATCTTTAGGTAAGGCTCTGTCCTAAACTCAGGAAGAAGCCTTTGAACTTCTCCAAATTGCAAATCATTCTGTTTTCAAGAGGTGCTATTGGTATCTCACATCTGCAGTGTGATATTTAGAAAGCTTATTGAGCACCAGCCAGCTCAATAACTTAACAAGGTGTCTCTGGGAAGTAGTTTATTAAAAACTGTAGAAAGAACAAGGAATTTGCTTGGAGTGAAATATACCTAGGTTCAAATATCATCTATGACTTAATAGTTAACATTTACTGGGCCAGACAAGGTTCTCAGTGTTTAGGGAGAAGGAGAGAAGAGAAACAAGCCAACTACAAGTGATAAATATACTAGCTCCTTTGATTCTCTCAGTGGGATACGTATTATTACCCTTTTTACGGTTTTAAAAACATGCGTAGAGATTAAATAACTTGCTCAAGTTTACTAACCTGGCGAGTAACTATGCCAGGGATTCTAACACAGGAAGTCTGCCTTTAGAGTCCTTGCTGTCCACCACTGTCTCTCTGAGGTAAATCTTTTAACTTGCACAACAACCCTAAGTGAGACTCACTTTACAAATAAGAAACTGTGGCAAAGAGGGTAATTTACCCAGCTCTATTTGGGATTAAAATTTGGGCAGTCTGGTTCCAGAGTTTATACTTCTAAATCTTTGCACTATACAGCCAGCCCCTTATTGACTTACCTTCAAATGAATTTATGATTTCTGAGTTTCTGTGTATCGTAGAATTGTTGAGAGGATTCAATAAAGTATATATTCAGGGGTTATGTTTAGTGAATGCTAGATGAATAAGTAGTCCCCTTTCTCTGTGGAAAAATGTTAATTTCTGAGCTCTAACTTAAAGGTGAACACAACTCACTTATTATCTCTTTAAACTGGTCATTTATGTGCCAGAGCAGTGTAATGAAACCTGAATTTTTTTTTCCTTCTGGGATCTGGAGTTTATACACCTTTACCAGTAACTACCATTGTGAGTACTTTCTTTTCTTACTGGCCAGGTCCCCTTAGGGGACTTTTTTCTTTCCTAAGTCTATCTGGCAGTATCTACTTTGCTATTTGGCCTTATTTATTCATTGTTTCTTCTCTGTAATTACAGGTGGAGCATGGGTTGAACCCGTTTATTTTCTCTGGCAGAGCACCTGTAGATGCTGTTTAATCCTGATCATATTTTTTTCTAGAGCCTCCTCTGCCTCCCGTGAGAGCTCACTTTTTGTAAAGGAAAAGTATGGCATTTTATACTTAGTTGCTGCACTGTGTTCATCTGTATATATCACATTATCTTGACCATCTTTCTTCAAATTGAATTGAGTGTTAAACTTTGTAGAAACAAGGGAAGCCATCCGTAAAAGGCTCAGTGCAGAGACATCCAACTTGTTTGTGTGCATCCTACCTTTTTTCATACACATAGGCTGTAGAAAATTCATGTAGAATTTTGTATAATACCATGTTGGGATGTTAAATCATGAAACAAGCATTTAAGTAGAGGAAAGCAAAGTTTTGGTATATGGAGATAGATGTCATTAATAAAGAGATATTTCCCAATGAGAGATAACCATTTAGAAGCAAAACCCTCTGTACTTTTTTGTTTTAAGACTATTGAAAGGTCTTTTACTGATTTTGAGGTTGCTATAAACATTATGTCATGTTGGATGTTTTTAAATACTAATTGTTTCAGTACTATTGTTTGCTATCTCTAGCTTGTCCACGTGGTGGTATTTTGTTTCTATAATACTTTCTACTCATTATTACTTTTTCCTTTCCCTTAGAAATAATAGCAAAATAAAGGCTATAAAATGGCCACTTAATTTGTTTCATACTAAAAGGTCTCAGATTACTTTGAGAAGACCTTTTTGCCTCTTCTTCCTCTCTAAAACCACCCATAAACAAGAGAATGAGAAAGAAGTACAAATTCTATTTTGAAATTAGAAGACATCTATAATCTTGAACCTCAACATATGAAGATTGGCAGTGGATGGATCAGTTGGTAACTGACTTAGAGCAGAGCGGTTATGTCTGAGTGCCTGTCTAGGAGTGTGCCAGTAAAAATCAAGTGCATTTCCTCTACAAAATTATGAAAAAAACCTCAGCAATGGGAAGCACTAGGTAATACAGAAGGCAAGAGGTTGAAAACTAGAAGTTAAAAGTGTTAGGAGTAATTAATAATTCTTACCTACTACAACTCAGCCAGGTGACCACCTCTGCAAGAAACAGGAGGTGTCTCCTTGGAGGTAGGGAGTGGCGGGGAACAGGCCTCTCTGCTTCCAAAACACTAAGCACAGAGGAGGTGGGATGTGAGCCTGAAAATGGAAGCTAGTAAATCTGTATGGTAAACTGAGACCCCTTCTACCTACTGTCTTCTCCTGTTTACAGTTAACTTACTACCCTCCCAGCTAGAGGATCTTTCTCCAGAGAATCAGAAAAGACCCAGAAAAAAAAATATTTCAGATATTAGCATTTGGTTATTTCTTGTCAGGCTTGTCACGCATTCACCTTAGGGAGAAGCTCACTAGTCAAGCCTGCTTTATGGGTTTCTTAGGGCTGCTGTAACATAACTATAAACTGGGTCACTTAAAACAACAGAAATTTATTCTCTCAGAGATCTGGAGGCTAAAAGTCTGAAATTAGTGTCAGCAGGGCCATGCTCCCGCCCTATGAAGACTCTAGGGAATAATTCTTCCTTGCCTTTTCCTAGTTTCTGGTGGCATCTGGCAATCCTTGGCCTTCTTTGGGTTATATAGCAGTGTCACTCCAGTCTGTCTGCCTCTGTCTTCACATTTCCTTCTCTTTGTGTCTGTGTGGTCCTTATTAAGGCACCAGTTACTGGATCTGGGTCCTACCTTAATCTAGTATGATGTCATCTTAACTCATCACGTCTGTGAAGACCTACGTCCAAATAAAGTCAAATTTAAGGTCAGGTGGACTTGAATTTTGGGGGGCATTCCAAAATTCAGCCCACTACAGACCACTGCCCCCTTCCACACACACACTTACTCATACTTGTGCAATGGCTTCTAAATGTTTTTGTACTGCATACTTATTTTTTTTTATATTTTTCTCCCCCCAACCCCATACTGCATACTAACTAAATATGAGTAGATAGCCAAGGATCACCATTAGTGCTTAGCACATAATGAGCATTCCATAAGTGATAGCTGCTGTTATATTGAATATTACCAGGTTATTGTATTAATATTCCAGATTTAAAGAAAATGTTGCTTTTAGTTTACATACTTTCAATATTTCCATCTTAGCAATAACTAGAAATGTATACATTTCAGTAGTTTGATTCAATTTATTAAATTTATTTTTGAGAGGATAACATTTATTAACTAAAAAACCAGTCCAGAACTGAGTGTATCTTCCTTTTCTTATGTAGTAGTCCCAAACATGTGTTCAGTATTGTATAGCCTCTCAAGATACTCTGAGTAAAAATGGATTCTGCTGCAAAGGAAGATTTGGAGGCACTGCATATTATATTCCCTCTGATAAGGGCTGTAAGATACCTTGTGCTTAAGAATTAAGAATCCTTTTAATCAAGTGTTTTCCTAAATGTATTTAACTGTAGGACTTCTTATCCCGGTATAAGAACTTTGCACATCCCATAGAACTGATAATCCAAAACAGGCTTTAGAAAAAGCTTCATAGAATAACAGGTTTAGTGATGATAATAGTGAGTACGTATTGAATTGTAAAGAATCTGGGTGATGATTAAAGGTCATATATTGCCTTGACTTGATGTTCAGTGTTTTGCATGTTTTTATGTTAGTAAAGAATAATTATCAATAAATAAAAGAATAATTTTTAGGTATCATTGGAGGAAATATATGGTAACATAAATTGCTAAGATATTTCTGTGCTCTTTCTCATGTAGGACAAAACTTTTGGTTTGAAGAATAAGAAAGGAGCAAAGCAACAGAAGTTTATTAAGGCTGTCACACATCAAGTTAAATTTGGTCAACAAAATCCACGTCAGGTAAGTAATTTAAATTTCCATATCTTTTTGTGAATTTAATATTAATACAGCCTCTGTTTCAGATAAAATGTCTGGTATTATTATATAATTGTATTTCAAAACAGAATCCTACTCGAAACGTTTTTGCATCTTGGCCTTCCTTACCTGCAGTACCTCTTGGATGTTGTCCAAGCCATTGTGATATAGCTTTCATTTATTCTAATAATGACTGCATGCCATTCTACAGTACAGGTGTGTTATATTCATCCATTTCACTATTCATAAGTGATCACTTTGTTTCCAGCTTTCGTTTTTTCTTTTTTTTTTGAGACGGAGTCTCGCTCTGTCACTCAGGCTGGAGTGCAGTGGCGCGATCTCGGCTCACTGCAAACTCCGCCTCCCAGGTTCACGCCATTCTCCTGCCTCAGCCTCCTGAGTAGCTGGGACTACAGGTGCCCGCTACCGCGCCCGGCTAATTTTTTATATTTTTAGTAGAGACGGGGTTTCACCGTGGTTTCGATCTCCTGACCTTGTGATCCGCCCGCCTCGGCCTCCCAAAGTGCTGGGATTACAGGCGTGAGCCACCGCGCCCGGCGTTTCCAGCTTTCTGACGCTAAGACCACCTCTAGAAGAAATACAGGAGTTCTTACATGTGTTTGTGCTTTTATTTCTGTGACATAAATTGTCTGGTAACAGACTCCAGATCAAGGGAAATGGATTTCTAATTTTAATATTATAAATTTGCCAGATCACTTTCCGTAGAGGCTGTAGTACTTCACATTTTCATTTGTAGTACATGAGCAATAGATACTAACGTTCTTTTTAATGTGTTCCAATCTGATAAGTATAAAGTGATATCTTAGTGTTACATTGTTTCTCTCACTACTAGAGAGTGTCTTTTGTATACCTGTTAGCTGTTTGAGTTTGCACTTCTGTGACTTGCCTATTGAAATTATTTGCTTTATTGGTTGTCTTTTTCTTGTCAATTTATGAGATACCTTTTGTCTGCATTGCAGATATTTGGTGATATTTCAGTTATGTTTTGCCATGCACCAATTTTTAACTTATATGTATATATAGAGTTTAATATTGCCAGTTACATCGCTAGCTTTTTAAAAATATGGTTAAAAGGTCTCCCCTGCCACTGGATTCTGTGTGTTTTTCCTAGATCATTTCTAATTATTTTTTTTTATAGTCTATATTTCATCATATAAATTTATTTTATATATCTTAAAGTTCTCACTCTGTTGTCCAGGCAGGAATACAATGGTGTGATCTTGGCTCACTGTGGCCTCCGCCTCCTGGGTTCAAGCCATCCGCGCACCTCATCCTCCTAAGTAGCTGGGAACTACAGGCGCATGACACCACACCTAGCTAATTTTTGTGTTTTTTGTAGAGATGGGATTTCGCCGTGTCACCCAGGCTGGCCTCGCAAACTGCCTGCCTTGGCCTCCCAAAGTGCTGGAATTACAGATGTGAACCACCATGCCCAGACTAAGTTTGTTTTCTTTTAAAAGAATAGCTGCTTACACCAGCATTATTTATCCCACTGAAATAACACTATTGACGTACAGTCATAGTCATACGTTGTTTAGTGATGTGAATACAATCTGAGAAATGTGTCGTTAGGTGATTTAGTCATTGTGCAAATAATACAGAGTGTACTTACACAAACCTAGATATTACAGCCTACTACACACCTAGGCTATATGATATATAGCCTGTTGCTCCAAGGCTTTTAACTTATAAAACATGTTACCGTACTGAATGCTGTAGGCAGTTGTAACACATTAGTAATGATTCGTGTATCTGAACATAGAAAGATAGAGTAAAAATATGGTATTATAACCTTATAGGATTACTGTCATATGTGGTCCATCATTGACCTAAACGTCATAATGCTGTACTTGACTGTACATTAAAGTCTCAAGGCAAGTCTTTTCCCCAAAATGGTATACCTTTTCTATTTTTCCTGGTTGTTCTTAGGCATTTGTTCTTTCATATGAATTTTAAAATGAGTTTATCCATTGGCAACTGGTTTGAAAGAAATGTAGCCCCTTTTTCTTCAGGTTCTTTAGACCTCTCACTTCTAAAGATTTCATAGACATGGATCTGTATTTTTTTAAAGTACATTTTTTCCACCGTTTCTATATCCTTTTCATTAACTTCTGGAAACACATTTTTGTAATGTAGGAGAGAATAAAGAATTTCTCATGTGTTTACAGATTTTTTAAAAATCTGCTGATATGTATTTGTGAGATAAATAAGTTTCTCTTGCTCATGCTGTCTACAAATCAGTGACCCAACACTTTCCTTTCACATCCATTTTCCCAGCTTGATTCTAGAATCTAAAACTATTGTTCTTCCAAACTGCTAACTTAATAGCCTGGTTTAATAAAAATTAATGTTTAGATCGTGGCTGGATGCAGTGGCTCCCGCCTGTAATCCCAGCACTTGGGGAGACCGCGGCGGGAAGATCAGCTGAGAATTTGCAGTCAGATAGACTTGGGTGTGAATCTTCCTATCTTTTTTGTTACATGATCCTTAAATAGCAACCCTGGTCTTTATATGCATTGTGGAAGTGCAGTTATTCCTTGTTGGATTCTTCTGGTGGTTAAATAAGAAAATAATGTAAATTTTCTGGTGAATATAGATATCAATATGTAAGAAGAACTCACTTTCTTCACTTAGCCCCTTTTTCAATCCTGTTTCCTCTTCCCCAACTTTTTCTTCTAGTGGGAAGTGTTTTGAGTGGTAATATTAGAATTCATAAACCTGGGAAAGTTATTAAATTTGTGTGCTGGTAGTTAGCTTTGATAGTATATTTAATATTATAGTTTTGATACTTGCGTGGATAACTGGACTTTTATCTGTGAACGCGGGATACCTACCCATCATATATAACATCGGAAATGAGCAGTAGTGCTGCTCTTAGGGCTGGACAGGAGGTATCCTGGTCTAGGCCCTGTGATATATGTGTCTTCTCCAGACCGCTGTCTCCCCTCAGGTAAGGAGTCACTGAAGCCAAGGGGATGTACCTACCCAGATTTTGCAACACCTCTTCCTACAACAGTCTGACCCTGGTTTATCTGCCTACAAAGGCCTCTCCACCATGCCCATCTCTGTCTAGGTACATTGTGCTACCAATATGTCTGAGGTAGCCAAAACAACAGCATATGCTAAGGGTTTGAACAGTGCCTGCATCCATACCCTTTCCTTCCTTCCTGCACCTTTACCTCTCCCTACACCCAAAGTGGAATGAAATGGGGTAGGAAGAGGAGAAAAAAGAGCCCCAGGCTGACTCTTGTGTTACTGCCGTGCTTCAGTGTGGAACTCCATGGAGTCTGAGCATTTTAAATTTGAACCTGTCCTTCCAGGTCATAAGGTATATTTGTGAAGTAGGATTACAGACCACATTTTACTTATCATGAACGTGATTTCTAATTTTAAATATTTAGATAAATGGCTTGTAGGCCTCCATTGTATTCTTGCTCTGGGCCCCACAAATGTTTGAGATGGGCCTGATGAGCAAAGGATACTTCTATTAAAAATAAAGCAACTTAAATTTTTTCTTTCAAAACATTTTTTCTGTTTAAACACATCCACCATATAGGGTCACATTCAGCATTTGGGATGCCTTTGACCTAATTATAGCATTTGGCCATTCCTTTCCTTAAATTTCCTCTTTCTTGAACATATTTTGTCCTGGTTTTCTGTCTGCTTCTTTGATGTTTCTAGGTCCTTTTATTGGGCTTTTTAGGTTCTTTAGTCCCATTTCATGTTGATTTTCTTCAAGGAAGTGTCCTTTGCTCTTGCCACATTTTATGCTGTCCTTGAGTAATATACCCAAAGTTTTAATTGTTATCTGTAAGCTGCTATTTCTAAAGTCTTTATCTCAAAGCAGACCCTCTGATTTCAGTGGAATCAATATGCATGTCCATCTGCCTTCAAAAGATCTCCGCCCAGATGCTCTGTAAGCATCTTGCATTCTGTATGTCTAAAACTAAGCTCATCTTCACCTCTTACCCTGAAACCTGTTCCTCCTGTATTCCCTGTCTTGTTTAACAGCACTAACCATATACATGATAATCCTAGATTCCTCCCCCTTTATACTTCATGTTCAGTCACAGTCCTATCAGCTCTGTCTCCTTTTCTCCATCCTCACCAGTAATGCTCATTTTAAGCTCTTGTGTTTTCTTGTGTGCAGCAGTTGCAACAGGCTCTTGCCTTTATTCTTGGATTCCCAGTCTATCCTCCACAAAACTTGCTCTCTTGATATTTTATAAAATGTGACCTGATCTTGTTACTGGCTTACTTTAAACAGTTCAGTGGAACTCTGTTCAATCTACTGACACAATCTAAGCATCTCATTGATGTTTTTCATACTTTGCCCCTCTAGTCCCTGTAACTTTGCATTGGCTGGCCCTTTCTGTATTTCTTTCCTTGCCCATCAAGAAGAATTCATTTATAAGGTTATTGGCTCAATTTTATTTTCTCAGGTATATGGGCATTCTTTGTTCCCAGAGCACTATATATTATGTTACAGTTGTTGACGTGTCTGTCATCCTGCTAGTTTCTGAGCTTCTTTAAATAAGCATCTTTGTCTTTTCATTGTATTCTCTGTCATCTAACATAGGACCTGACATATAAATGTTTGGATGAATCCTCTAATCATATTAGGTATGTAAATCGTGTGCCTGGAACTATATTATATGTCATGTTTTGTTTTGAGTTGTTTTGTTTAATATCCTACATTGACCTAACCCAGTGTTTTTCCATGAGGGCACTATATAGGTTTTTGGGGTGGTATAATTCATTATCATGTGGGACTGTACATTTCAGGATGTTTGTTTCTCTGATCTTCAAAATGAACCTGTACATTTCTGGGTAGTGGGCTGTTTTCACAGAAGAATATTGCAGGTGAAAAGTATTTGCTAAAAATGCTGGGCATGTAGTAAATGCTTAATAAATGCTTGTTGCTGTAAGCTTTTGCTTTTAACTAGGCATGGTACCATCATTACAATTTTGTTTAATCGTTTAACCACAACATTGAATAGACACTGTAAGGCCATTATAACACTGTTATTAAAAGGTAAGGACTATAAATATGCAAGTGTCTTGTTATATTAATGCTAACTATGCAGTAAAAACAGTTTTGTAAACAATCAAATTTACATTTTAAACCTGGGAATATTATAGGTAGCACAGAGTGAAGCTGAAAAGAAATTGAAGAAGGATGACAAGAAGAAAGAATTGCAGGAGCTAAATGAGCTGTTCAAACCTGTAGTTGCTGCTCAAAAAATAAGTAAAGGTAAACTTTAAATTTCAGAAGTGTGTTTTTTATCAAATGTGGTTTATGCTAAAAACTGTTTATTTTGATGTTATTTTCTTTAGATAATAAGACAGTTGTGTCTGCAATGAAAATGTTAGTCCCTTCATCAAAATTACCTATGTCAGTGGGTTGCTTATGGTTCCTCTGTATATATTCACATCAGTGTCATTGTACAGCTGAACTGCAGCCATGGGCCCCACACTTAAGGCAAAATTAGTAATTTAACAGACTGCTAATTGATTTATAACATTCAGTCTTTGGTAGTAGCCAAGGCAAAGCCATAGTTGAATAAACTGTATGTCTCAAGTTTTTGGCACTGTTCTGCCATGTATGTTCATTCCTTTTTTGCCTCTTTTTTTTGAAATGGAGTCTTGCTCTGTCATCAGGCTGGAGTGCAGTGGCACCATCTCGGTTCACTGCAACCTCCGACTGTCTGGTTCAAGCTATTCTCCTGCCTCAGCCTCCCAAGTAGCTGGGATTACAGACACACACTAACATGCCCAGCTAGTTTTTGTATTTTTAGTAGAGCGGGGGTTTCATCATGTTGGCCAGGATGGTCTCGATTTCCTGACCTCATGATCTATCTGCCTCGGCCTCCCAAAGTGCTGGAATTACAGGCGCGAGCCACCATGCCTGGCCTCCTGTTTTGCCTCTTGCCCTATTGACATCAATTAGACAAAGCCTGTGGAATATCCTATGTTCTTGTTTGGTTTCCCACTCTCTGTCACCTTTTATAGTCAGAATAAAAGAAACAAAAGTAGACATAAAATGCTACAAGAAGAACTTTAAAGAAATGTCTTGCTAATCACCCATAAGTGCCATTTTCCTTTCACATCAGTGAATGGAAAATAAGTTAACCAAAATTAATCATATTTCAGGTAGAATCCATATTTTACAGTCTGGCAGGTTATAATACAAATACCATATACCATTTGACATAGGTGCAGATCCCAAGTCTGTGGTATGTGCATTCTTCAAGCAAGGACAGTGTACTAAAGGAGATAAGTGTAAGTTCTCTCATGACTTGACTCTGGAGAGAAAATGTGAAAAGCGAAGTGTTTACATTGATGCAAGAGATGAAGAACTTGAAAAAGGTAATTTTTTTTAAGACATTATCTTAAAAATAAGTGTTTAATACTTTTGGTTTGTTACTAAGATATTTATTAAATGAAGAACATTTCAATCTTAATTGACTGTGTTTATAAAGAATAATTAATT
The DNA here is from genome assembly GCF_000951045.1 of Mandrillus leucophaeus. Taxonomy (NCBI): domain Eukaryota; kingdom Metazoa; phylum Chordata; class Mammalia; order Primates; family Cercopithecidae; genus Mandrillus; species Mandrillus leucophaeus. The sequence continues at coordinate 127,272 of NW_012106642.1, forward strand.
GGGTTTATTATGTTTTATAAAATCTGAAAATTACCATAATATACCCTTTAAGTAAATGAAGATACTTTAAAAAACAGTGATTTATTTTGGATTTGTCTGTCACTGTTTCCTTCAGTACTACCTTCTCAATTTGTCCAAAGTACTTAGGAAGCTTTGGTGAATAATTTTTTTTTTTTTTTTGAAATGGAGTCTTGGCTCTGTCACCCAAACTGGAGTGCAGTGGCATGATGTCAGCTCACTGCAGCCTCCATCTCCCAGGTTCAAGCAATTCTTCTGCCTCAGCCTCCTGAGTAGCTGGGTCTACAGGTCCACGCCTCCACACTCAACTAATTTTTATATTTCTAGTAGAGATGGGGTTTCATCATGTTGGCCAGGATGGTCTTGATCTCCTGACCTCATGATCCACCCACCCTGGTCTCTCAAAGTGCTGGGATTATAGGTGTGAGCCACTGTTCTGGCCTTGGTGAATAATCTTAAACTATTCATTTCTGCCTTTGGTGTTTTAAGAAAACCATGAGGCCAGGAGCAGCAGCTCATACCTATAGTCCCTGCACTTTGGGAGGCCAAGGCAGCAAGAATCACTTGAGCCCAAGTGTTCAAGACCAGCATAGGCAACATAATGAAACCCCATCTCTACAAAAAAAAATAGAAAAACTAGCCAGGCATTGTGGTGCATACCTCTAGTCCCATCTACTTGGAAGGCTGAGGCAGGAGGACTTGATCGAGCTCAATCAATCGAGGCTGATTGAGGGAGGTCAAGGCTTCAGTAGACTGTCATCATGCCATCACACTCCTTCCTGAGCAACAGTGAGAACCTGTCTCAACAAAAAGAAAAGAAAAAGAAAAATATTAAGCCATGAGTCTTATAACACATCATTCATGTCTAAGGAGATACGTGTTGTGGGAGTAGTAGATTAAATTACAGTATTTAATCTTCATTTCTTTATTTAGATACTATGGATAATTGGGATGAGAAAAAGCTGGAAGAAGTAGTGAACAAGAAGCACGGTGAGGCGGAAAAGAAAAAACCAAAAACTCAAATAGTATGTCCTTTTCTTGAATTGAGTTGCTGTGATATTTATCATTAGGGAGAATTATGTGGCAAGGTATTTGCTGCTATTTTCTATTAGATTATTCTGTAAGTTACTGGAAATTTTGATTTCATCAAGATAAGGTACATGAAGCTTTATTTTTGGAGTTTAGAAGTTAGATTTTGTAGATTCTTGTTCAGAAATAGCTGAACAAGAATAAAACTATGTTACTGAAGTCCTTTAAATGCCTTTTTTATTTTTATTATTATTTTTTTTTGAGACAAGAGTCTCACTTTGTCGCCCAGGCTGGAGTGCAGTGGTGCTATCTCAGCTCACTGCAAGCTCCGCCTCCCAGGTTCACGCCATTCTCCTGCCTTTGCCTTCCAAGTAGCTGGGACTGCAGGCACCTGCCACCACGCCTGGCTAATTTTTTCTATTTTTTAGTAGAGACGGGGTTTCACAGTGTTAGCCAGGATGGTCTCGATCTCCTGACCTCGTGATCCACCCACCTCGGCCTCCCAGAGTGCTGGGATTACAGGCCTTAAATGCGCCTGGCCTTAAATGCCATTTTCTGAGGTGAACTTTCTCAAATATGGATAAACAAAGTTACATACCCAGACAAAAATCCCTTTTTTTTTTGCATAGAGTGGAAGGAGGCCTGTTAAGCTAACCCACTTAATAATTTATTTAGTTTCAATAGGGATAAATTTTTAAATGTTAAGGTTTAAAATATTACTACATATGAATTCCAGAATGAATTTTTGGTAGGTAGTGGCTCTAATTCCAGGAAATGTACCATTAAAAATTGGTTCTTTATATCTCAAACTTTGCATTTATGTCTATATTTATAGTGTAGTTACAGTGAAAAGTCTTGCTGTGCTAGAAAAATTCTAAATACTACATTAATACACATCTGTTATGTTTGTTGTAGGAGGCGGATACTGTTTGTTAATTTTCTCTTACTTGCAAAGCTTATTACTTGAGGCTTAAATACAATTGTATCTTCCATCCATGTTGTGAAGGGTGACTCTGTTTTGTGTTCCTTTCGTACCTTGCTCCTGTATACTGCTTGTGATTCGTTTTTATTTAGGAAAGATCAAACCAAAGAAAATTATTTATTCGATTTATTTATTTTTTATTTTATTTTTGAGACAGAGTTTGGCTCTTGTTGCCCAAGCTGGAGTGCAATGGCACGATCTTAGCTCACTGCAACCTCTGCTTCCTGAGTTCAAGAGATTCTCCTGCATCAGCCTCCCAAGTAGCTGGGATTACAGGCGTGTGCCACTATGCCCAGCTAATTTTTTGTATTTTTAGTAGGAGTTTCACCATGTTAGCCAGGCTGGTCTTGAACTCCTGACCTCAGTAGGTGATCCACCTGCCTCAGCCTGCCAAAGTGCTGGGATTATAGGTGTGAGCTGCTATGTCCAGCCTGATTTTATTTTTTTATAGCCAATTGTATATTCTGATTTGGGGGTGTATATTTACAAAGGGTAACTGAAACAAGTCATTTTTGTATGATTTAGAATTTAGAACAAATGAAAATTTTGTATAGATTCCCCTTTAAGGGAATTTGTCATTGTTTTAGGTATTTTAAGATATACATATGTTGCATTTCTGCAGAGAATAGAAGCTAGACAGAGCACCCTTATGTACAGAAATGAATAGAATGTACTTGTGTAATAGAACATACTTGTGTCTATACTTGTTCCATATACTTAGGCATTTACCTTGGAAATGGCTTACACTGAGCCACCGCTTGTGAATAATATTGTCTCTATAGGTGTGCAAGCATTTCCTTGAAGCTATTGAAAACAATAAGTATGGCTGGTTTTGGGTATGCCCTGGAGGGGGTGATATTTGCATGTATCGTCATGCACTTCCTCCTGGATTTGTGTTGAAAAAAGATAAAAAGAAAGAAGAGAAAGAAGATGAAATTTCATTAGAAGATCTAATTGAGAGAGAGGTAACTAGTATCCTTTTCCTACCATAAAAACTGAAAGCAGTATTTATTGTGAAATTCTAATACTTACCACTTGGGGGCAATAGCCTTTTATGAAAGGAAAAAATATATATATTGTGATCTATTTCCAAAATTGCCCTACTTTAATTATTCTTGTATATGTAAAGTGTTAACCTAGCCATAAACATGAGCCAATCATGACATTAATTTTAGGATTGTGAAACAATTTTTTAAGTACTAGCTACTGGCTTATCAAATTGTTTCTGTGACATTGAGTTACTAAAAATGCTTAGTTCTCAGATTGATTGAATTTTTGTAGTTTTAGATTTTTTGCCGTGTTGTCTTTTTTCACTAGTATTTTAGTTATTAGCATATGTATGGAAGAAGACAACACTCTAGTTTTTAAATTACATGTTTTATCAGCTCTGGACTCAAAACACTCACTCTGCTTATAGAAGGGAATAAGTCTGAAGAGGATATTCAGCACTTGTCTTTGGCTTAGTACAAAACACAGTTTTTATTCTATGAAAATTTTGAGATTATTAGAAACATTAGATTTAGGGTTGCATATTAAAAACTATCCATTTTGCCTTATTTAGTGTCTCAGTCAGGATATAACGTACTATAATAGAAAACTAGACTTCAGAGTCAGGTATATTTGAGATGGTTTGTGTACTGGTTCTCACACTTGTTAGCTATTCATCTTTGGTAAATTCCCCATTACCCTTTGTTCACTTATTTGTGGGGATCCGTGCATTAGCATGTATAAAGCATTTAATACCTGGCAGGTGTTCAGCAAATTATTTGTTCTATATATTTATTATTTGATTATTGGCCCTGAGAAGCAGGTGTTTTTTTGTTTGTTTAATTTTATTTCTCATCTCCTCAGAAACGCAAGTGAAACTTGGATATTGTTATAGTGCTTTTTATACTATTTTCAGCAATTGATTCATGTTAAAACAATTTCTTATGACGAGTAAGTTTTACTCATCTTCAATGTTGAGAAGAAATCTAGCTCAGAATAGTATATTTTTAGTGTTTGTATCTCTGGATACTCATTTTGCTCATTGCCATGTAAAGTAAAAATATACATATATCAGCTTATTCAAATGTAATATATTCAGGATAGTCATGGGCAAGGAATTAATCACATTAAGAGAAACTGCTACTAAACACTATTTGAGGTGAATTCTGTGGGAAAAAAAAATTAACTCTTTATTGTTGCAGCGTTCTGCCCTAGGTCCAAATGTTACCAAAATCACTCTAGAATCTTTTCTTGCCTGGAAGAAAAGGAAAAGACAAGAAAAGATTGATAAACTTGAACAAGATATGGAAAGAAGGAAAGCTGACTTCAAAGCAGGGAAAGCACTAGTGGTATGTCTCAGACTCACCCAAACTGATTCTTTATTCTTCCATTTTTAATTTTCTGTGTCATGCAAGATTTTGTCCCTATTTCATCAATGACAAGGAATGTTTAGATTTTTGACCTGCGTTGATATATTTGTGTGTCTGAATAGATCAGTGGTCGTGAAGTGTTTGAGTTTCGTCCTGAACTGGTCAATGATGATGATGAGGAAGCAGATGATACCCGCTACACCCAGGGAACAGGTGGTGATGAGGTAAGAGGAAGCTTTGTGCCTAATCTCCTTATGTTAATTGAAAGAAACAATAAATAATACCGCAACATGGTTAAGAGCCACCAACATCAGAGCCACGGTGCCTGGGTTCAAATCCTTACTCCAACCATGGGAAATTAATACTCTAGGCCTCCACCCTCATCTGTAATACAGACATAATGATTATCTCTACATCATAGGGAGTTTGTGAGAATTAAATGAGTTCATGAATTAGTAGTTCTTTATACAACTTAGAATAGTGCCTAGTAGGTGGTTGAGTGCTATATGTATTACCTGTAAAAAGTATGTTTTGTCCTCTCTCTAAAAGAAAAAGAGTAATTTTTGTTTAATATTTTATGTTTAAAGTTATGGGACAAGTGCACTAATTTAAAACTACAGTGTAGGGAGCATGAGAAAATAGCACAGTCATTTGGTTGTTGACAGATTTAGTAATAACAGATAAGTTACTATTCATTTTTTGTGTACTTACAAAATTCTGGCCTCTGGGTTGAAAGAAAAAAATCGTACTCTATATATAAAAATGTGATGGCAGAGGAAGAAGTTTCATATACCACCTTGCTATTCTTTTTAAAAGAAACTTAGGAAAAATAATTTTGACAATAGATCTTTTGTTTTTGTTTTTTATAGAGACGAGGTCTGGCTTTGTTGCCCAGGCTGGTCTCAAACTCCTAAGTCCAGGTGATCCTCCAGCTCGACCTCCCAAAGTGTTGGGATTACAGTTGTGAGCGTCCACACCTGGCCAGTAATTGGTCTTTTTTTTTTTTTTCACTTGGATCAGTGATAATTTTGGCTAATTAAGATAAATGTCAGGAGTAAAAGAAAACTGTTCTTATTTGTAACAACTTTCTTTTCTATCTGTTGTTAAAGGTTGATGATTCAGTGAGTGTAAATGACATAGATTTAAGCCTGTACATCCCAAGAGATGTAGATGAAACAGGTATTACTGTAGCCAGTCTTGAAAGATTCAGCACATATACTTCAGATAAAGATGGTAAGTATGCTAACTTTTGCCTAATTTTAAGAACTAGGAAATTATCTATAGGGGGTTATACCAGACTTGGCAAACTTAGATGTGTGCAGGTACCAGACTGGTAACATAAATGTGTGGTTTGACCATATATAAAAAGAGTAATAAATAGTAAAAGGCCAGACATGAGCAGCTGGGTATATATTAAAATCATTAATGGAAACTAGAAGGAGACATAAATGAGCTTGGAGTTAAAGTCAATGAGTTCACTTTGAGACCTCATGAGTTTGAGATTTTTTGATTATCAAAAGTGCACTGTCTGGGATATTGTATAGACATGAACACCCTGCAAAACATCAGTGTTTTGGGGTAGGTAAAAGAAGAAATGCTAAGGAAAGACATTGAGAAGGTCAGAGAAAAATTAAGAAACAAGTTTCCAAAGAAGCAAGTAGGATGAAAAAGAATATAAATAAGTTATAGTTGTAATTGGTTATAGGAATAAGGTGCCAGTTTCATTGAGACTGCAGTGATAACAGTGAGAAGAAAAATGAATGCAGTCCTCTCTGTCTTAATGTTTAGAGGGAAGACATGGTCATGGAAGGGCTTTTTAGGATATGGAAAACCTAAATGTATCTGTAGGTCAGAGGGAGAGGATCTGGTAAGGAGGAAAAGTTGCTAATAAAAGATCAGTTATAGAAGCAAGACATGAAAGTATAAATAATGAGGTAGGTATGAGAATGGAGGGAAGGCTATCTAGGATTGTTGGTATAATTTATGTCTAATTGTGCCTTGAGTTAGGTACTTAAAGAAAGGGGTAAAAGTTTGGGAGAAAACAGCAGAAGAAATGCCCATTAAGGCAAAAGCTGAGACAGAAAAGTCTGAACCTTATTTTTACAATAAAAGCACACAAACTATAACTTGAAAAACCAGCTTGCCCTCCCAAGATCTGAGAGTGTTAGCAAACCACTGTCTTGCCTGTATTCAGATTGACTTGCTCTTTGTAGAAGTAGGGGCTTTGGTGACAGTAGGCACAACTGCAAATAATTCAGAGATTATAAAATTCCCAAGACTTTGTCTTCAGAGATGTTTGAAATAGCTAAAATCTAAATTAGGCTGTTAAAAAATGTCTGTGTAAATGTTGATGGCATTGAATAAGAAGAGGCGGCATTTTTTTCCTCTCAGTTATTTATAATCTATAAGGAAAAGTAGCTGTGTATAGCGCTATGTTTTTTCTTAACAATTTGATTACATGATGAAGATTTTCTGCTGTCACAATCACAGCATTACAACAGCGTGATTTAAATACTACTTGCAAAACCAAAAGCCAAGTAACTGCTTATATTACAAACACTTTTTTTGTTTCCATAACCATTTATTCAAATAAAATATGATATGGAAATTGACTATTTAAAATCTAATTGCTAGGTTATGTCGGGAACACAGAGGTGTAGAAGACTGATCCTGTCCTTAAGTGTATAAACCATTAAGTAGTCAAATGTCTACAGTGAAAAACAGTATTTTATACTAGGTATAGATAATTGGCACAAATAAGCTCAGAAAAGAATGATCAGTTCTTGCTGGAGTAATTCTAGGGAAATGGCTTTCATGGAGAAAAGGAAAAGAGGAAGTGTAGTATGAGTCTGTGTTGTCTATTGCTAATGTAGAATGTTGTTTTCTGCTTCTATGCCTTACTGATTCCAGTTTTTATTTTTAGAAAACAAATTAAGTGAAGCTTCTGGAGGTAGGGCTGAAAATGGTGAAAGAAGTGACTTGGAAGAGGACAACGAAAGGGAGGGACCGGAAAATGGAGCCATTGATGCTGTTCCTGTTGATGAAAATCTTTTCACTGGAGAGGATTTGGATGAACTAGAAGAAGAATTAAATACACTTGATTTAGAAGAATGACATCAAACACGTCGCTGAAAAAATTAAGTCAGCTCAGCATGAGTTGAAATTGACTACATTAATTTCTTTCCACCTAGAATCAACAGGATGTTTATTTCCTATGCTGATTCTGGAGGAGTTAACCTCCTGCGAAAAAGGAATATTGTCCCTACGTCTTCTCTTCTGACTTTGGCTACATCTCATAGTAAGTTCAGAGTAGTTCATGATAAATTGAAAATATAATGGTCATTGCAGAAAATGATTGATTGTTGTAACTGTCCACCCAAGTGAGAAGTGTATCTGCTTTTCCATCTTTGGTTTTCATTTGGGCATGTGCTATTACCAGAAACAACAAACTTACATTTAAAATACCCTTCATTTGACACAGTTTTTAATGAGTGATTTCATTTCCTTTGTATTTGTATGTTTAGAAGACTGCCTAAAACATCAACACTGTACTTCATAAAGGAAACTGCATATGCAGATTCAGTATTGTATATCTTTGGACAATTAGATGGACATTTAAAATGGAACTTCTTATATCTGACAGGATCAGCTACAATGCCCTGTGTTAAATTGTTTAAAAGTTTTCCCTTTTCTTTTTTGCCAATAAAGTTGTAAATAAAGACCATCATACATTAAAATCCAAATATGGGCCTTTTTTTAAGTTTTTCTATGAAGAATTTAACATTTCTAGCTTGAGGATTTAAAATACCTGTTAATAGTATCACATAAGGCATTGTTTCTTAATATTTACTACGGAAGCATCTAGAGTACTTGACAGTACTACAATGAGTTTAATAACACAAATACTAAGCTTCCAAAAAGACTATAGATGATGTTATATGAAAGAGTAACTTTGGAATTGATACAACATCAACCTAATTAAATATCACCTGCAGTTGAATCAAGTACTGCTTTAGAATCGTTGTTGAGATCCATGGTGTTAAAATAGTACATACTAATGTAAGTATAAACAAATTCACCAGAAAACTTTGGGCTGAGGGTCTTTGGCACTAAGATCCCCTGAAAAATTAGGGTGATAATACATTTAAAATAGACACAGTTTGCTCATGACATATTTAATACTAGCTACACCTTTTTTATTGTTGTGTATTTTCAAATAATATGCTGCCTTTGTTATTTGCGAATATAAATGGATTTTAAGACAACTAAGATAACGGCACTAAAATGTCAGGTGAGCTGGGCCCTAATCTCATTTCTGCCTTAGATAAATTATATGATTTTTAAATCTCTGAATCTTCGTTTCTTTATTTGCATATTAAAGTTAAGACTCAATGATCTGGCCAGGCATAGTGGCTCACTCCTGTAATCCCAGCACTTTGGGAGGCTAAGGCAGGTGGATCACTTGAGGTCAGGAGTTCAAGACCAGCCTGGCCAACATGGTGAAACCCCATCTCTACTAAAAATACAAAAATTATCCGGGCATGGTAGTGCATGCCTGTAATCCCAGCTACTCAAGAGGCTGAGGCAAGGGAATCGCCTGAACCCGGAAGGCAGAGGTTGCAGTGAGCCAAGATCATACCACTGCACTCCAGCCTGGGCAACAGAGCAAGACTCCATCTCAAACAAACCAAAAAAAAAGACTCAACGATCACTAACGTACTTCTAAGTTGTGAAGCCTAAGAAATTCATGACTGCAAATCTTGTCAAGTGATAAATTCAAAGTTGATAAAGAAATTGACTTCCTAGTTGTTTAGTACTATATAACTGACAGTTTTTAAATACAGAACATCAGGAGCCAAGTTTATTTCCCAACTACAATGAAAGTGTACTTAAATACTTCATATATATATTTTATATATTTTTTAAAAAGCTTGAGTTTTAAAGTTTATGTTCATGAAAGATTTGTTCCATTGTTTTGTAGAAGTTTAAATGGTACTTACTGCATTATTTAATAATGAAACATTTTCAGAATAGTCTAAAGAGCTTAAACCTTTTTTCTATTTTGAAGTCATCTAAAACATTTTCTTAGAATTTATCTTATAAATAAAAGTTAAAATCCATTTACTTTAGACCAAGCTTTTCCAACCTGAAGCCTTGTGCCACATACCGCCCAGAATGGCTTTGAATGTGGCCCAACACAAATTCGTAAACTTAATTAAAACATGAGTTTTTTTTTTTTAATCTCAGCTATCGCTAGTGTTAGTGTATTTTATGTGTGGCCCAAGACCGTTCTTCCAATGTGGCCCAGGGAGGTCAAAAGATTGGACACCCTTGCTTTCGACCTTAAGTTTGGGGGCTTTTTTTTTTTAAACTGTATATAAAGTAGGGCCATATAAACAAAAGGATGCTGAAAGATTTTAGGTGTGTTTAAAACATTACTATCTTACAGCAAATAATGTGATCTCAAAAGTCAAGGTGTTTTTTAGTAAGTATCGATATAAAGCAAAATGGTTCAATGTGGAGGTAATTTTTTATACCTACAAGTCTTTAATTACTGGGTGGCCTTCTTCTATCTTGCCTTGAAATGTCTTCCATTATTGAGACAATACATGCACAGAGAATGTCAAAAGTATTTTAATCTGAGAGAATCAGAGTGCAAAATTTAATCTGCTTCTAAAATTATAGTACATTTCAGAGGTTTATAGAAATAATTTTTGTATTTTCAATGTAGTTACTCAATATTGGTACAGTTAATTTGAAATTGGCTCTACTTTTCAAACCCATTTATATGTAAATAACCATTACAGCCTATAGTGATCCCATGTTTGCCAGTCTTTCTAATTCAAAATACAGTCATGTGTCACATAACAAAGTTTCAGTTGCCTCTGCACTACATGTACAAAGGTGTCCCATAAGATTATAGTAACTATATTTTTACCTTAACCCTTTCTATGTTTAGATACACAAATACTTACAATTGTGTTATAATTGCCTGCAGTATTCAGTACAGTAATATGCTGTACAGGTTTGCGGCCTAGGAAAATAGGTTATTTCATATAGCCTATTGGCAGGTGTGGTAGATGGTAGGCTATATCCTCTAGGTTTGTATAACTATGATGTTCACACAACTGAAATCACCTAACGATGGGTTTCTCAGAACATATCCCTTAGTTAAGCAGTGCATGACTGAAGTTACATTGTGAATTTTACCTTATCTTTGCACAGATGGTTTATCAGATGCTGTAAGCCCGTCATACATGGACCGATATAAATGGTATAATTGTACAGTATATTTTTAATGTGTATTATTCAGCGCTGACCATTAAGTGATTCAGAATGTGATAGCAGTGAGATTACATGATCAGATCATTAAGAAAACATTGCATCTATCAGGTTTTAACACATAAAGTGAACAAAGGGAACTTACGGCAGACATTCATACAGATAATTAGTAGTATTATTATATGAGTTATCTTGTTCTGGGTAGTTAACTTTGTATAAAGAACTTTCAGAATCACAGACGAGATTTCTCCCTATGTTAAATATAAGACTGTGATACTGATACAGATATATATCCACATACACTATTATGTTAATGCTTCTAGGTACTTAGCACACCATTCATATCATATGAACTCAGATATATGTTGTAATAAATTCGTTTCAGGGAATACCAGATGAGAGGATAAACTACCAAAATCTTGTGTTTTGGGGTTTTGTCTCTTTTTTTTAAGCATATGTCTTACTGATGATAGGTAGGTTCTCTGAGAACAAAGATAACACTTTACTTTTCAATTGTAGAAATTACTGGAAGGTGAACTCTAACTAGAATTTGACAACATCTGCAAAATTTTATAATATCTCTAGAAACAAACCCAAATGAAATAATAGTGCAGAATGTATTTTCACATTTTCTCCTTTTAATGTTGTATTTTTTGTTACTCTTTGTTAATGTCGAAAGAAGAGAAAAGGAGATTAGTTTTCATTAATTTCATTAATATTGTGTGCTTTGCCACACGTACAGCACTTGTATTGGGCACTACAGATAGCATGAACTGTATGACAGTTTAAGACATGGTCTCAGCGTGATTTGAGTATACATTTTAGAATGAGAAAATCACAACTATACAAGGCAGAACTAGTAAGTTCCTGACCATTAACAAAGATGCCTTTTCAATTAGACTTTCCAGTATTTTACATTCAGTTTCATTGAGTTTTTTGTGTTTTTTTTTTTTAAATAAAGATTTTCTTTGTGAAGATAGTGTGATGGACATTTTTCAGACAAAGGTGGTTATTTTGTACTCAGTCCCCAGAGGCATACATTTCAGAGGCATACATTTCTGTTACAGCTGATCTGGTTTTCAAACGTAAAATTAACTTGTCCTTATGGGACTTAAGTATCAAGACTTAGTTTCCTTATTCCTATGTAGTTAGCCTTATAAACCAAAAGACAATGAAATACTACTTTTTTTTGCCAGTTAATCTCTAGGGTGTTTTCAAAGGACCATATATCAGCTTCATTCCAAATGTGTTTCATTCCACCTGTGACTCCTTTAACTATATTTTTATCTAAATTTTAGGAAACTGTATATTTCAGTGACAAAAGTCATCAATATGACTTTAGAATTTTTTATGTTACCATATTTGATGATTATGTATTTTGAATTATCTTTTTACAGCATGTATGGAAATATATCAGAGAATGTATAATTAAAAGAATTTAAAATCCCTCAAGTTAGAAATATAATATATAATATAGTAATTATGTGGATCACTTCATGATTGTGCATTATTGTATATATTGGACATATTTCACTTAAAAGAGAAATTTAATGCATGAGAAGTGGAATCCAATGTGTTAGGAATCTTCATCTGTGAATTTTTACACTGTGCTGAATAGGTACTGAAAGTAAAAATTTTAGTAACTAAATCTGCCAGGTACAATCACATGTGCCTGTAGTTCCAGGTATTCTGGATTCAAAGGCGGAAGGATCACTTGGTCCCAGGAGTTTGAGCCTGCAGTGCACTGTGATTGCATCTGTGACCAGCCACTGCACTCCAACTTTAGTGAGACCTTATCTCTTTGAAAAAAGCAGGGAAGGGGATGATTAAATCTTCTTTGATAATTAATTTTGAGAATATTCGATTGAAAAACTAGATAATTTGTGGAGATACGTTGTCTGTCAGTTGTACACAGACTAACTACATTGGTGATTCACTCCATGGATCATTTTCTTCAGATACGTTGGGAATTATTATCTACTCCTACACCTAGGGCACTAATGACTCACCATAGAAGGAAAAGAAAAATTTTAATTTACGTATAAAAAACTTTTTTGATTGAATAGATAATTGTGTATATTTGTGGTTCATTATTTTACACTCTGGACCTATTTCTACCCATGTAGGGAAGAAACTTAATCACTGATATCTTCAGCCTGTCAGATACCTACCACTGATATCTTCAGTCTAGTTTTAAGAAAACCTAGGACTAAGAAGAATTATATAATCAAGTTCAAGCTAATCATGGCCATTTTTTAATTACCTGACCTTTTTTAATACTTTTTCCCAGAGCAACCTTCTAAATGGAAGGGCAAAGCCTCAACTATCTACAATGCAGCTTTTAACGACTCTTAGATGTATGAAATGCCTTATGTACAGGAGATTCCATCTATGCCTTGACACCCACACCACTCCCACCCCTGTTCCTCTTTCAAGAAGGTTTTTGGCAGCAAATAATTCTCTTTATTTAATTATTATATTTAAATATTTTTATATATTCACATTAGGGATAACAACTAAGAAAATTATTTAATTGGCAGGTTGATTAGGTACTTGTCGATTGATGACATGTATAACAGTCCAAATGGTATGATAGGTGAAGCCAGTGCAGTAGCACATGCCTGTCATCCCAGCACTTTGGGATTGCTTGAGCCCAAGAGTTCGAGGTTGCAGTGAGCTATGATTGCGTCACTGCACTCCAGTGCACTCCAGCCTGGGTGACAGTGTGAGACTCCATCTCAAGAAAAAAAAAAATTGTATAAAGGGTGAAGGTTTACCCTTTATTAAAAAAACGAAAGCAGAATCAATATTAGAAGAGACAGAAGTATTAACACAGATGAGTTGTCTATAAGAAGATGAGAAAAAGTGAGCTACCACCTCATAATGTTTAAAAGGCTGCAGGGGTATTCACAGGAACAGTTCTATGGCATGCTAATGATTATATACCTCTGTGTACATATACAGCATGCTACTGTACAAAAATAATACTATCTAAAAATACAGGAATGCAAGGAACAAGTGAGTATCATTTAAAGAATCAGTTATCTTGATAATCCATTTGCACAAAATCAAAAGTTTCTTCTGGGAAGTACATAAATGCACTTTTCACTCTATACATGCGAGTGTCATGTGCATGAAAAAGAAAGGGAGAATCTCAAAGACTTCTATAGCTAGAGATGACAAAATATTCTTGATATTGAATAATCATGTTGAATGCCTTTTAAATCTCTCGAATGCATTAGTGTAAAATATAACAGTTTTAAAAGGTAGCACAGTTCCCTTCCACACAGAGTTAGCTGACCTCCCTCTTTCAGAATTGCAGAATATGGCTCACCAGAGAGGCATGTGGCAATTAATTTCAATCAACTATTGCTAATAAGGGATAAACTACAATAAAATCCTCAAAATTAAGAGCCAAATATTCTTTGTTCAGATGTTGTTCCCCGTCCCCCAGTTTGATTATGTAATCTGTACAATTATAGGAAGAAATACAAGATTAAATAAGGTGAACTTCTGTTGAAGAGAGAATACCAGATAGTACACTTCTTTTGCTGATTTTTCAGAAATACTGAGTTTGAATTTTCAAAGGAATGAATTTTAGCATAAGATGGCCATACCAAAAAAGTGCTTGCACCTGAAATTTTTCATGTGAAACTAGAAGTGCTATGAAAGTACAGTATAGAATATAAGTTTTATTATGTTTAGAATAGTATATTATACGTATTAAAAAGTCATTTTTAATCTTTTTACTGAATACTTAAATGTTCCAAAAATGATTTTCAGAGCATTACTGGACATTTGAATTAAAAAGAACTAGTTAGTATGAGGAGATAGAGACAATGGTAAATATCTACTACTACTCCCTGCCCCCAGCAAAAAAAGTGCCATTCAGGGAGTAGGAAACAGCAAAAGTGGAATTTAAGTTTTCCTGAATGGATTTAACCTGTTAGCATTTAAAAATAGTATTTTGTGGTCAGTCATCTTAAGCTTGTCTTTATTTTATCTATATGTACATAGTTTTTATTAGAAATAACACGCATTAAAATTTAACAGAAACTTTGTATGCTGCCTAGAACTGTACTGGTTTATTAGAAGTCAAATACAAATAGAATTTTTTTTAAGGTTTCAATAAGATTCTTAAATGTATAATGTAATGTATTACTGCTCATTCTTCTTAAACAGAATTGCCTGCTGCTAACAGTTTTGAAAAGATTATCCATCTTTTTCATCTCTTCCCTTTGATAGTTGAAGATCAGAAGACCAAATGCAAAATTCACTGTCAGAACTTGTCCAGAGGCAAACAGTAAAAGCATAGGAAAAATATTAAAGTGAGCCAATAGGATTTCAGAGGCCTAGACAACAAACAAGGGCGGCTAACAGGTTTATACTTGCACTGACATTTTTATATCTGACTTAATTGCATAAGTAAATGAGAATCAACATACTTGACTGTAGAAATGAGAATGAGCCCTCTATGAGAAACAGAACAATATTTTGGATTTGTTTGGCAATGGTTTTTACATGGAAATTTTGGCCACAGTTTTAAGTGAAATATATTTTTCTTTTTTAAAATGGGAGCTTATATGGTGACTTATTAACATCTAAAAATGTAAAACCAAATTTCAAAGAGTTAAATTGAGAGATGTTTGATTAATTCCTCTGGTAAAACAAAATAGCTTTTGATAGATCTTTACTAAACTTTTTAAACAGCTTTAAGGTATATTTGACACAATAAACTATACATATTCAAAGTGTACAATTTGGTGTTTGACAAATGTATTTACCTGTGAAATCGTAACAAGATATAATCTACATACTCATCCCTCCCAAAAGATTTCTTATGTTCCTTTGTAATCCTTTCCTCCCCAAACACCAACCACCTACCAACTCCAGACAAGCACTGGTCACCATAGATTAGTTTACAGTTTTTTAATGATTTTATATAAATGGAATCATATAATATATACTTTTCATTTTACTTTTACTCAGCATAATTATTTGGAGATTTATCTATGTTATTGTAGATATCAGTACATTCCTGTAAATTGCTTAGTAATAGTATTTTGTATGGATCTGACACTATCCATTCACTTGTTGATGGACTTGTGTTGTTTCCAATTTGGAATTATTACAAATAAAGTCAATATGAATATTCACATACAAATCTTTGTATGAACATATGGTTTCATTTCTTTTGGGTAAATTGTAGGAGTGGAATATCTGATTCATATGTTTTCTACAAAGTGGTTGTGCTATTTTATATTCCCAACGGCAGTTTTTAAGAGTTCCAGGCTGGTGCAGTGGCTCATGCCTGTAATCTCAGCACTTTGGGAGGCCGAGGTGAGTGGATCACATGAAGCCAGGAGTTCGAGACCCACCTGGCCAACATGACAAAACCCCATGTCTACCAAAAATACAAAAAATTAGCCAAGTGTGGTGGTGCAACTGTAATCCCAGCTACTCCAGGTGGGGCTGAGGCACGACAATCACTTGAATTAGGAGGTGGAGTTTGCAGTGAGACAAGATTGCACCACTACATTCCAGCCTGAGCAACAGAGAGAGACCCTGTGTCAAAAAAAGTTCCAATTGTTCCACATCCTCAGTAACACTTGATCTGGTCAGTTTTAATTTAGATCTGTAATCCATTGGGGTTAAATTTTGTATATAATCACAGTTTGGATCAAAGTTCACTTTTTTCCTTGTGTTAATCCAATTGTTCTATAACCATTTGTTGAAAGGACTATCCTACGTTATCTTTGCACCTTTGTCAAAAACCAACTGATTATCAGTCAATAGTGCTTTGTTTTTTTTTAATTCTGTTTTGATTCATTTTTGTATTTGTCCATCTTGACACTAACATAAGTCTTGAAATCTGATAGAATGAATCCAACTTTCTTAATCTTTTTCAGAGTGACTTTGGCTATTCTAGATTCTTTGCATTTCAGTGTACATTTTAGAATCAGCTATTGATTTCTACCAAAAGAAACTACAAGAATTTTTATTGAGTTTGCATTAAATCTGTAGATCAGATTTATGGAGTTGACATCTGATATAGTTTGGCTGTGTTGCCACCCAAAATCTCATCTTGAATTGTAATCTCCATAATCCCCACGTGTCAAGGGAGAGAACAGATGGAGGTAATTGAAAAAGGGGGCAGTTTCCTCCATGCTGTTCTTGTGATAGTGAGTGGGTTCTCATGCGCTCTGATGGTTTTATAAGGGGCTCTTCCCTCATCGCTGGGCACTTCTTCCTGCCGCCCTGTGAAGAAGGTAACTTGTTTCCCCTTTGCCGTCTGCCAGAATTGTAAGTTTCCTAAGGCTCCCAAGCCATGCTGAACTGTGAGTCAATTAAATCTCTTTCCTTTATAAATTACCTAGTCTGAGGCAGTTCTTTATAGCAGTATGAAAACGGACTAATACAATGTCTCAATGTTAATATTGAGCCTTGTGACCCATATGTATATTCAAGTATTTAGGTCTTTTAAAATCACTCCAGCAATAAATGTTTTTTTAAATTTCAGTTCACAATTATTTATTGTTAGTATATGGAAATACAGTTGACTTTTGCATTTTAATTTTATCATGCTACCTTGCTAAACTCACTTACTCTAGTAACATTTTTGTTGATTTCACAAGATTGTCTTCTACATAGACAATCATGTCCTCTGTAAATAAAGATGGTTTTCTTTCTTTCCAATCTGAATACATTTTATTTCTTTTTCTTATGTTACTGCATGAGTCAGCGAACTTATAGACGGTTTTATTCTTTATGCACTGCCTATACCTGCTTTCATGCTACAATGGCAGAGTTGAGTAGTTGCACAGAGACTGACAGAAAAAGTTGGTCAAACTCTGCCTTACTGTGCTGGTGATGAGAGCAAACATTCTTGCCTTGTTTGTGATCTTAAGTGGAAAGCATTCAGTCTTGCATGATTAAGTAATGACAGCTGTATATCGTAAATGCAGAGGAAGTTTTTTTTCTGTTCCTAGTTTACTGAGACTTAGTAGGGGGTTGCTTTGTATTTTGTTTTAATCAAGAATAGATTTTGGATTTTGTCAGATCTTTCTCTAACTCTATTGAGGTGGTCAAATGGCTTTTTAAAAAAACTTACTAATATGGTGAAAACAGCCTGAATTCCTAGGATAAACCCCACTTGAGCCTGATACATTTTCTTTTTATATATTGTTGGATTTGATTTGAAAAAATTTAGCGTACTTGTTTCTATGTTCATAATTGATGAATTAATCTGTAGTTTTTGTATCAGGATAATGCTGTTGAAACCAGCTCTGTAGTCCCATAGACAGTTATTTTTGGTTAAACATAGAAATTGACCCTTCTGCTGTTAAAGCTTGAAACTTATATAGGTTGGTGCAAAAGTAAATGTCGACTTTTGATCAACCCAAAGAACCAGCTTTTGGTTTCACTGATTTTTCTGTATAAATTTGCTGTTTCACTGATTTCCCCTCTGATCTTTGTTTCTTCTCCTTACTTGGGGTTTAATTTGCTTTTTGTTCCTTAACCTAGAAGTTGAGGTTATTGATTTGATCCTTTTTCTAAAATAGGCATTGAGAACTACAGAACCCCCAGCTAATTCCTCACAGCTAGATCCCCATGTTTACCCAGGTAGCTTCTGTTTTTAGTCAACACTAATTTTGACAGAAATAGCTTTACTAATATTGAGAAAGTTAAGGTTTAAGACAACCTGAAAAGAATAATCTGATTTTTTTCTAACAAGATTCTTTTTCAATGGCCAACATGAATGATATTTTAAGCATTTGAGTAGAAATTCTTTATATATGAATGGCTGTTGTAATATAAATGTCAAGAACTGTAGGAGAAATTAATAAAAAGGTCTGTTGAATTGCATAGTGTTTTTGTTGTAATACATGTTTCCTTTGACTTCACTGTTAAAAAGATGTATGTGTATTTAAAGTGATTCCATTAAACAAGAAAGATTCCCCCAAATATATTGCTCTTATGTTGAAGCCACAGTAACTACTAACAAATCATTTAAAACCCTGTAGAACTTTATAGGGGCTGAAATATTCAGTGGATGACCTTCTCAGAAAAGATACAGATATATCATTATGTCTCATTTTTATTTTCATGTGTTCAGATTAAAACTATTGCTTTAAATTGGATATTAGAACTCAAGAAATATTGAGACATGTTTGACCACTTTTGTTTCCTTGGTTCATTTGCTTGTCCATACCCTGAAGATTACCGCAAAAACAGGAAAAACATTTTGAAATGACAACTTGTTCAAAATCTAAACTTTAAAAACTAAGCTCTAGAAATTCAAGGAATATAATAAGATGACATTTTGTTTTGCCTCAAGCCCTGAACAGATCATTGGTATAATCATTTAGCTAATGTCAAACAACAAGTGTCTGGCAAGAGTTTCGCTAGAGTCAACTGTCAACTCTCCACAGCTTATCACTGAACTAACGAGCTTCTCATGGTGACCATATTAAAACTTACCAGTTTTACATTTGAAAGACCCAGTGTCAACCTGGAAAAAATTGCTTGCATTGATGAGTAATAAATTCTGCATTTTGCACATTCTCACAACTGCCTGAATTCATTTCACAATGTTGGCAAAGAATCTGAATTCTTAACCGTAGTATACATACTTATTTCTCTTCCAAGCAGGTATTAAAAACACATTGCTTCTCAGAGAGTTATAGTTGAGTTACTGCACTATGTCTTTTTGACAGTAGTTTTAAGGTTTGGAATATATTGGAGTTGCTTGAAAAGATTCATTATCCTGCTCTATTAATGTAACCCCAGTGGGCTGAACCATTTGTATTCAGATACATGGGGAAATATGTAGTCTACTTTAAAACTTTTTCCACTGAAAAAAAAAGAATTTTGTTAAATTAGGGGAAAAAAATAGGTAAATAATTGCAAAGTTAGTGTTTTCTGTTGAACTGTAGTAAATTATGGATGTTATTGGTACTTACTGAAGCATCAAAGTTATTTTAAAAAGAGAGACAAGCACAGTAAGCATGCCAGTACTCCTACTGCTTAATTTCAACTTCCCAGACAGTTAAGTGAAGTTTTGTTTTGGATGTGCTTCCATACGACTTTGTTTTCTGGGCAAAAGAATATGAATTTGCCTTATACAATTTTAATATTTTTTTTTTTTTAGATGGAGTCTTGCTCTGTCACCCAGGCTGGAGTGCAGTGGCGCAGTCTTGGCTCACTGCAACCTCTGCCTCCTGGGTTCAAGCAATTCTCGTTCCTTAGCCTCCCGAGTAGCTGGGACTACAGGCATGCAGCACCGTGCCTGGCTAATTTTTGTATTTTTAAAGATGGGGTTTCGCCGTGTTGGCCAGGCTAGTCTCGAACTCCTGGCCTCAAGTGACCCACCTACCTCAGCTTCCCCAAAGTGCTGTTGTGAGCCACCGAGCCTGGCCTAAAATTTTTAAATGCACTTTTTTTCTCATTCACAGCAGCCATTAAATTCAAAATGCTTTTTTACATAGATAAATTCCATATAGTAATTTTAAGGTGTACTTTGCCTTTCCTGGGTGAGAGTTATATCTCTACATAAATGAAACTGTAAGTCATGGGCTTTCACATGTGAACACTAAGTGACTTGGCAGTGTACTATGTGGTTGTGAATACACTGATAAAACCAAGATAAATTCTGTTTTTCAGTCTTCATGTCATCACTGATGAGGGAGAACCCTCAGCATGACAGTCTAAGGCCAGTTATGTGCGAAACAATAGCATTATTACAGATGTGCTGATGTACAGGAAAGTGACAGAAAATGGAGACAGCTGAGTGGCCCACATCACTTACTGCTGTATTTACCTTCTTGTATCAATCCATCTAGTCTTGAACTCAGATTACATTTATAACATGACCCTCAGGAGTTCACATTCACAGGAAAAATGGTGATGAAAATGCCATGAAATGATAAGCAGGAAGCACATTGTGAAGTTGCCCTTTTCGTATCCTGGCCAGCTCCTGTCAAACACAGCATTCCATGTGAACCATTGGTAATTTTCACTGGCTCAAGATGATCAAGTAATTATAGAACTGTCTTTAACCTCATTTGGAATTTACACGTTGAGGGTTTTTCTAAAGAAGGGTTCCTTTTCCTCCGGACCTCTTTGTCATCTTTGATTATTCTCTATCCCTTGGCAGTCTCATTCACTTTCATGATTTAAATAACTGCTTCCATATGAACAACTATATCTTTAGCCTCACATGTCCAGTAAGCTACTGCACAGCTCAACATGAATATCCACCAGTTCTTCAGATTCCAAACTAAAGTCGTTATTTTCTTTCCTAAATCTTTTCCTCCTTTTTCCCCTTTCTTTTTTCCCTATTATTGAGATTTTATTGTCCAGCCAAGTGGACTAAAAAATATCTATTGGTTATTTTGCCAGACCAAGATTTCTCCCACATCCGTCCTCTTTTTTATTCATATGGCCACTATCCTATATTACTCAGGCTATCATCTCCTTTTTGTAATTAGTCACATGTAATTTATCTTAAAAACTGAAACATTTTTTGAGTGTGGAAGGGACACTATGGAGAGTGAAGAAAACTCTTAGTACTTATATTAACTGGTATACATTGGAACTGTCCTTTGCAAACTTGGGCATATGGTCACTGTACTTGTAATTTAACCTGTTTCCTTTCCTTCCTGTAACTGATCCATCCAAGGCATTGCCAGATTTATCTTCTTAAGCATAGTTTTAATCGTGAGGTCTCCCACTCCATAATTCTTTAATGGCTCTAAATTGCCTACCAAATACAATCTAAATATTTAGGCCTGATCTTCAAACTCTTCTTTGGTGGCCCCATTTTCCCTCTCCTACCTTCTTACTTCTTTTCAAGTAACTCACAATGTAATGCTTAACTTTTTTGATCCTGAGTTACCTCATTAGTAAGGTAGGGATTAAAATGTCTCTTCCTCAGTTGTGAAGCTGTAATTATATCTAGAGAAAGTAGGTTGGTATATAAGTACTTAGCAGCAAGTACTTAGTACATAGGCACTGAGGTATTAGTAGCTATTATCACATACACTGTAGGGTTGTTTGTTTGTTTGTTTTGCTTTGTTTTGTTTTCTGAAACAGACGTATTCCGTCACCTGGAGTGCAGTGGCACAATTACACCTCAGTGCAACCTCCAAGTCCCGGATTCAAGCGATTCTTGTGCCTCATCCTCCCAAGTAGCTGGGATTACAGGCACTTGCCACCACACCCAACTAATTTTTGTATTTTTAGTAGAGATATGCTTTCACTATGTTGGTCAGGCTGGTCTCAAACTCCTGGCCTCAAGTCATCCGCCCTCCTTGGCCTCCCAAAATGCTGAGATTACAGGCATGAACCACCACACCAAGCCCATACACTGTAGTTTTCTATGCCTTTTCTATGGGTTCCTACTTCATGAAATATCCCTTTTGATAGTGTTCACATTCCTAAATCCTTCCTATCCTTGAATGTTTTGAAGATGTATTCCCATGAAGACTTTGATTCCCCGAAACTGGGGATTCAAAATTCACATGGCAATTAAGAATCTGTTTCTCTACCTTCTTTATGTATCTTGGCTCTTATAATAAGAATGTTGTTTTCTTGAGAGTAGGAACTCTGTCATTCTTTGATGGTGCCCTCTTCCTTAGTGCTGTACATTTAGGCAAAGAATATTTGTTAACTTTTTTTAGTTTTTTAATTAATATTTTTAATATTTGTTAAATTTTTTTCATTAAAGGGACCATTCCTTTGGAAATATTAAGACTCTGAGACTTATGGTACTGCCTTTGCCAAATATAGTATATCCATACAGTAAAATACTACACAGCTGTTTACAAGAACGAGAAAAGATTTTTCCATGTACTGACAAAGATGACCATGATGTTCTGTTTAGTGGTTTTTGTTTGTTTGTTTGTTTGTTTGTTTTGTTTTGTTTTTTTGCTGGTGATGGAGTCTCGCTCTGTCACCTCGGGTTGAGTGCAGTGGCACCATCTCGGTTCACTACAACCTCCGCCTCTGGGTTCAAATAATTCTCCTGCCTCAGCCTCCCGAGTAGCTGGGACTACAGGTGTACACCGCCATACCCAGCTAATTTTTTGTATTTTAGTAGAGATAGGGTTTCACCGTGTTACCCAGGCTGTTCTCAAACTCCTGAACTCAGGCAATCCGCCTGCCTCGGCCTCCCAAAGTGCTAGGATTACAGGCGCCACTGCACCCGCCCTTTTTCCCTTTTTTTAAAGATAAGTATGGCTGGGTGTAGTGGCTCACACCCGTAATCCCAGCATTTTGGGAGGCCAAGGCAAGAGGATCACTTGAGGCCAGAAGTTTGAGACCAGCCTGGGTAATGTACTGAGAACTTGTCTCCACAAAAAAAAAAAAAAAAAGCCAGACGTGGTGATTCATGCCTGTGGTACCAGCTACTTGGGAGCCTGAGGCAGGAGGATCACTTGAGTCCAGGAATTTAAGGTTATAATGTGTTGATTGCACCTCTGCACTCCAGCCTTGGCAACAGAGCAAGATCCCTGTCCCACCTCCCCCCAAAATAAATAAATAAATAAACAAATAAATAAATAAGCAAGCCTATATGAGAATCTCATGCATGTGTGACTGGGTGCAGTGGCTCACACCTGTTATCCCAGCACTTCGGAGGCTGAAGCAGGAGGTTCACTAGAGCTCAGGAGTTCAAGACCTGCCTGGGCAACATAGAGCCCATCTCTACAAAAAATAAACAAAATAAGCCAGGACTTATTTTGGTCCCAGCTATTCAGGAAGCTGAGGTTGGAGGATCGCTTGAGCCTGGGAGGTCCAAGCTACACTGAGCCAAGATTGCACCACTGCACTCAAGCTAGGTGAGTGTATAGTGTGTATGTCTGTATGTAATGAAAAAAGATCTAGAAGTTATAGGCCTGTTAACCGTAGTCGTCTTTGGTGTTTGTAGGGCGGAAGAGGTATAACTACAGAGAATTTGATTTTCATGTTTTTATTGTTTTTAGATTGTAAAAGACACCTAACAAATTTACCACCTTAACCATTTCTAAATGTACTGTTCAGTAGTGTTACGTATATTCACGTTGTTGTGCAACAGGTCTCTAGAACTTTTTCATCTTGCAAAATTGAAACTCAAAACTCATAAAACCCTAATTTTTCTCCTCCCCCCAATCCTTTGGCAACTACCTTTCTACTTTTCATTTCTATGATTTTGACTACATGAGATACTTCACATAAGTGGAATAATACAGTATTTGTCCTTTTGTGACTGGCTTGTTTTTCCAGTATAATGTCCTTGAGGTTCATCCACATTGTTGTATGTGACCGTATTTCCCTCTTTTTAAAGGCTGCATGGTATTTCATTGCTTGTATATACCATGTTTTCTCTATTCACTCATCTCTCCAACATTTGGATTGCTTTCACCTCTTGGCTATTTCTGCAGTGAATATGGGTGTGCAAATTTCTCTTTAAGAGCCCGCTTTGAATTCTTTTTGATATATACCCAGAAGCGGAGTTGCTGGATCACATTCTATTTTTAATTTTTTGAGGATTCTATTTTTAATGTTTTATTGTTTTTTATAATGGCTGTACCACTTTACACTCCCTACAACAGTGCACAAGGCCTCCAGTGTCTCCACATCCTCCCCAGCACTTACTTTCTGTTATTTTGATAGTGACCATCCTAAGGGGTGTGAGGTTATATCTCAGTGTGGTTTTGATTTGTATTTCTCTCAATTAGTGATGTCAAGCATATTTTCATATGCTTGTTGGTCATTTATAATAGAGAATTGCCTATTCAAGCCTTTTGCCCATGTTTTAATTGAGTTATTTGGTTTTTGTTGTTGAGTTGTAAACGTTCCTTTTATTTTCTGTATATCAGTACATTATCCAATATATGATTTGCAATATTTTCTCCCATTCCATACCTTGCCTTTTTACTCTCAGTTATTTCCTTTGATGCACATTTTTTTTTACATTTGATATAGTCACATTTGTCTGGTTTTGGTTTTGTTACGTATGCTTTGGATGTCATATCCAAGAAATCTTTGCCAAGTCCGGTGTCCTCGAAGCTTCTCACCTATGTTTTCTTCTAGGAGTTGTATAGTTTTAGGTCTTATCTAGGTCTTTAATTTCTTTTGAATTAATTTTTGCATATAGTGTAAGGTAAGAGTCCAACTTCATTCTTTGCATATGGTTATCCAGTCCTCCCAACACCATTTGTTGAAGAGACTGTCCTTTCCCCATTAGGTAGTCTTGGCATCCTTGTCAAAAATCATTTGGCCATATACACAAGGGTTTGTTTCTGGGCTGTTATGTTCCATTGGTCTATATATCTATTTATGCCAGTACCACATCATCTTGATTACTGTTGCTTTGAAGTAGGTTTTAAAATCAGGAAGAGGGGTTCTCCAAATTTGTTCTTTTTCAATATTATTTTGACTATTCATGGTCCCTTGAGATTCCATATGAATTTTAAGATTTTTTTTCTGTTTCTGCAAAAATATTCCCTTGGGATTTTTTTGTTTTTTAGTGGCAGGATTTCACTATGTTCCCCAGGCTGGCCTCGAACTGGGGATAAAGTGATCCACTTCAGCCTTCCAAGGATCTAGGACTAAGGTATGTGCTACAACACCCAGCTTGCCATTGGGATTTTGATAAATAATGCACTGAATCTGTAAATGGCTTTGGATAGTATGGGCATTTTAACAAAATTAAAGTTTTTCAATCCATGAGCATGGATGTCTCTCCATTTTATCTTTTTTGCTTTCTTTTAGCTATATTATATAACTTTGAGTATTCAAGTCTTTCACCTCCTTGGTTAAGTTTATTCCTAAGTATTCTATACTTTTTGATGATACGGCAAATGGGACTTGTTTTCAAATTTCCTCTTTGGACTGGTTATTTTTAGAGTATAGAATTGCAGCTGGCAGGCCGGGCATGGTGGCTCACGCCTGTAATCCCAGCACTTTGGGAGGCCGAGGCAGGCGGATCACCTGAGGTCAGGACTTCAAGACCAACCTGACCAACAGGGATAAACCCCATCTCTACTAAAAACACAAAATTAGCTGGGCGTGGAGGCGCATGCCTGTAATCCCAGCTACTTGGGAGGCTGAGGCAGGAGAATCGCTTGAACCCGGGAGGCAGAGGTTGCGGTGAGCCAAGATCGCACCATTGCACTCCAGCCTGGGCAACAAGAGTGAAACTTCGTCTCAAAAAAAAAAAAAAAAAAAGAAATGAAATGAAGCTGGCTTTTATATGTTGATTATATATCCTGCAAATTTGCTGAAATTATTAACGGGTCTTTTTGGTGGTATCTTTATGGTTTTCTAAATACAAGAGAATGTCGTCTGTGAATAGAAATAATTTTACTTCTTCCTTTCCAATATGGGTGCCTTTTATTTCTTTTTCTTGTCTAACCGCTGTGACTAGAATTTTCAGTACTGTGTTTCACCTATTCCTAGTGTGTTGAGTATTTTTATCATTAAAGGGTATTGAATTTGATCAAAATTTTTCTCTTTGCTTAAACCCAGGAGTTTGAGGTTACAGTGAGCTGACTGCGTCACTGCACCCCAGCCTTAGTGACAGAGTGATACCCTATCTCACAAGAAAATTTTTTTAAGACTTCTGCATCAATCAAGATGATTGTGTGGTTTTTATTTCTCAGTCTGTTAATGTGTGGTGTATTACATTGATTGATTTTCATATGTTGAATTAACTTTCTGTTTTACACATGCCTATTTGGTTTATACCATTTTTATAAGGAGTGTGTATTCTAAAATACAAAATTATGTTTGTGTAATATTTGCATATATACATGACAAGATTAATATGTTTACTGCCTAAAAATGTATTAAAAGCTTAAAATAAAATGTTTTGTTATATAAAATTTGAAAAATATAGAGAGTATAAAAAAGAAAAGTTACCAAATCACACAACTCATAAACACAGTTAATATTTTTCCTCCATTGTGATTGGGAATTTTTTTGTTCTACATTATAGTATTACTTTCCTATCTTAAAAACTATATTGAAATCATTTTAATAAGTTGAATGGCAGAGACATTCATGGGGCTATGCCTAAATTTCTAAAATATTTATATAGCATGAATATAAGAAATATATATTTAAATTTGCATTTTATTGTAAATATAATTATACAAATGAGATATTATAATTAATTACTGGATATTTAAAGTACTTTGAAGGGTTTTTTAAAATTTGGATTTTGTTAATTATTAAGTTTAGATTTGATTTTCCTTTACTTGGAGCTCAAACCCAATGGAATTGAGGAGAAATAACAGTCACATAAGGAGCAGTAGTAGTGATGATATGGAGGAAGAGGAAGAGGAGAGGAGGAGAGCAATTTATGTCTACTGAGCACTTACTATGTCCCAGGCATCATGCTAAATTCTTTACATGATAATCTCATGTATTCCTCACAATAATCCTATGATCTGAGTACTGTTATACCTATTTTACATAAAATGTAAATGAGGCCCAGAAAAGTTAAGAAGATTACCCAAGGTACAGAGCTAGTAAGCATCTGAAGCAGAATTCAAATCCTGATTTGTCTTAAGAGCTTTGCTAAGGGCATTATTTTATGAGTAGCTCTTTATTCCTAACCTAAACTTTGAATACTGTGGGGCTATTATAATTACCAATATAAAAATCAACATTACTGTGATTTAGTTGGAAGAATATCTGAGTCTATTCAGCAACTCATTTCTGGGCAATGGATCTGCAATATTAATTAATTGAATCAAGGCATAACAGATCCATTCAAAATGGATACCGATCTCTCTGTGTCAAAAAAAGATTGTGAAATGACAGCAGTGAACTTCTAAAGCAGGCCGCTTAGCCGTTAAATGAATCCATTTGTTACATTCCTATATGTACTCATTCCTTGTTTCTCAGTGTGACATCCTTATAGCAATCCTTATAACTGTAACTTTTTAATTAGAATGATCAAAGTGCCCCATCAATAATGTACTGCCATTATACATAATGTTAATGATGTGAAGCTAACGTGCTTGCTTCACATGGAGAACTTGTTGCTACAGAGAGTAATTTACTTGAAATAATTTTAGGAGCAGAGATCAGTATGGAAACTGGCCATTTGGGTGCTGTGTCTGCTTAGCAATGACTCCAGTTTGTTTTTGTTTTTGTTTTTTCAAACATGGAGGCAAAAAGTAATCAAATCCCTACAGTTTTGTTCCTTTGTTAAGCATCTCAACTTATTTCCTTCATTTATTCAACAAACTCTTGTGCAGCTACTATATGCCAAGCACTGTGCTGGGTACTGGGGATAACAGGAGAAAAAAAAAATCCTGTCTCCAGGAAGCCCTAGCCTAATGAGGAAGACAGAAAACTAAATGGTTTTAATACTGTGTGATAGAGAGATGCATGTGTGCTATGAGAGCATGTGAGAGGAGCATCTAACCAAAGCAGGAGCAAGATGGAATAATGCTTTCACTAAAACTTGAAGTGCAAGTTAAAATTGCCCAAATGAGTAAGTGAAGGTTGGTGTTTGAGCAGCATTAGCAGAGGTACAGGATGTGAGTGAGCCCAGCTCATGTAAAGGCCCTGAAACTAGTTCAGTATAGTTGGAACATGAAGCTAAGGAGGAGTGGTAAGAGATTTCTGATTTAGTAGTTGAAAACATTCTAGACCTAAGGAAACAATAATTAAGAGTTTCAGAACTCCAAAAGCAAGCTTTCACAGTCAAATAATTATTGCTAAAATTAAAGGAATGTTTTTGTCTTGGCATTCCTCCAAAGTGATCAAATTATTAGATGCTGCTAAGACTTTTAATGGTAAACAAATGTCATGCAGTTTTCCTTTAGATAAAGCTAGAGAGTAAGATAAGAGGTTCTGAGGTGACTTGCGCAGAGGAATGAAGACTATAGTAAAGCTCATTCCTGAGATATTTCAAGAAATAGCTCACACAACAAAGCTAGTCAGCTCCTGCTTCTTAAAATCCGATAGTGGCTAAGAAGCCCCTGCCACTACTGAGTCCTCAATGTTGCCAGAAATGGTGATCTTTAGCAAAAAATTTCATCAAACCCAAGCAATAACTGAGTTAATTTTATTGACTATTATACCATCAAAAAGGGCCAGATTTTTAACCCCAAAATGATGTTCTCCTTGCTTATATATCCCACCTTCCCTAGCTTCCTCTGAATCTGAATGAATTACTCATCAATAACTTTCAAATATAATTATTATTAATAATGTCTTGTTTTAATATGTTTCTAATTTGATAGACATTAGCCAAACATAGAACAAAAGTTAGATTTAACTACATTGACCAAGTTCTCTCATATTTATTGACTTAGATAACCCAGAGAAAAGAATTAAACAATACTAATTTACATGATAAATGAAAATTTTAAAACAGAATAAGCTATACATGTCCAGTATTAACACAGAAAATGGTGTGTGTGTGTGTGTGTGTGAGAGAGAGAGAGAGAGAGAGGCTGTCCTGCTGTCGCCAAGGCTGCAGTGGCATGATTACAGCTCACTGCAGCCTCAACCCTCAACCTCCTGGGCTCGGGTGATCCTCCCACCTTAGCCTCCCAAGTAGCTGGGACTTACAGGCTTGCACCACCACACCTGGCTAATTTTTGTATTTTTTTGTAGAAACAGCATTTCACCATGTTGTCCAGGTTGGTCTCGAACTCCTGGGTTCAAGTGATCTGCCACCTTGGCCTCCCAAAGTGCTGGGATTACAGGTGTGAGCCACCAAACCCAACCTAGAAAAATTATTATTTAATTATTTCATATATTCAACATGAAAATGAAAAAACACGTTTCCAGTGTTTACCTCAATTCCAAATTAGTTTCTATCAACTGTCTAGGTCTTTCAACCATTACCTTAGACTTTTCTTTCTAAAGAATAGCAAAATAATATTGGAGCTTAATATTTCCCACTAAAGTGGAAGATGTTCCTATAAATATGTTTTAGAGTTACATGTTTGAAAATGTATCTCAACATATTGTATGTAAGGACAGAGAAACGTTTTTTCTCTCTTTATACTCTTCCATGGATGCTGCCCAACTTCTGCACAGACCACAAACTGACAAAAGTTGTATGTCCCACAACTGTTAAAGAATGCAATTATGTAGTAGTCGTAATTCCTTGCTTATTAGGGTCCCTGAAAATTGCCTCACATTCAGAACAAGCATAGATGCCCCACCCAAACTCCAGAAACCATACAAGTAAGGCAAGGCTGCCAGAACTGGTAAGGGTTTCTTGAACCTGGACACTCAAAAGCCCAAAGTGGATGAGAGAGTATAAAAAGGCAGAAAGGCCCTTTTGGTCTCAGAAGTAAAAATTCATAGCCAGTGTGTCATCTTCCTTCTCCTGCAAGAGTATTGTAGTCTTGT
This sequence comes from Mandrillus leucophaeus, assembly GCF_000951045.1. Classification (NCBI taxonomy): domain Eukaryota; kingdom Metazoa; phylum Chordata; class Mammalia; order Primates; family Cercopithecidae; genus Mandrillus; species Mandrillus leucophaeus. The sequence goes on from NW_012106642.1 coordinate 157,305, forward strand.
TTTCCAAGTGTTTTTCCCATCTATGTACAGACACTGCTGTATGTGTGTATTGAAAGGTATGGTTGATTTGGAATTGAATAACCCTTTTCTTGGAAACTTCTAACTGTGTGACATAACACCATGAACAACTTCCTTATTATATGAAAGGATAGCACAGTGACACACTAGTGGCCCCAAATAGAGAGTGACTACTATTGCAAATTGTTGCGAGAGCAGAAACAAAAGGCAAAAGATTTATATAGATTACAACATGTTCTTGACACAGCACAAAAGTTGAATGGAGGTGAGGACAGTCTCAGCAACAAATGAATTAAACATTGAATCTAAAAGGAAAACATGACTATCAAACTTAAAGTAACAGAATGTCAACAATAAGCCTTGCAGATCAGCTGTCCCAATAAAAAACCAGAATGTTGACTTTTTAAACACATATGTATCCAGAAGAATTATTGGGAAATTATTGTATCCATTTCTAAGTATCTCTAAGTACTGGGAATATGTATTTTGATACAGATTCAAAAAATAATTAATGTGTAAGACAAACTATTTTAGAAAGTATTTAAAGGATTATATTTAGGTTGGTTAGGCAAAGGACTGAAAAAGAATACCCTGCCCTTATTTCAATTCTTCTTGCACTGTGAAGGAGTAGAGCTGGCCAACTTAAATTATTTCTTTGTGCCCAGGATATAACTCATCCCAAGTAGCTTTTGAATTTCCTGGGAGCTCACAAAAGAAGAGGGGTCCCTGAAGGATTTCTAGGGCTATGAAATCGTTTGAGTACACCATGCTCTCTTTGTACACAGTATCCAGCTGAGTTCAAAGTACAAATAGGCACTTAGTAAACAATGTTGACTTGAATGAATTAACTAGATTTTTTTCCCCGTAGCTTAAGGTTAATCTCTCCTGAGACAGTATCACATTGTTTTTCTTGAAATATTTCTAATATGATACAGTTTAAGCCCCAATCTATATCATAATACAGTGAATAATCATAGTTTCTTCGACACACACTATTTCAAAATTCTTTGCCCCCTGAAAAGTAAGTTCAGGGAGACCCTTAAACCTCTCCTTACCCTAGATACTAAATTTCACTGCTTCTGACAAGAACAGATGGGTTAATGCATTCTATTTATAGTTGATTCATATCCTTCTCCATCATAGAATGGATTCCAGGAAAGAGGCAGGATATTGTAACTGTGTGCAGTAACATTTCATAGTTCTTTAATACATTGGAAGTGCTGATGGAAAATTTCTTCCCTTCCTCATATTTTTGTGAAAGCCTAAGTTGCAAGATTTTAAGCTGGATGGTAAGAACACAGTTACATATTATCACGCTTGACATTTGCAGACTGAAAAGAACTCTTTTTTCGACTTGGTTTCTGGCTTCACTCACTGACTCAATAAACAAGACTTATTTATTGTAGAAAGATTTAAAGACCAAACCCAGCATGGTAAAATGGCAAGAGGATGGGTCTCAGAGTAACACAACCCTAGTCACAAATCCTGACTCTTTCCCCTTAATAGCTGGATGACCGTAACCTTCTGACCATCCTCACCTGTAAAATGAAGCAAAAAAGACTCGCCCTGGGGATGCTGAGTTTTGAAGAAGAAAATGTATATGAAGCACTTAGCACAAAGCCTGAATGTTCATAACTTTCTCCTCCCTTTTCTTTATCTCCTTCCCCTCTCTTCTTTCACTTCTTTTGATGTTGTACAATATAATCATGTTTCCAGAAGAAAAGATTAAGCCATGAATTTCTTTATCCTCTATTTACACAAATTACATGTTTCTTTCTAATATGAATCATTATGCAATTCTACCACATTAAAATAACAACTTATGATTAAAATATACTACTACTAATGATATTTTCAATGTATATCACCTCCCAAGTTTGAAGAACTTGCTAAATATTATAATAAACTCTAAAGGTCATGATTGCCTCCTGTAACTGAATCTATCAATAGGCAAGCCTTGATCTATGCTCAGAGGATCTCATCAAGAAACTGATTTTGTAGTTTTTGCTTAGTGCACAGGCTGCGTTGTCCCCTCATGGCCCTTATGATGCAGGAGAGAGAGGAAAATTCTTTGAGAGAGACACTGGAGAAAGCAAGAGAGGATGAGCAGATATTTGGGCAGATTATCTTGTGGGAAGAACATACCAGAAAGAAGGAAATCAAATGCAAAGGTAATGGAGCAAGGAGTATACTTGATATATTACACACTAATATAATATTTTTGCCATTAAAAGTGATGCCAAAAAGAGCAATTACTTTTGCACCAACCTAATATAACACACTAGTGGCAAATACACTAGCAAGAAGGCTAATATGGCAGAAGCAGAGTGATCACACAGAGTGGTAGGACATGAGATCAGAGAAAGATCAAAAGGCCAGTTAACATAGGGTCTTATAGGGCATTGAATGGATATTGGCTATGGCCCTGCATAAGATTGGAGGATTTTGGAAAAGAAGTCACATGATTTCACATTTTATAAGAATTACTCTGGGTGCCATGTTAAACTGGACCACAGAGAAACAAGAGAAAGCAGGGAGACTTGTTAGTACATTTGCAATAAAACGGGTGGAAAATAGTTATACCTTGGATAAGGATGTAGTAATGAAGTTATTGGAAAGAATTTGAATTCCAAGTATATTTTGAAAGTAGAACCACTAGGATTTTCTCATAGACTAGATGCGATATACGATAGGAAGCAATAGTAAGGTATGTGAGAAAAGTCTGCAGGAGGGTGAGTTTAAGGGAGGACAATTGGAAGCTTGGTTTTGTATTTGTGACATTTATGGTGCCTATTAGACAGCTTACAAGTTTATAGCTGATTATATAAAGTACTTACTCTGTCCCAGACAGTTTTAAGTGCCTAATCAACATTAATTCATTTAATCTTCACTACAGCCAGTAAATGAGGTATTTTGAATTGATGTGTCCTCAGTTCTTAGTAGGATTTAAAAATCACAAGACTGAATGAGATCACCAAGAAAGTAAGTGTAGATGGACAAAAGAAGACCAAGGACTGAGCTAGAAGCACTCTAATGCTTAGCATTTAGGGACATCAGGGGACACCAACAAAGGAAATCGAGAAAGAGTGGCCCATAATGGAGGAGGTGAATGAGTGTCCAAGGAATCAAGTGAAATAAGTTAATCAGGAAAGATGAAGCATCATGGTGCCAAAGCTACCGATATTTCAAGTAAGATGAGGACTTACTTGAGTATTGCCCACATTTCAGTGGAATAGTGAGGGCAAAAGCCTGGTGGGAACAGACTCAAGAGGAAATGGGAAGAGAGGAAATAAAGACAACTAGTGAGCATAGGCAACTCGTGAATTTTTCTGTAAGATGCAGCAGAAAAATGAGATGGTGACTGGAAGGGATATGAGGTCCAGGAAGGCTCTTTGTTTTGTTTTGTTTGTTTCTGGTTTTGTTTTATTTTTTAATGACTTTATTTTTCAGATCTGTTCTAGATTCACAGCAAAATTAAGTGGAAGGTACAGAGATTTCTCATATACCTCCCTGCTAAGCCCACATGTGTGCAGCCTTCTCCACTATCAAAACCCTGCACCAGAGTGGCACATACGTTACAATCCATGAACCTGCATCGATACATTATCACCCCAAAGTCTATAGATTACATTAGGGTCCACACTTGGTGTACATTCTATGGGTTTGAACAAATGTATAATTACAGGGGATTTTGAAGGGGTTGTCTGTTTTTGAAACAGGATATTTTTCTTTTACCCACCCTGCAGTGTAGTGGCACAATTGTGGCTCACTGCCACTTTGAACTCTTGAGCTCAAGAGATCCTCCCACCTCAGCCTCCCGAGTACTGGGACCACAGGCATATGCCACCATGCCCAGATAACTTTTTTTTTTTTTTCCATTTTTTGTAAAGATGAGGTCATCTCACCGTGTTGCTGAAGGTGGTCTTAAACTCCTGGCCTCAAGGGATCCTTCCACCTTGACCTCTCAAAGTACAGGCATGAGCCACCATGCCCGGCCAAGTGTATAATGGCATGTATCCACCATTATAGTATCACACAGAGTAGTTTTACTTCCCTAAAAATTCTCTGTGCTCCTCCTATTTATCCATCTCTCCCACCTAACTCCTGGCAACCCCTGATCCTTTTATTGTTTTCATAGTTTTGCCTTTCCCAGAATGTCATATACTTGGAATCATAAAGTATATAACCTTTTTAGATTGGCTTCTTTCACTTAGTAATATGCATATAAGTTTCCTTCATGTCATTTTATAAACTGATAACTCATTTTTTTGGCATTGAATAATACTCCATTGTCTGGATGCACCACAGGTTATTCATCTATTCACCTACTGAGGGACATTGTGGTTCTAATGTCAAAATTCAAAGTTTTGGAAATTATGAATGAAGCTACTATAAACATCCATGTGCAAGTTTCTGTGTGTACGTGAGTTTTTTTGTTTTTTTGGTTTTTTTTGTTTGGTTTGGTTTGGTTTGGTTTGGTTTGGTTTTTTGAGATGGAGTCTCACTCTGTCACCCAGGCTGTAGCGCAGTGGCGTGATCTCGGCTGACTACAAGCTCCGCCTCCCGGGTTCACACCATTCTCCTGCCTCAGCCTCCCACATAAAGTTTTTAACTCATTTGAGTAAATACAAAGGAACACAGTTGCTGGATCATATGATATGTTTAATTTTATAAGAAATTGCCAAGCTGGCAATTTGTCTTCAAAGTGGTTGTACCATTTTGCATTCTCACTAGCAGTGAATGAGATTTCCTGTTGCTCCACATTCTTGCCAGTATTAGGTGGTGTTAGTGTTTTGAATTTTGGCCACTCTAATAGGTGTATAGTGATAGCTTATTACAATTTGCAGTTTTCTAATAACATACGATGTGGAGCATCTTTTTGTATGCTTATATGCCATTTATATATCTTCTTCAGTGAGTTGTCTGCTCAAGTCTCTGGCCCATATTAAAATTGTGTTGTTTCTGTTGAATTTTCAGGATTGTTTGTAATATTTGGGTCAGGTGTATGGCTCTCGAGTTTAATCCCAGCACTTTGGGAGGCTGAAGTGGGTGGATCACCTGAGATCAGGAGTTCGAGAACAGCCTGGCCAACATGGTGAAACCCCATCTCTACTAAAAATACAAAAATTAGCCAGGCGTGGTGGTGGAGGCCTGTAATCCCAGCTACTCAGGAGGCTGAGGCAGCAGAATCACTTGAACCTGGAAGACGGAGGCTACAGTGAGCCCAGATCACACCACTGCACTCCAGGAGCCTGGGCGACAGAGTGACAGTGTTTTTTTTTTTTTTTCCAAAAAAAAAATTGTTTATATATTTTGCTTAATAATCCTTTATCAAATATATCTGCAAACATTTTATCCCAGTCTATGGTTTGTCTTCTCATTCTCTTGACAGTGTATTTCATAAAGCAGAAGATTTTAGTGCAGTCCAGCTTACCATTCTTTTTTCATGGATTGTACCTTTAGTGTTGCATCTAAAAAGTTGTTACCATACCCAAGGTAATCTAGGTTTTCTCTTACGTTATCGTCTAAGGCTTTTATAGTTTCACATTTTACGTTTCATGTATGATCTACTTTGATGTAACTTTTGTGAAGGGTGTGAGGTCAGCGTGTATATGTATATATATACACACACACACACACATATGTATATATATTTGCATATGGCTCTCCAGATATCTTATTTATTTATTAAATAAATTTATCGAACCATTTATTGCACCATTTATTGAAAAGACTATCTTTGCACTATTGTACTGCCTTTGCTCCTTTGTCAAAAACTAGTTGGCAATGTAAAAGTGTGTATGTGGGTCTATTTCTGGACTTTCTCTTCTGTCTCAATGATCTATTTGTCTATTCTTTCATCAGTACCACACTGCCTAGATTACTCTAGGTTTGTAGTAAATCTTGAAGTCATTTATAATCAGTGCTCTTTGTTCTTCTCCTTCAATATTGTGTTGGCCATTCTGGGTCTTTTGCCTCTTCATGTAACTCTATGGTCAGTTTATCAATATCCAGAAAATCTTCTGCTGGGATTTTGATTGGCATTGCATTTAACTTATAGATTAAGTTGAGAAGAATTGACATCTTGACATATTGAATCTTCCTGTCTGTGAACATGGAATGTCTATTTAGTTCTTTGATTTCATCAAAGTTTTATAGTTTTCCTCATACAGATCTTTTGCATATTTTGTTAGATGTACTCCTATGTGTTTCATTTTTGGAGTGCCAATATAAATGGTATTGTGTTTTTATTTTACCTATTTTATCTATTTTATTTTTATTTTTATTTTGTTGTTGTTATTGTTGTTGCCCATGCTGGAGTGCAGTGATGCGATCTCAGCTTACTGCCACCTCTGCCTCCTGGGTTCAAGCAATTCTCCTGTCCTCAGCCTCCCTAGTAGCTGGGTTTACAGGTGCCTGCCACCTCACCTGACTAATTTTTTTTATTTTAGTAGAGACAGGCTTTCATCATGTTGGCCAGAGTGGTCTCGAACTCCTGACCTCAGGCAATCCACCCACCTTGGCCTCCCAAAGTGCTGGGATTACAGGCATGAGCCACTGTGCCCGGCCGGTATTGTGTTTTTCATTTCAAATTCCACGTATTAATTACTGTTATGTAGGAAAGTAATTGACTTTTACATAATAACCTCGTATCCTGCAACATTGCTATAATTACCTATTAGTTCCAGGAGTAGGGAGGACGTTTGTTGATTCTTTTGGATTTTCTCCCTAGACATTCATGTCAGCTGCAAACAAAGACAGTTTTATTTCTTCCTTTTCATTATAATACTTTTATTTCCTCTTCCTGTCTTATTGTTTTGTTAGAACCTTCCAGTATGGTAGTGAAAAGGAATGGTGAGAGGGGACATCTTTACGTTGTTTCTGATCTTAGTGGTAAAGCTTCAAGTTTCTCACTATTAAGTATGATGTTAACTGTAAGTGTTTAATTTGAGGAAGCTCAAATTGAGGATCAATTTGAGGAAGCTCCTCTCTATTGCTTTTTTGCTAAAAGTTTTTGTTTGTTCGTTTGTTTGTTTGTTTTGTTTTGTTTTGTTTTGAGATGGAGTCTCATTCTGTCGCCCAGGCTGGAGTGCAGTGGCCTGATCTCCACTCACTGCAACCTCTGCCTCCCGGGTTCAAGCAATTCTCCTGCCTCAGCCTCCTGAGTAGCTGGGATTACAGGCCTCCACCACCACGCCTGGCTAATTTTTGTATGTTTAGTACAGATGGAGTTTCACCATGTTGGTCAGGTTGGTCTTGAACTCCTGACCTCGTGATTCACCCACCTCGGCCTCCCAAAGTGCTAAGATTACAGGTGTGAGCCACCGCGCCCAGCCTTAAAAGTTTTTATTATGAGTGAGTGTTGAATTTTGTCTAATGATTTTTCAGCATCTACTGATATAATCACGTGACTTTTCTTCCTTAGTATGTTGATGTAATGGATTATATTAATTGATATTCAAATGTTGAACCAGCCCTATATTTCTAGGATAAATTCTTTTTGGTTATGGTCTATAATTTCCTTTAATACATTGTTGGATTTGATTTGCTACATAATTGAGCACGTTATTACTATTATTATTTTGAACAAACTGTATTTGTTAGATCAATTAAGAATGAGAAAAATAAAAGTTTTAATTTTAACTATACTTATTCCTTCTCGATGTTCTTTTTTTTTTCTTTTTCTTTTTCTTTTTGACATAGAGTCTCACTGTCACCCAGGCTGGAGTGCAATTGTTTGAACTCAGCTCACTCCAACCTCTACCTCCCGGGTTCAAGTGATTTTCCCGCCTCAGCCTCCCAAGTAGCTGGGGTTACAGGCATCTGCCATCATGCCGGGCTAAATTTTGTATTTTTGTAGAGACAGGGTTTCTCCATGTTGGCCAGGCTGGTCTTGAACTCCTGACCTCAGGTGATCCACCTGCCTTGACCTCCCAAAGTGCTGGAATTACAGGCGTGAGTCACCGCACCCAGCTTTCTTGATGTTCTTTTCTTTATTTACATCTCAGCTTCTGACTTATATCATTTTTCTTTTTTTCTAAATAACTTCTTTTAACATTTCTTGCATGGCAGAGCTTCTAGCGACAAATTCCCTCAACTCTGTCTGAGAAAGTATTTCTCCTTCACTTTTGAAGAGTAATTTTGCAGAGTATTCAGTTTTAGGTCAGTGGGTTTTTTTTTCTCTCAACACTTTAAATATTTACTCCACTCTGCTTGCATGGTTTTTGGGCAGTCAGATGTAGCTCTTATTTGCTCCTCTATAAGTAAGATATTTTTTTCCTCTGGCTTCTTTCAAGACTTCTTTTTAAACTTTTGATTTTCTGCAGTTTGAATACGATATGTCCAGTAGTAGTTTTTTGGGTTTTGCTTCTTTGGTGAATGATGAACTGCAATTCTGCTTCTTTAGATCTCAATAAAAGTGGAAGAAACTCCTTTTAACTTTAGGGAACCCCTTTCATCCAAAAGAACACTGTGGAATTTGATTCAAACCCAAATGAGAAAGAGGCAGACTTTAAACACATAATCTCTCACACTTCAATGATGAAAAGAGAAACATGCCAAGAAAATGACAAACACTTAATGCAAATCAGAAAATTCTGCAACTTTGTTGAAAGTAGTCTCAATTTTTTCTGCTGTAATTGGTTTAGTGTTGCAGGATTGGCTATAATCCCTGCTCAAAATCAGCCTTAGAGCTGTTTTTGTACTACCAGTTTCAGAAGTCTAGAGTTACATGGCGGCTTGCTGCATATCTTAAGTGTTCCGTGTTCACTGGCCACAAAATTACTTCCATATTCTTATTCGCAATCTTTTGTCAGAGAAAGTGCAGTTTCAGTGTTTGCTGCTTTTACAGAGTTCCATAAGAATTTCTCTATTTTCTTATTAATTCATTGACTCTCATATTTGTCAAGAAGATCTTCATTTCCTAAAGTATCATAAGGCTCTCTTTTAGAGAAGGGAGAAAATAATCTTTTTATGAGGCAACAAGGCATTTTTTGGTCATACAAATGAGTAAGTGAAGTCTAGTGCTTAAAAGCATGGCTCGCAGCCAGACTGTTCAGAATCAGCTCCCACCTTTCTTCACTACCACTAGCTGTGCATCCTTGGAATTTTCTCTTGGTTTCTCCTCTGTAAAATTGGCATAACAGGTTTGGGTGTCAGGATTAAATAAACATATACATTATAAAATTTGTAGGACCATACTTGACAGAATATACGCTCAATAAATATTATACATCACAACTAAGTAACACATGAATGGATTGTAGTATTTTGTAGTTTTCTTCCTAAGTGTACCTTGCCTTGGGATTCAGCATGACTAAAACACATTTGCATACCCACATCCTTTTTTACCTTTTTTTCCCTTTATTTCTTGTGTGGGATTTTTTACTTTTTATTTTTATTTTATTTTATTTTATTTTATTTTATTTTATTTGGCCTTTTCACAAATAATCCTGGGCTTGTCCCTACAAAAACTGAATGCCCTGGGTTTGTCCCTATAGAAAGTGTCTGTTATCTTAAGGATAGTTCAGTGTTTGAGGGGTGAAAAAGACAAAGCAGAGATGTCTCGGGTAAGATCATGAGTTCATATTCTCTGCCATATGTTGGTTGGTTTGTGTTGAGTTAGGGTTGAGTTAGTATGTATAAAGTGCTTAAAACAATGCCTGACTGAAGTGTTTGTTTTCCATTAGGAGAGAGGGAGAGAGAGGAAGAAAGTAGCACAGAATCTGAGAGAGAACTCTCTCCAGTTATCCGAGTCATTACCAAATCCTCCTAACTAGCTTGGGGATGCATCACCCTTTCTCCAAGTTTCCTGAACACACAATGCTGTCTCCTGATACAGGAGCCCTGTGAATGCTTGTTGTTCTGCCTGGAAAGCCCATCGCCAACTCACCCACTCTTTCACCTTTTTTTTTTTTTTTTTTTGAGACAGAGTTTTGCTCTGTTGCCCAGACTACAGTTCAGTGCTGTGATCTCGACTCACTGTAACCTCTGCCTCCCCGGCTCAAGCAATTCTCCTACCTCAACCTCCCAAGTAGCTGGGATTACAGGCATGCACCACCACACCCGTCTAATTTTTGTATTTTTAGTAGAGAGCCTGTTTCACCACGTTGGGCAGGCTGGTCTTGAACTCCTAACCTCAAGCGTTCCACCCGCCTTGGCCTCCTAAAGAGCTGGGATTACAGGTATGAGCCACCGCGCCTGGCCTACTCTTTCCTTTCCTTTTTTTTTTTTTTTTTTTTTTTTGAGATGGAATCTCTCTCTGTCGCCCAGGCTGGAGTGCAGTGGCGCAATCTCGGCTCACTGCAAGCTCCGCCTCCCGGGTTCACAACATTCTCCTGCCTCAGCCTCCTGAGTAGCTGGAACTACAGGCGCCCGCCACCACGCCCGACTAGTTTTTTTGTATTTTTAGGAGAGACGGGGTTTCACCATGTTAGCCAGGATGGTCTCGATCTGCTGACCTCGTGATCCACCCGCCTCAGCCTCCCAAAGTGCTGGGATTACAGGCATGAGCCACAGTGACCGGTTTACTCTTTCACTGTTTAACCCCTGCTCCTCCTTCAAATCTTAGCACAGACATTGGTCCTTCCTGAGAGAAGGTTTTCTTTGACTCCTAAGTCCTTTGTTGTAAGGACGCTTCATAGGGCTTAACTTTGTCTGAGATTGTGTTTATGGTTATTTGGTTAGTCTGTCTACTTGTGGTTAGTCTCACACATGCTAACCAATCTGTAAATATTTATTAAATAATAACTCAATATTTGTCTCATACTCACAATTTGAACATTTTCTTCTTCTCCCTAACTTCTTCACCGTGAATGTCTGAACAGTGACTTAAAGAAGTAGCCGCAGGAGAAAAGAGTTGGGGGCTATTTCATCATGTGGCTACATCATCTCATGCTTACATCATTTCATGGCTGTATAACTAGGGCAAACGCGAAAAAGGCATTTATCTTTTTTTTGTTTTTTGTTTTTTGAGACAGAATCTCGCTCTGTCGCCCAGGCTGGAGTGCAGTGGCGCGATCTCAGCTCACTGCTAGCTCCACCTCCCGGGTTCACGCCATTCTCCTGCCTCAGCCTCCCGAGTTGCTGGGACTACAGGCGCCCGCCCTGTCTCTTATACACATCTAGATGTGTATAAGAGACAGGGCATGCACCACCACCCCTGGCTAATTTTGTATTTTTAGTAAAGACAGGGTTTCACTATGTTGAACAGGCTAGTCTTGAACTCCTGACCTCAGATAATCCATCTGCCTTGGCCTCCTACAGTGCTGGGATTACAGGCGTGAGTTACCCCGCCTGGCCATAAATCTCCTTTTAAAAAGTGTAGGATACAAGAGTTGGAAGTGTTCTTACAGACTCTGTAGTCCAAATTCTTTGGTATTGACAACACAGGAAAATTCATCATTTAGTGTTTGGGTTTGAGGACTTTATCCAGTCACCTTCTAAGCAACAACTCCATATACAAATAAAAAATGTGTTTTAAACTATAAGAGCTTAAATGTGACTCATCAACATCTGCTTTCATTAAATATTTTTCCCTCAGAGACTAAAACCACTTACAAAGTTAGAATAATACTTGTAACTTAACACATGGCAAAGGACAAGTCTTTTATGCCACTTTCTTTGTAATTCTCTCATTTTAAATCTTAAATGACTTTCCTCATCACAGGACTTTTGTGAAGAATGTTTGAAAGGATCTGTTGACTCATAGCTGCAGAACTGCTTAAGTTTGCTTTGATAAGGGAATAATCAAACGCACATCTAATTTAAGTGGAAAACTACTATATTTTGATATTGTAACCTCAATATTAGAGAATTAAAAGAATTCCAGGCTGACGGGAGAAAACTCAAAAGTTTATTTTGGTCATCTTTGTTTTTAGTCTCCCTTCTTTCTTCCTAAAACAGAGAAATTTTGCCTCCTCACTGCCCAGAGCCTTCCATAATAGTTCTTCAAATAGCAGGGCCCTATACTGTTTTTCATACTTTGCTTACTTTATCTGTACATCTCATTCCTGCTCTGTTCTTTCTCTACTCAGTTAAAATTAAAAAAAGGAAAAACATTTCATTAAAGAACATAATCGTTGTTAATGTGTTAATAGGTTTGAACAACATAATAGTACCCTTCACCAAGTTAAAATCTCACATTCCAGAAAGTCCCTCAGGAATGACTAATCTGGGGGATTCCAGTCATGGCATCAGACTCATGGGTTGAAGTATATTTTAGCAGTTCAGGCTTTCTCTCTTTATTCTTTAAATGACACTGTATAAAGAGCTTCCTGTAATTGACTTTGGGCAAAGTAGACTCTGGAAATCAAACGACCAGTTACTGCCAGTTAAACAGCCTAAGAATCCAAGAGGACAAAAAGTTTTGTGCAAATTAAAAGTTGTTTCCTACTTGCAAATTAAAACTTGTTTCCCTTGTGGCAGACATCTTCAACAAAGCTAAAGCAAAGGATAGACGAAAATAGCAATCAAAGGATTAGTATTCGGACTATATGAGGAATTTCTACAAATTAAGAAAACATAAGCAATCCAATAGAAAAACAAGCAAAAGTGATGAAGAGGAAATTCATTAAAAATTAAATGCAACTGATCCACAAACATTTGAAACGATACTCAGCCTCATTTGTAACCAGAAAAATGCACATTGAAAAAACAATGAGACATGGTTTTTTGTGTACCAGATTAGCAAATATTTAAAAGTTTGATATTATCAAAATATGAGTGGGAAGTAAGGGAATCCTTAGAATTTTTTAATATACTGCTAGTGAGAGTGTAAAGTGATAATGCCATTTGTAAGTATCTGCAATGTTTAAAATGTGTCCTCTTTGGAAGCAATTCTATATCTTCCTATTCATCTTAGAAAAATACTTCACATATGTATAATGAAGCATTTCTAAGGGTGCTAACTGCAGCATCATTTGTATAACAAAATATGGAATAATACTTCTCTGCTGCCTTATTCTCCAAACTGAAATCAATAGGTGCTAGCACCCTCACCTTCTAGAGGGATCTACTAATGATCCCCAAAACTTGTTCCCCAAGGATATCTAAAACTGCAGGTATAATAAGAAGAGCATGACAGAACATAGCCCAAGAGGACCAGCAAACAAGCAGAGAAATAATCTGAGTCTTTCAGGATAGCATTAAGCCAATGGCACTAAACTTTGGAGCCATTCTACTCCATTCTACCTAAAACGAATTTCCTTTTTTAAGGTCGTCAATGTCTGTTGCAGGCATTTTTATTAGGTTTCTAGCCTTCTTTACCCAGTCATCCACTAACCTCTAAACCTGATACCTTCTTCATAGACTTTTATGCCCCACTCACTGTCTTTCTCTGCACCTTAACCCATGTCACTCTCCCATGGATAAACACTGACATATGAATCATGAAGATACTGAAGGTAACACTAAATAATAAAAACCATACTTCGAGCCCTTATTAGGTGTCACATGTGAAACGCTTTACATATATTATCCCATTTAATCCTCACATCAGTTCTAAAAGCCGGGAAATAATATGACCTTCATTGTATGGATGAGAATCAGACATGGAAAAGTTTAGGAACTTGCACAGAGTCACCCAACTAGAAAGTGGTAGAGCTGGGATTCTGACTGCAAAGCTGATGTCTGTAAACACTGGGTCATATTCCTACACAGTCTTTCCTCACTGCTTTCTGGACTTCCTGAAGCAGAACTCCACCTGTAGGCAAGACCTACCCAGATTTACTTCATGTGGTTTCACTTCCAAGATTTTGATCTTTGGAAATCCACAGTCTCAAATCCTCAAATCCTCCATTTCTTCATCATCACTGACCTTGTTTTTAATCCTACTGGTGTTTGCTTGTGTCTTGAACTCTCTCTTTTCTTCAGCTTATCCTCCCTTCTCTGAGTTTATTTTTAATGTAAATAATATGCTTATTTCTGACAGTAATACACTCTTCACCACCTCACAGCATCCCTTGCCATTTTTCTTTTCTCTCATTCCTGTCTTAGCATTTTCAAGTTCAATATAAAGAAAATATGCTTTCTCTACTGTCACTTTCTGGACATTTAACACTCTTAGGGAAAATGAATATGCTGGCTCTACAGCAATTTAATATGTCTAATTTTAGCTAAGCTCTCATTACTGCCCAGAAATTATTATATTCAGGTACAGTCAACTCTCAACCTTCCATGTGGCCCTCCTGTCCTTCAGCTCCCACCCAATTTCTGGTTATTTCTCAAAATATACCAATCACTTTCTCATTTCCCAGGAAGATTCAAGATATCAGATGTAGACTTTGTGCAGCTTCATTCTCTCCATCTCAGTATCTCTTGGTAATTTTAGTCTGTTCACCCCTTTCCTTTGCTCATGCCTCTAATGATGATGGAAGTCCTCCCTTTATGAGGTTCAACCTGGGCTCTATTCCTATTCTTCTTCACTTCCTTTAAGATCTTATGCACCAAGGGCCTCTCTTGATGGTGTTTTAATTTGCTCTCTGTTTGAGTTTCTAAAAATATTCTCTCTCCTTATAAAGATCCTTCCTTTGACTTGCTGCCCTCTCAAGTTACTGCCCTGTGTTATTTCTTCTCTTCTTTAGAAAACATATTTAAAAAGTAGGCTACCATCATAGCTTCCATTTTTTCCTACCACCCACTCATTCCTCAGATCCTTGGAATTTTAACTCCACCCTTGGTTCTCTTTCTAAAACTATTCTCTCAAAGATCACCAATTACCCCATAATTGGCAAAGCCTACATTTTTTCTCAGGCCTTTGTGTACCACTCAGCATTGTTGAACATTCCCCTGTTTCTTGTAATTTCTTCCTTCCTTGGTACTATGACTGGTATCATTCTGGATCTACTTCTGGATCACCAATCTTTCCTTATGTGTCCTTTCCTGTCTTCTCTTCCTTCTTCCATCTGCAAAGCACAGATACCTAGTAAGGCTCATCAGTGCACCTTTCTCCCTATACTTGCTCAGGATTCTTAAGTATCTATATGCATACCATTCTAAATATACCTAAGGTTGTGTGCAGGGGCTCATGTCTGTAATCCCAGCACTTTGGAAGGCCCAGGTGTGTGATTCACTTAAGCCCAGCAGTTTAAGACCAGCCTGGGAATACACACTGAGACCCTGCAACTACAAAAAATAAATTAAATTCATTTAAACTAAATTTGAAATATAGATATAATTAAATATATATATATATATACTTAAAACCCAGATACCCCTAAGTTCCTGAAATGCATAGAAAACTACCCCCTATATATCTTCAGTTTATATTTTAAAATAGCTATATCTAGCTATCTAATATCCAGTTTTCTAAGTGAGGTAGGTACTGACAAGATTCTTTAAAGAACCCATAGTGAATAGAGAGGTGACAGTGAATTATCTATCTAATATAATTGTAGTAGTAGTAGTAGTAGTAGTAGTAATTATAGCAATGATAGCTAACATGTATTGAATCATGGAATATATGCCAGCCATCAGGCTAAATGCTTTATATTTAAGAATTTATTAAGTCTTCACAACAACTTTATGTGGGAGTTACTAGTACTAGCCTTTTAAGAGATTCTATACACAGATTTCTCACAAATCATTACAACCACCATTACAGTAGTTATTCTTATTATCCTCATTTTGAAGATGAGCAAACCAATGCTTAGAGAGATTAAATATCACACAGCTAAGTGATGGAGACAGTATTTGAACCTGTGTCAGTAAGGATGATGACGATGGTCATAGTTACCATTTCTTAGCACCTACCACATTCCAGGACTGTGCAAGGTAAGCACATGTGTTATCTAACCTTCAGAAATCTATGAAGTTTTCCTTCTGACATAGTAGGAAACTCAGGCTAAGAAAGGTTAAATAAATGTTCTAGGTTATAGAGCAAATAAATTGCAGAATTTGTGGGGTGGATATTAAAAATGGCAAAAAGAAATTATTTGCAATTCTTGCCACAAAGAGTTACATTCTATTTCTCCACCACTAGAAGGATAGAATGGAGTCAGAAGTGTCTAGAGTTATTCATTTGAATGTCCCATTGGCATTTCAAGCTCAATATCCAAGTCTGAACTAACTGTCTTATCACTTGTGTTGGTTAAGTTTATATGTCAACCTGACTGGCCGTAGGATGCGCAGAGGAGGCATTACTTCTGGATGTGTCTGTGAAAGAGTTTCCAGATTAAATTACCATTTGAATCAGTAGACTCAGTAAAGTAGATTGCCCTTCCCAATACAGCTGTGCATCATCCAATCCACTGAGCATCTGAATAGAACAAAATGTGGAGGAAGGAGGAATTTTCCCTTTTGCTTCCTGCCTGTCTGCTTGAGCTGGACAACTCATCTCATGTTCTCTGGTCCTTGGACTGGAATTTACACCATCAACTCTCCTGGTTCTCAGACTTCCAGACTTGGAATGAATTATACCACCAGTTTTCCTGGGTCTTCAGTTTGTGGACCTTCTCAGCCTCCGTAATTATGTATGTATACATGTGTGAGAAAGAAGTAGCAGACAAATGTCTGTAAACAGATAGACACATATCCTACTGGTTGTGTTGTTTCTCTGGAGAACACTGACTAATATATTCCCCTAAAGTAAATCTATTTTATGTGCTTTATTCTGATATATCATGGTTGAGAATTAGGGAACTGAATCTCGACACCAATTACTCTCATCCCCCAACCTTTTAATTAAATATGTGTTATATACCATTCCCTGGTTAATATCCATTAAATGCAACCCTAAAGTTAGTTCTCTGTTCAAAATCTTTCTGTGACTTTCCATTACCTCCCTCCCCTAACATACATACTCATGCTTTTCTGCCTTCGTGGCATTGCACTTTGCTTCTCCCACCCCATATTAAATATTATCTGTTTTAGTCTGTTCTGTGCTGCTATAACAATACCACAAACTGAGTCATGTATAATGAATATAACTTTATTGGATCATGGTTGCAGAGGCTGGGAAGTCCTAGATTCAAGGACTGGCATCTTGAGAGGACTTTCTTGCTGTATCATCCCATGGCAGAAAGGCAAAGAGAGGGCCAAAAAGACCAAGAGGGGGTTGAACTTACTTTTATAATAAGCCCACACTTCCAGGATAATGACGTTAATTCATTCCTGAGGTCAGATCCCTCGTGACCTAATTGCTTTCAAAGGTCCCACCTCTCAATACTGCTGCACTGGGGTTTAAGTTTCCAACACGTAAACTTTGGGGGACATATTCAAACCATAGCATCATCTCTTCCATGAGATTTTTTCTTTTTTCAAATTGATACCTAATAGATGTACATACTTTCAAGGTATATATGATATTTAGATACATTCATATAATTTGTAATAATTGAATGAGGGTAATTGGGATATCCATTACCTTAAACCTCTATCTTCTCTTTATGCTGGGAAAATTCAAATTATTATCTGCTAGCTATTTTGAAATATACAATAGATTATTGTTGACTATCGCCACTCTACTTATTTATCAAACACTAGGTCTTATTTTTTCTATCTACCTGTACTTTTTTCTTTTTTCTTGAAACAGGGTCTCACTCTGTCACCCAGGCAATGGCACAATCATGGCTCACTGCAGCCTCAACCTCCTGGGCTCAAGGGATCCTCCTGCCTCAGCCTCCCAAAGCAACTGGGACTATATTCATGCACCACCATGCCTCACTAATTTTTTTCTAACTCTTTGTAGAGATGGGGTCTCACTATGTTGACCAAGCTGGTCCTGAACTCCTGGCCTCAAGTGATCCTCCCTGTTTGGCCACCCAAAGTGCTGAGATTACAGGAGTGAGCTACCACACCCAACCACTACTGTAATTTCGTACCCATTAATCAACCTCTCTTTATCCCCTCATTAGTTTTTTCTTGATGCCTCTGCATGGCAGTCATGTCTTCTCTCTTTGAATTTTTCATAACACTTTGTTTTGCTTTTCTTGTTTTAATTACTCATCTTGTGTTATAGGTATTTATGAAAAGTCATCATACATTTTACCAGATATCAACCTCTATAACCAAGAGATGGTGTCTTAGTCATTAGTGTCATCAGTCATTAGTCATTAGTATATTATCTGTAGTAACCTCTCAGAACCTTACACACAATAGGTTTTGAAAATTTGGAAACCCAATTAGTAAAATATTATTTTTCTTCTAAACCCAACTGAGGAAAACATATTGAAGTCAGATTTATAGAGAAATATCAGCTTTATTACTGATTTAAAAAAAAAAAACTCAATTGGAAAATGTGATTAAATGACTTGATATTGTAACTCTAAAATAGTAGGCTTATCATCTACCCTGTCATGGAAGAGCTAGACAGGCCTAAGTCTTCCCCAAGGGCTGGGCCTGACTGCCTAGTGGAGACCCAGACCAGAATGTACCTGGTCAGCACAATGACAGATCCACTGACCACACAGCCCAGTTCCTTTTCCCAAACCCATCAATCAAATAAGTCATCCCTCTTCCAGAAGAGAAGTGAGTGACAGGGAAGAGAGATCTGAGGTATTGATCCAGCTGAATTCTCTCCATATAGAGACATGAGGATTGGCCTTGATGAAGATGGTGAAAGCTGAAAGGACAGCCTATCTTCAGCTAACAGCCGACCACATTTATGGAACAAGGAATAGATAAAAAGTGATTTAATCTAGAGATATACATTAATATAATAATGATGAGCGTGATGGTGCAACATAATTTTACAGTGAGTTAGGGCATCTTTCTAAGCCTTTTCATTGTATTAACTCAATTATCACCCCTATAATGACGGAGCATGTACTATATTATTATATCTTCACTTTACAGCAAAATAAACTTTGATAAAGAGTTTAAAATTTATCCAAGTTCACACAGCTAGTAAGTGTGAATTCAAAAACAGTCTTCCTCTAGAGCCACTGTAAGCTGAAAAATATTAATGATTCTTTTCAAATGTCTGTGCTGTGTAAACCTCCCCAGCCCACACACCACTTACCTGCCCCCAGCAATTTCAATAACTCAAGGTTTCTCTTTGTCATAAATAGGTTATTATTGCTTTGAAAGTTTTCAAATGAAGAGTGTCTGTTATTGTGTGATTAAACCTTAGACAGTTGCATCATTAATGAAAACCCCAGATTGCTTTCCAGAATCTAGATAGCCTTCTGAAAGTAACAAATAGTATCCTCCGGTTCCATCTTCATTGACTGTTTTCCATCATAAAATGTGTATTTATTTTATGTGATAAAATTATCTTGTCTACAGATGCCTCTCTCATTCACCAACCCATGTAGTATTGGTTTTATTTTCTAAAAAGTTCAATTTACTACTAAGACACTTTGCTTAGCTAAGAAAACACGGTAGAGGCTGTGTGGAATGAAGGTATTAACACAGGAATTTAAAAAATCCCTTGATGATTACATTCCGGCCTGGAAGACTGAAATGATTGTCTCTTAGGACACACTGAATCAGCACTAATCAAAAGCGATGTGTTATGAAAAGAAATAGGTACATGCGATAGTCAGTTATCGGGGGTGGTTGCTAAGTACATTAGCTGCCACCAGTACAAAGCTCCAGAAATCCACCCTCACGCATGTCTAACACCAGATAATAAATGCCCCCAGCACTGGTGCAAGTCGAGGATATGTGATTACATGCACTTTAGAAATCCCAGAGTACCCTGACTAGGGTAGGGTAGAGTAGGGGAAGCAGGATAAGGTGGGGAGAGAAACACACACAGACATTTTTATAGTGCCACAGTCATTCAGTTGCATTTTGATAGCTACTTTAATGAAAAGTTTAAATTATCTTTGGAATTTGGATAAAATCTGGGCAGAATCCAATATGCCTTGCTACACTTTAAGAGCCTCTCCTCAGCCACAGTCAGGGCCTTGGACACCCCATAAGAAGTCAGGAATTTCACTTAGCTGCTCAGGGAATGTCTCTTTGTCTGCCCTCAACCCTTCATCCCTGGTTCCATTTACTTTATTTTGGCAAATGCAGTGTCATTATTATTCATGAGTAACAAGGGACCTACATAAAATAATTATAGTTTCTACCTTCATTAAAGCTGCAGTATTAAAAAGAAGGATAATACATTTTTCTTTATAGTACTTATATAGTACTTAGTGCACAGTAATTGTTATACAGATATTAGTAACAATAATAATAATAATGTTTCCTATTTTACTTGCCCAGAATTAGCCTCTTTGCTTATTTATCTTAAACTCATGCCTTGGCTGAACTCTGGTTTTTGCCCCTTGGCACTTTTTTGTATCCCCCATGTTTTTCAGATAGCTAGCCAATTTTTGTCATTTTGTCTGTGTTCTCTCTCCCTGTCACTCACACACACACACACACACACCTGCCTTTAGGATCAGAGGTCAGGTTCAGTGCCTCAGATTTAAATAGATACTTCTCAACATTTAAATTGGTGAGTTCACAAGATGAATAAAAGACTTAAATGTAGCCCCTAACACTGTAGAAACCCTAGAAGACAATCTAGGCAATACCATTTTGGACATAGGTCCTGGCACAGATTTCATGGCAAAGACACCAAAAGCAATTGAAACAAGAACAAAACTTGACAAATGGAATCTAATTAAACTTAAAATCTTCTGCACAGCAAAAGAAACTACCAATAGAGTAAGCAGACAATCTACAGAATGGGAGAAAATGTGTGCAAACTATGCATCTGACAGTCCAATATCAAGCATCTATAAGAAACTTAAGATTTACAAGCAAAAAAATAAACAACCCTATTAAAAAGTGGGCAAAGGCCATGAACAGACATTTCGCAAAAGACATACATGCAACCAACAAGCATATGAAAAAAAAAAGGTCAACATCACTGATCACTAGAGAAATGCAAATCAAAACCACAATGAGGTACCATCTCACAACAGTGGAAAGGCTTTTATTTAAAAGTTAAAAAATAACAGATGCTGGCAAGGTTTTGGAGAAAAGGGAACACTTATACACTGCCAGTGGGAGTATAAATTAATTCAATCATTGTGGAAGACTGTGGCGATTCCTCAAATACCAAAAGACAGAAATGCCCTTTGACCCATCAATCCCATTACTAGGTATACACCCAAGGTATATAAATCATTCTACCACAAAGATAAATGCATGTGAATGTTCACTGCAACACTATTCACAATAGCCAAGACATGGAACCAACCTAAATGCCCATCAATGAGAGATTGGATAAGGAAAATGTGGTACATATACACCATGGAATCCTATGCAGCCACAAAAAAGAATGAGATCATGTCTTTTGCAGGAACATAGATGGAACTGGAGGCCATTATCCTCAGCAAAATAACGGAGGAACAGAAACCTAAATACTGCATGTTCTCACTTACAAGTGGGAACTAAATGATTAGAACACATGGACACAAGGAGGGAAGCAGCAGGCACTGCTGGGGGTTGCTCCTTGAAAGAAGGAGAGTATCAGAAAAAGAATAAATAACTATCGGGTACTGGGCTTAGTACCTGGGTGACAAAATAATCTGTACAGCAAACCCCATGACACCAGTTTACCGATATAACAAACCTGCATGTACGTCCCTGAGCTTAAAATAAAAGTGTAAAAAATAAATTTAGTGGATTTTGTTTTTGTAACACAGATTAATTTCATAAAGATTAGATAATGATCTACCACCACAGAATGTTTTAGGTTTGTAAAGTTATGCTATTGATTTGAACTATTCATTTTTGCATAATTTTTAAAGGTAGATAAATCATCACTAGCATAACTGATAGAATTTTTTCCCTTGCATATGATTTTATTCCTGTGTTCAAAGATTTTATTTACAAGCTAATATAAAACATTTAAACTTACAAAATAAAAACGGAAAGTAAAAAAAATTTTCCTGTTCTGGAAACATTGTCTGTGTTCAAAAGTATAATACCATAGGCCTATCTGCTAAAAACACACTGGTAAACAGTCAAACTTAATTACTTGAAATTCTGTTTCCATGTAAAATGTAAGTGTTGAATGAGCAATTGCTCTGTTGAGGGATTATATACATGTTTCCAGTCAGCAGGATGTTGTTCAAACTATGTTTCTAAAGAACATGAGTTATGATGATTTCACACTTGCCAAAAAGAATTATAATTCCTGTTTGAAAGCTACTGGAAGCTCAAATGTTTCTGACTGTGTCAGATCTGACTGGAAACAGAGCCCTTAAGTGAATGAATCATTGAACAAAATCACTTATTCATACTGACATTTCATGAGGAACCCAGCTAGACCCTTGCCTTACAGCAGCTTGCAGTATAATGAGGAGCTAGGACAAATGCATATGTAAAGATGAACGCTAAAAATCAGCCTGGGTTATGTACCAAATAAATAGTACAGCCCAGTACTGCTGAGATATCTAAACTGGAGTGTGGAACAATTACCAGCACCCTTTTACCCATAAGGGAATTTCACACCTAATGGCAAAGCAAGGATATGTTTTCTCAAGATTCCCACTATGTAATGTAGCAGCATTTCAGTGATGCCTGCAACACATGGCAAGATAAAATAATGAGAAGTGGAGTAAACTTATCCAGTATCTGTACAACTTATGCTTGGGAATTAACTCCCTATACACTCTCAGTCTATGCAGATAATTTCCTAAGCAGCTAATTCCACTTCTAGCTCTGAAGCATGTTATGTGATACAGATGTGGCCAGAGTATCATTTTATATGGTGCTCATTATTAACTCACAAGCAGGTCAATCATAGTAATGAGACTGTCACACTGTGTTAGAGGCATCAAAGTAACAGACTCCTTTCCTGCTGGACTCGAACCAGAAAGATTGTGAAGATGAGGCTTGTGCAGCTCTCTCATCACCACAAGGAGTCTTAGAATGAAGCCTTAGCATATCTCACACAGATCGTAATATGGAGATTAAACTTGAGTCAAGAGATAGAAGCCAAGCCCTTCCTGCTTCTGCATTTTTCAGTTATGTAAGCCAAGAAATTTCTTTCTTAAGGTTGTTTGTGTTCGAGGGGTTTTTGTTTTTGTGATTTGTTTTTGTCTCACATAACTTGTAAGTGTGGTAAATTTTATCTTAGGCAAACAGAGACCAACTCAGGAGTTCAACATTAAGGAATTTCCCTTTCTCTCCAATCATTGAATCAATGCTCTCTCTTCTCAAGAACCCATGAGTCAGGTGCCTGCAGCCTCACTGGCAAAAAAGATCAGTGTGCCTGCCTTAATAGAACTTACACTGTTAAAGTATATATTATACAAAGAAGTGTTAATTTACAATTGAGATAAGTGTTTCAAAAGAGAGATGGATGGTCCTATCTATAAGGACCTGAGACAGGAGAAATAGCCCAGTGAGGGAGGCCAGGGCAGCTTTCCTTTAAGGGTAGACCTGAAGGAGTATAGACATTTCCTAGATGAGGAAGGGGCCCTGTGAGAGAAGAGGATACAGCAAAGTTGAGGTTCTAGAGAAGGACAGTGTGGCTGTGACACAGGCATCGAGGTTTGTAGGATCGTGTAGGACCTCAAAAACTATGTTTAGGATTTCAACATTTTAAGAATGAAATGGAATTAATTTGATTTCTGTTTTAAAGAAATAGGTCTCATTTATGTCCCTGTTTCTGATCTTACTGTAACACCTCTGAAGCAAAGCATATGTTTCTTTCAACAAAGATTATCCAGTTCTTCATTCTATAATATATTGGAT